>NC_045546.1:59973287-60273287 GCF_009769535.1 Thamnophis elegans | reverse complement strand
TCAATAAATATTGAATTATATCTAGTTTTTGAAGCTCACTAAAATAATTGAGTATTGTGTATTCTTGCTAGAATAGACAATAGGGCAAAAGTCAGCATAGTCAAACAGGCGTAATTCCAGTGGAACAGAGCCATATGCAGTATTTTCTATTTTCTCCTTTATTAGGAGCACTCTGTTGTACAGTATAGCACCTCACAATGAAGAAAATGTAGATGACAAACACATAACACTAGTAGAATGATGTTTCTATGGGTCATTGATTAGTGGCAAGTGGGTTGCAGATATTAATATACCAAGATGTTAAGTACTTACAGTATATCACAGCAACAAAAGTGAGTACACCCCTAAGCGATAATGTTCAAATGGTACCCAAGTAGCCATTTTCCCTCCCTGGTGTCATGTGACTCATTAGTGTTACAAGGTCTCAGGTGTGAAGGGGGAGCAGGTGTGTTAAATTTGGTGTTATCACTCTCTCATATTGGTCACTGGAAGTTCAACATGGCACCTCATGGCAATGAACTCTCTGAGGATCTGAAAAAAATGAATTGCTGCTCTACATAAAGATGGCCTAGACCAGGGATGTCCTAACTTTTTGCAAGGAGGGCCAGATTTAGTGAGGTGAAAATGTGTGGGTCCGACTATTCAGCCTGATATTCTTTGAACCATTAACATTAATGTGGGGTGAAGGAAAAAACGCCAGATGGCGGGGATGAGTGACAGGCTGAGCCGGTGGGGAGAAGAGGCTGCAGGCTGCTCAAAATTTGAAAACGGGCCACAATTGGCCCCCGGGCTGGACTTTGGACATGCCTGGCATAGGCTATAAGAAGATTGCCAAGACCCTGAAACTGAGCTGCAACACAGTGGCCAAGACCATACAGCGGTTTAATAGGACAGGTTCCACTCAGAAGAAGCCTCATCATGGTCGACCAAATAAGTTGAGTGCCCGTGCTCAGCATCATATCTAGAGTTGGCTTTGGGAAATAGATGTATGAGTGTGGCCAGCATTGCTGCAGAGGTTGAAGGGGGCAGTGGGGAGGGGTCAGCCTGTCAGTGCCCAGACCATATGCTGCACACTGCATCAAATTGGTCTGCAGGGCTGCCATCCCAGAAGGAAGCCTCTTCTAAAGAAAGCCCGCAAACATTTTGCTGCAAATAAGCAGACTAAGGACATAGATTTTTGGAACCACGTCCTGTGGTCCAGTGAGACTAAGATAAACTTATTTGATTCAGATGGTGTGAAGCGTGTGCGGCGGCAACCAGGTGAGAGGTACAAAGAGAAGTGTGTCTTGTCTACAGTCAGGTATGGTGGAGAGAATGTCGTGGTCTGGGGCTACATGAGAGTTGCAGGCACTGGGGAGCTACAGTTCATTGAGAGAACCATGAATGCCAACATGTACTGTAACATTCTGAAACAGAGCATGATCCTCTCCCTTCAGAGACTGAGCCACAGGCAGTATTCCAACAGGATAACGAACCCAAACACACCTCCAAAATGATCATTGCCTTGCTAAAGAAACTGAGGGTAAAGGTGGTGGACTGGCCAAGCATATCTACAGACCTAAACCCTATTGAGCATGTACGGGACATCCTGAAACGGAAGGTGGAGGTGCGCAAGATCTCTAACATCCACCAGCTCTGTGACATCATCATGTAAGAGTGGAAGAGGACTCCAGTGGAAACCTGTGAAGCTCTGATGACCTCTATGCCCAAGAGGGTTAAGGCAGTGCCGGAAAATAATGGTGGCCACACAAAATATTTACATTTTCGGCCCCATTTGGACATTATCACTTAGGGATGTACTCACTTTTGTTGCCAGCAGTTAAGACATTAATGGCTGTGCGTTGCGCTATTTTGAGGGGACAGCACATTTACACTGTTATACAAGCTGTATACTCACTATTTTACATTGTAGCCAAGTGTCATTTCTTCAGGGTTGTCACATGAAAAGATACACTTGAATATTTACAAAATGTGAGGGGGTGTACTCACTTCTGTGATATACTGTACATATAAAATTCCCTTTGAGAGTGATGCATGCACAAAAATGGAATGACTTTGTTCTATATTTGGTAATTTAAAAATTATTAGATCTATGAGTTAAATATCTGTACTGTGTAAACTTAACAAATGTATAGGAAAATAATCATTTTTAAATAAAAAAAGAAACAGATAAAATACTTTGCCAATTTTTTAATTTCTAGGAGCCAGATGATCCAGATGCTCCTGATGAGCATGAATCTTCTCCACCAGAAGATGCTCCATTGTACCCCCATTCACCTGGCACCCAATATCAACAGGTGAGCAGAGATGAATCTTAAAGAGACTTTGTTACTTCACTATAACGTCAGTGAAAGGCAACTCCATCTCTTGTCTTTCTAATCACAGCCAGCCTCTTGGACACTGCAAACATTTGTTGGTACTTGCAGGGCAATTTTATAAAGCAAGCCTAAAATGCCTCAAAATATTGAAAACTATGTGTACATTTTGCATAAAATGACTGCTAATGATAGAAGACAATTACACTCCAAAAGTTTTACTCTATAATTCTCAAATCAGTTTGATTATATAAGCTGTAGCTTATGTTAGGTCCTGATTGCAAAACATAGTGCTGATGTGAGGGTCAGGCCTGGATACTTTGGTGCCTTAGCAAAGTGTTGTGACCTGGTTTTCTCTCTCTCTCTCTCTCTCTCTCTCTCTCTCTCTCTCTCTCTCTCTCTCTCTCTCTCTCTCTCTCTCCCTCCCTCCCTCCCTCCCTCCCTCCCTCCCTCCCTCCCTCCCTCTCTCTCCCTCCCTCTCCCCTCTCCACCCACACTCGCAAAGGAAGTCCTGGAAGGTGCGCTCTTAACTAGCACAGAGACACACACGCACACACACGCATGATCAGAAGGCACTCCCAACTCGGCACTGCAGCTTTTAAGAAAGAATTACAATAAAGTTCATAGCAGGCGCCTCCTGGTTTGGCTCATCTTACAATTTTCTCAGAAATTTCCAAAACACACTCTGTAACACACACTTTTTCTTCAGGATTTTAAGATTTAACACTTATTTTTCAACCCCAGACCTTTCTTTTCTTTTCTCCGACATTTCATACTATTACACTGGGAAATTACTAGACGCTCAAGAGTGCCTTTATTTCTTTTTGTCTTTTTACTGTTTTTTAATTTGGTGCCTGTAGACCTATGTCTTCTTAGTCTTAACCTAGAGTTGGCCCCAGGCTAAGGGTTATGCTTTAGTCACCACTGATCTGATTCTACAGTTCAGTGGTGGATTTCCATTATTTTTACTACTGGTTCACTCGCTTCTGCGCAGAAACATCCAGGCGGTGGGCGGAGCCCACTGCTGCCACTACAGGTTCGCCCAATCCAGGCTAAACTGGGAGCAACCCACCCTGCTACAGTTCATTTGCAAGATTATCTGAAGTGTAATTTGGCTACGTTACGAGATTTTTGTTTTTTCCTAATCAGATATGCTAACCATCTACCAGATTTATTTGCATTGCAGAAAGTGTTATGTTTTGCATATAACAGACTAGTGGCTACCTGGTCTGAGATCAGCATATTAAATTGGTCTTTTAATAAGGTAATTGCTTCTTTAATTTCTTTATCTCCTGGTTTTAAAGTTAACTCTTGCTCTTTCTTCCTAATTTCATCTTCCAGTTCTGTTCGCTTTTCCCCCTGTTTGCGTCTATGTAATCTATTTAGATTTATCAAAGCTCCTCTCATATACGCTTTACTTGCATCCCATACAATTTCCATTTGAGTATTTTTTGAGTATTTGAAAATTTATTTATAGGCCGCCCTTTTCCCTGGGGGGACTCAGGGCGGCTTACAACTCAATAGATGTACCCTTATTCATATTAAAAAAAAGTATTCTGTTAACAATTTTTTACATTCATTAATGTATTTCTCATGTCTAAAAAATTTTTCATTCAATCTCCAAGACCTTCTTGCTTGCGTCATCCCTCCCAACTCCATCCAAACTGGGTTATGATCTGATAAAACTCTGGCACATATCTTTGTCTTCTTTACCCTAGAATGCAAATCATTGGTAGTTAGTATGAAATCAATTCTAAAAAAGGATTGATGTCTGTCAGAAAAGAAGGTAAAATCGTATTCTTCTGCATTTCTTTCTTGCCAAATATCTCTCAGTTCAAAATCATCCATCATATCGAAAAAGGACTTAGGTAGTTTCGCTCGCATTTGAGTATTTTGCCGAGAAGTCTTCTTATCTTTCTTAGTGTCCATAACACCATTCCAGTCACCCAATAGTATGCAGGACCTATAATCCCACTGTACTAATTTATCATAAAGCTTTCTATAAAATCCATCTTGTTGCTGATTGGGAGCATATATTCCCAGTAGCAATGTCCTTTTCCCTTCTAATACCAAATCTATTGCGATATATCTTCCTTGGGGATCTGCTTCGATTAATTCAGCTTTCATATCCTTCCTTAAGTAGATAACTATACCATTTTTCTTCTCTGAAGCAGAAGCTATAAAGTGTTGTCCAAGTCTTGTATTAATCCAATATTTTTGATCAGTTGATCTAATGTGGGTTTCTTGCAAACAAATTATATCATTCTTGAACTGTTTAAGATAGTGATTTATTTTCTTTCTTTTCTGTGGGGAGTTTAATCCATTGACGTTACTTAGTTGTCATCTTTGGCTCCCTGAAGCTTTTTTAGAGCCATCTGAACATCTTGGAATTTAACCTTTGGTCTGGCTCCTCCCACTGCTTTTAAGCTGGTACCTGTAGCATCTTGACTGGTAACAGGTGTTGTTGTGATTGTTGCTTTTTTAATTGTTGGTCCATTCGTCTGGTAATCACATGGGTTTGTCTTTGTTCCTTGGCTCCTTGTACTTCTGAGAGAGAAAGATGATCCATCCTTGTTGATAGTTGTGTAGTTTGCTGTCTATCTTGTCCTTCTTGTTCTCTTTCTCTAGGTCCAGGTGGGGCGGGGTGTCCAGCCTTCAAGATATTATGGTAAAAGTCTCGGGCCTTCCATACTGAATTAAGACGGTATCTTTGCCCCCGATAAATGAGTGCTAACCCGACTGGTGCATCCCATCTGAACTGTAGCTGATGATTTTTAAGCTCTTCGACTAAAAAAGCATAGTCTTTCCTAGAACTTAGCATTTGAGATGGTATCTCTTTCAAAACAGTCACTTCCTGACCCCCAATTTGAAGCTTGTTTTTATAAGACTCTTGCAATATCATATTCCTCATGTCTCTTGCAGCAAAGTACACCACAATGTCCCTTGGAAGTTGCTTTTGTCTAGCAAGCCAGGAGTTAACACGATAGACCTTTTCAATTTGCCAATCAAAATTCCTCCCTGGCCTTCCCATCAGATTATCGAAGGCTTCTGAAAGAATCTGTTTCAAATTTTCCTGGTTATTTTCACGTAAACCTCTTATTCTTAATGCAAGTTCCATTTGTCTATACTGTAACATAATAATTTCTTTTTCAGCATCTCCAACTTTTTGTTGAACCAAATTCATTTTCGATACCAAATTAATATTAGAGTCACTAAGATCTTCTAATCTGTTTTCAATTCCGGAAACATATTCTGATAACGAATTAAGAACCCCCAACATATCATCCCTGATCTTCTGAACCCGAGTCTCAAGTTTATCAGACAGTTCTTTATGAGCAACGGATATCTCCTCCTTAATTTTTCTTTCCATCGTAACTGCACGATTTCTAAAGGCTTCAGCCAGTTCTTTCTGAAAAGTGTCTTTAGTTAACGGCTCTATGGGGGAGGAAGTAATGACTGTAGTTTCATGCTGGGGCGGGGGAACTGCCCGCACTTTTAAACTGGTGGGGGGGAACCTTTTGCTTAGAAGCCATTCCAAGTTTTAATCTTCTTCAGCCAATTAATAAATCTATGCTGGTCGATTGTACAGCAATTGCTGTTTAATTTAGTAATAAATCACTTCCTTTTCTTTGAAGTTTTAAGCTCTGTAGAAATTCAAAGCCCGATCAGTACTACGAAGCTGCTCGGTGCCATTTTGTATATGTCTTTAACAAGTAAGATATCAGAACGAATTCTTGTAAAAATGAAGCTGATTAATACAAACAATTAAAAGTTCACGTATATAGGCTATGCTCGTCTTGAATTTAGTAGATCAAATTTTGTGCTGAGGCTGAGTGGTTTGCTTTGTGCTGCTAATAAAAGCAACAGTAGTTCTTGGCACGGAGACAATTCTGCTTTTGGGTGCCCTTCCTCCCCTCCCAGAATCCATCGGAGAGAGTTAGTTGGCGCGTTGCCCAGCACAATTAGCTCACCTTATCTCCTAAGCCCGAAGAAAAGGTAAACAAGCTGTCAAACGGCTGATGAATTGCTGTTCAGACAGTTTAACGCAACCAGGAATCCGGAGCTGTTAAGAACCAGCTCCCACTGGCAACCCCCCCCACCACCACCACCGGAAGTCGACAGTCTGTGGACACATGAACATCAAGGCTTTTGGAGATTCTTTTGTAACCCTTTTGTCAGGCCCGCATTTATATTCCTTTTAGAATTTTGGCCTGCCACACTTTCTCTTATTTCATTATGCTGTTTCTTTAAGTATAGACAATAGGAGGGGGGAATAGAAGGAGTAGGATTTTGGAATGTATTGTTCTCCTAGGCGCTGCTTGGAGAGTCCAAGCATGGGTTAACACAGTGTATCTGCTCTAGGACTGAGTATCTTTTTTATTTGACCACGCCTCCACTTTGCCTCTATTATCTCAGTTTAAAAACTCAGTCCGCCCAAGAGGACTTAGTTTGGGGAGTTCCTTTGCCTTAGGGCAGATAAACTGGGCTTCCCACTTAGATTCAATAGATATTGGTCTTGAATTACCATTCTCAGACCACCAGGAGAAAGACTAGGACTGGTTCCTATTCCTCTTCAAGGATGTGAGAGGGCTGCCCAGCGCTGTTTAAACACGGCAAGGCATGAGTTCTTCGTCCGGTGGAGGCCGGCAAGGGGGGGGACGGACAAGATCGGAGTTTTGTCACACCCCCCACTGCTAGCAGAACCACGTGGCACGAGCCGAGTCTCTGAGGAGTTCCGGCAAGTGCGGGCACCCTCCTCTTCATTGAGGTGGTTGCGGCTGGAGAGCTCCGGCCTCCGGGCCACCTCCCTTCTCATTTGGACAGTTGCGGTGGCCATATTGGCTCGCTCTTCGCGTGCCTTCTTTGGCCAGAAAAGGGGTGAATGCGCACACGGCCATGGCCATTTTCTGCCAGTCGACCAGTGTGTGTGGCGGTGTGCGAGCAGCGCTGTGGCGAGAGAGAGCAAAGCGGAGGCCACGGGGCAGAGTCGCGAACCTCAGACTTTCGGCGATAGTCAGTGGCGGCAGGTTGGGAGGCCACCAAGGCCGCAACCGGGCGTGCGCGCTCTTCCCGAACGGCAGCAGCCCCATAAACAGCGGATCGCCGCCAGGAGGCCGGGGTCTTGCATGGTTAGCCAGAAGGCCTTACCTCGCATGAAGCATCCATCCGGCAGCAGGGCAGCTGGAGGAAGGGTATTGTCTCTCCTCCCTCGAATCTGCGAGTGCTTGTGGCCCAGTGCCAACCCATTGACCCCTTCTGTTTAACCACCGATAATGAGCCACCATGTCAAACGGAGGTTCTGAGGCCCAGGGAGCACAGTCAGGGCCTTCAGCTAAGCGGAGCAGGGTGGAGCCTCCTGCTAAATGGGCAAAAGGGGGCAAGGGTCCTTCCAGCAAAGGTCCAGCAGGAGCCCCAGGGGCTAGTGACAGGGGTGACAGTGCCAAGCAGCACAGGACAGGGTCGCCCAAGCCACGGGGACAAGAACCATCCCCGGAGTGCATGGACTTCCCCGAGCCAACCCCAGGCCAGAGGGGAAATAAGGAGCCTGTCTCACCTCAGGAGAGCAGGTCTCCTTCATCCATTGGAAGTATCTTCAGACGCATCACCTGAGGCATTCTGGGGGGTATCTCGATTCTCCCAGCTCTTCCCTGAGAGAGCAGCTGGACCCTTTCCAGGGTATTCCTCCCGCTGAGTAGGGATCTCATTCTGGAGGCAGCAGAGGCCGGAGGACTTCCAGCAGGGCTCACAGAAGGAGCAAGAAGTCAGGCCTCACCGCTAAGATGCGGGAGATAATAACCCTATCTCCCAAGGGATCGTGGAAGGCATAAGACAGAAGGGTAGCAAGAAGGCCATGGCTCCCAAAGCCAGGCCTATCCCCAAGCAGATTGAGGATCAGGATCCAGCCTCACCTGGCAGCTCTATTGCCACGGAGGAGTCCGCCCTGGAAGAGGGGGAGGTACAGGACTTTGAGTTGTCGGAGGATGAGGACCTTCCTCCTGAAGCCAGCATTCACCAGTCTCTTTAAGCCCTCCCTTTTCAAGTCCATCCTTCATAAGGCGAAGGCTGACCCTGAGTTGGGCGCTACCCCCAAGAGCTCGGCCACAGAGCCTTCCACCACTAAGGACCATAAAGAGGGCTTGTTCAAAGAACCGCCCTCGGCCCAGGAGTCTATTCCGGTCCCGGACCGCTTCTTAGATGTAGTTCAGAGGCAGTGGATTCAGCCTGGGACCCTGATAAGCCCCAGTTGGGGGGGGGGGACAAGACCCTGTATGCCGTTGAGAATAGGATGGAGGAGGCCCTGAAGCTTCCAGAAGTGGATGCTCCAGTGGTCTCCTTGACCTCTAATTCCAATCTGCCGGCGGACCTCTTGGAAGGTCTCAAGGCAGAAGACAAAAAAGCAGAGAAAAGTGTGTCTTAAGACGCACCAGGCGGCTGCCTGGGCTATTAGGGCATCCACATCTGCATCGTTCTTCATCCGCTCCTCGCTCCTCTGGCTGAGGCAACTGAGAGCCAAGCCTCCCTCCCGGAGATCTTGGTGGAGACACAATCTAACTAAGATCATCACCACAGTTGTATACTCCACCGATGCTTCTCTGAACGCTGCTAAGTTTGTGTCCAGGGTGCTGGCTTCCAACGTAACCTCTTGCTCTGGCTTTGTTATTGGTAAGTGGAGATGAAAGCCAAGTGGAAGCTGGCCTCTGCCCCCTTCAAGGGTCTCCTGTTTGGGGAGGCGTTAGACAAGTTCACTATCGAGACTAAAGATAAGAGAAAGATCCTACTTGCTACTCTCAAAAAGTCTAACTGCAAGGGCTCTTTTCGGAAGCAGCCATTTCGGTCGCAGGACAGTGCCCAGCCTTCCACCTCCTCATCTTATACCAGACCCTATTCCCAGCAAGGTGATAGAGGTCAGGACAGGGGTTCCTTCGGGTTGCGGAGTAGGCAACAACACCACCACTCCTTTTGAAAGCCCTTTCATGGCAGATCCAACTCCCGGAATTTCCGTCGTGGGAAGTGACCACCAAAGGGATCCCCCAATAGGGGGTCGGCTACAATACTATGCTGACAAGTGGGGGGAGATAACAACAGACAAGTGGGTATTGAGCACGGTCAGGACGGGACTCCGGCTGGAATTCCTTTCATTTCCCCAACGGACATTCATCTGTTGCCCCTCACCCAGGAGCCCCCTGAAAAGGGAACTCATGCAGGCAGAAATTCGTCATCTAATACAAATAAGGGCCATAGAACCAGTGCCCAGGGAGCAGCAAAAACAGGGGTTTTACTCCATCTTATTTCTGGTGCCCAAGGCGTGGAGGGCCATCCTGGACCTGAAGCATCTGAACCTCCATCTGGCATACAGGCGGTTCAAAATGCAATGCCTCCATTCCATTTTGGATTGCGTGAGGCGGGGGACCTCCTTACTTCAATAGATCTGAAGGAGGCTTACCTCCACGTCCCCATACATGTGAATCACAGGAAGTTCCTGAGGTTCTTCAAGGGGGAGCATTATCAGTACCGTGCGCTTCCTTTCGGACTTTCCTCCAAGCCCAGGACGTTTACGAAGCTGCTGGCTGTAGTAGCGGCTCACCTCCGGAACCGTCCCATCCGGCTGGAGTGTTATCTCGACGACATCATTATTCACTCCTCCAGCCAGGCATGGCGAGACATCCAGACTACAATCAGGACCCTCCAACAGCATGGCTTTTCGGTGAACCTGAAGAAGAGCCATCTGGAGCCGACCACACGCATACAGCACCTGGGCGTCATTCTGGACTCGAACTCTTGCCAGATTTCCCTGTCCCCGGAGCGCCTGAGGACTCTCAGAGACAAGGTGCGAATTTGCAGCACATCCAGGTCAGTGCAGATTGTCCAGTTATTCCAACTACTGGGCGTCATGATCTCATGCCTGAAGGTGGTTCCCTGGGCTTGTCTACATGCCAGGGAACTACAATGGTTCCTGCTGCCCATGCAAAGGGCGAAGGACAGCAATTTGCACAGGCGCGTCCGTGTTCCTCCAAAGGTGACTCGCTCTCTAACCTGGTGGAAGTTGGAAGCAGTAAAGAGGGTGTCTGTTCAAAGAACCCGAAAGGGTCGTGGTAACCACCGACACCAGCCATCAGGGGTGGGGAGCTCATTGCCAGGGCCGTCTGGCCCAGGGGCTGTGGAGCCAGAGAGAGTCTTCCCACAGCATCAACTGGCTGGAGCTCCGGGCAGCCCAACTTGCTCTGTGGCAGTTCTCCCCTCAGGTGACGGGTCAGCACATGCTGTTGCTCACCGACAACATGGCAACGAAGGCCCACATCAACAAAGAAGGAGGCACGCACTCCAGATCGTTGATGGCGGAGGCCCTGGGCAGGTGGGCGGAACGGCACCTGCTCTCCATCAGGGCAGACCACATTTCAGGGACCAGCAACCAGGAGGCGGATTGGTTGAGCCGCCAAACGATAGATCATTCAGAGTGGCGGTTGCACCCGGACATATTCAATCAGATCGTTCGGAGGTTCGGCCAACCACAGGTCGACCTCTTCGCCATCCACCTCAACACCCACCTGCCGAGATTCTACTCCTGTTACCGGTCTCCAGGGCAGAGGGGACCAACGCCCTGCGGTGCAGATGGCCTCCCAGGCTCCTGTATGCATTTCCCCCTCTTCTGCTCATCCCACAGGTTGTGGCCAAGCTCCTGGAGGAAGAGGCAGAGATCCTGCTCATGGCACCCCATTGGCCCAGGAGGTCCTGGTATGCAGACCTTGTTAGTCTCTCCATACAAAAACCCCGGAGGATTCCTCAGGAGACCATCTCCCTCAGCCAGGGGGCGATATTTCACCCAGAGCCCGAAGGCTACAACTTGCCGTCTGGCACTTGAGGGGGACCTCCTGAGGAGACAGAAGTTTTCTGACAGGGTCATCCAGACCATACAGGTGTCCAGGAGACTTTCGATGACCAGAATATATGAGGCCACCTGGAGGGCATTCTCTACATGGTGTCAAGACAAGGGATTACAAGACCCTGAGGCTTCTATTCCGCAGGTGCTTGACTTTCTGCAAGACAGGTTGGACAAGAGCCTGGCCTCCAACACCTTGCGCCGCCAAGTGGCAGCCCTGTCCATCATTATCTCCAGAGGTTCCTCCCACACCTTAAGCCAGCATCCTCGGGTGAAAAGCTTCCTGAAGGGTGCATCGAACATCAGGCCTCCTACGGTGCACCGATACCCATCATGGAACTTACTGTTTGTCCTTCGAGCATTGACGGGAGCTCCGTTCGAGCCACTTCGGACTACATCTCTGCAACACCTGACCATTAAAACAGCCTTCTTGGTCATGATCACCTTGGCTAGGAGGGTGTCAGAGATAGCGGCCCTCTCAGTCAGGGAGGACCTATGCATTATACACCTGGATAGGATCATATTAAGGCTTGACCCTACGTTTGTGCCTAAAGTCAATTCACTCTTTCACAGGTCACAGGAAGTGATCCTTCCTAACTTCTGTCCTAAACCGTCACATCCCAAAGAAAGACAGTGGCACAAGTTGGATGTAAGACGTGCAGTTCGCATCTACATCAAGAGGACCAAAGATTTTAGGCGCTTGGAGGCATTATTTGTCTCTTTTCATCCTGGGTTGCAAGAGCAAAAAGCATTGTCACATAACATTGGACGCTGGCTACAGACCGCTATTAAGCTGGTGTACGAGACTCAAGCCAAGCCGGTTCTGGGTTGGGCGACTGCTCATTCTATGAGAAGTGCGGCCACATCCGCAGCATGGGTGACCCAGGCATCGATCATAGACATCTGTAGGGCAGCCACGTGGGCATCCCCCACGGCCTTCATCCGTAACTATAAGATTGACACCTTTGCCTCGGCCGAAGCCTCCTTGAGGAGAAGAGGGTTGCAGAGGCTCCGGATTCTAATGGTTCTCCTCGCCCAGGGAAATCGTAGCTTGGGTATGTCCCATGCTTGGACTCTCCAAGCAGTGCCTAGGAGAAAGACCATTGGCTTACCTGAACAGACGTTCTCTGGGCACTGCGGGAGAGTCCAAACCCCCCCCCCAGGGTCAGAATTACCTCAGAGGTATATCAAGGATCTGTGAGGGCGGTCCTTATCGGAGTGTCCTTCATTTTTAAACTGAGATAATAGAGGCAAAGGGGAGGCATGATCAAATTAAAAAGATACTCAGTCCTAGGGCAGATAAACTGTGTTAACCCATGCTTGGACTCTCCCGCAGTGCCTAGAGAACGACCGTTCAGGTAAGCCAACGGTCTTTCTTCATTCTTTGCTAGAAGTCAAGGTCATCCTTTGTCTCCGCACTTTAACACCTGACCGGAAGAAGTTAGGCGTAGACACCAGCGTGGAAGAAGATTGGACCATGTGAAGGACTGTGGGTGTGGGGACAAGATCATGAACTTTTAACTGGGTGGGATTTGGATGTAACCTCCAGAGTTGGAATCCCACAGAAAGATGCCAACATGCCTGTCTTATTAAATTGGAACTTTAAGCATAGTTTTGCCTTCAACTCTGATTTAATTCTACATGGTATTTGGAATGCTGACACCTTTCCAGCTTCATGCAGGTCAACAATTCTTGATCGTAGGTCATCTGAGAGCTCTTTTCTGCAAGACGTGGTTCACATCAGACAGTGCTTCTTGAAACCAGTAAACCCAAAACAGGTGTGTGTTGTTAAAGGGCAGGACAGCTGTCAGCAACACATCCAATATCATCACACTGATTGGAGTCAAGGTTGGCTCACTCCTGGCTCCAATTAGCTCTTGGAGAAGTCATTAGGCTAGGGGCTCACATACTTTTTCCTCCCTGCACTATGAATGCACGGATGTAACATGAATTACATGTTATGCTTAATTAAACCATGGCAACATCTAATGTTTGTGTAGTATTATTTTCAGCAGACTGTTTTTCTATTGTTGTGACTTAGATGAAGTTCAGAGCACATTTTATGACCAATTCATGCAAAACTCCACGTAATCCCAAGGGGTTCACATACTTTTTCTTGCAACTGTAGGTAGGTAGATGTTTCCAGGTGTATTTATCCATGTGCTGGAGAAGGAAATCACTGACAACCAGCACCTAAGACTTGTTTCTGCTGGCACAGCACTTGATCAACGTAATTCTCATCAATCACTCTAACTAAAGAGTTTTCCGAAGGGGGGGGTTGCACTCTGCAAACCTCCCCAAAACGGTCTGCTTTTCGTGAAAACTGCCCCTTTTTTTTCAAATAAAAAGCATGAACAGCCTTGGGGGGGGGGGCTTGCAGAGTGCTCCTGGGCGGGTGAGGGGGCCATAAATAAGCAAAAAACAGCCCAATTTTTGTGAAAACGGGCCTGTTTTTTGTCAAAAAAATTGCATGCATAGCCTTATGGAGGCTTATAGAGTGCTGCTGGGGGGGCAAAAAACGATCCATTTTTTGCTCATTTCTGCCCTCCCCAGCCCCCAGCAGCTCTCTGAAAGTCTCCATAAGAGTATGCAGAGCCATTTTGGTAAAGGGGGCGGGGCTTCGGGAGGCAAAAAATGCTATATTTGGTGTATAAGATGCATCCAGATTTTCAGCCTTTTTTGAGGAAAAAAGGTACATCTTATACTCCAAAAAATACGCTAGTTCCTGCTTATTTGCCTTCATTTTGCTTTCTTTACTGATTTCTCTAGATGTAGATCTAGTTGTCACAAAATTCACAGTTTTATCCATCACTTCCCTTACCTGTAAATATATGGTTTATTCTCTTCCAAACTTGCACCATGACTAATTTTTATTTCAATTTTAGGTTATAATTGATCCCAGTTCATATTACATTATTATATACAAATTTTAAAAATTGCTTTAGTTAATACATATGATGTAAATAATTTTGCTATGCTTTTTTTATATTTTTTATTTTTAGACAAACATTAAACATACAGACATAAACACACACAAAATAAAAATTAATCTCCAATTACTTATAGTGTGTCGATTGGTTACAAAACCTTTGTGTTTTTTAACAATAGTCTTCACTTGCAATTTACATAATGACTCATATCATTCTAATATATACAATTGTTATGGTTATTAAACATTCATTTCACTATAGCTATTATTACATCCTTTTTATGTAAAATATTCTAAATTTAAGATAAATTTATATTATAACATTTACATCATCCTGAAATCATCCAATAATATTTCATCTTTATCTTCTATTCCATATAGAATTATTTATCTTTTATAACAAAGCTTTTAAACATCCTCTCCATAGTTCTCTTACAATTTATATAAAATTTCATATTATCAATCTAGTGTATCTATATATGCATTATTATCATTATTAATCATTTATTTAGCTATAACTATTATTACTGTATTTTATACATAATACTCTAAATTTAACTAAGTTTAACTTAATTTTTATTCTAACATTTCATTTCTTCGTCCTGTATCCTTCCAGTAGTAGTGCAGTCCTATATCTCTTGCCATTTGTGGTATTTGTATTCTAATGATTTTCTTGATAAGTCTTATGTGGACTTCTCTTGGCACCTTGTTGTTCCTTGCTTATCTTGTAAAAACTCAAAACCCTCCATCTGTTCCTTCCATCCGCTTGCCTTTAGTTATCACCGGTGCTTCTGCCAAAATTTATCTCATTGTTTCTGCTAAATTTTCTCCCTTTTCTTCTTCCATGTTTTGAGGTTGGAGATAGGGTTCCAGTTCGTTAAGCTCTCCTTTCAACATTCCACTCCTATCGTTTCCAACCATGCTCGATTTGCTGTCAATATCAACAATTTTCTTACCACTTTGTTCATATTTTTCTTCAATTTTTTGAACTCTATTCTCAAATTTCATTGTTTTATAAATATTCTCAACTCTTCCCTCTATTTTTTCTGTTTTTTGTTCTATGTTCTTCATCCTCTTTTCAATGTGTTTTATATTTATTTGTACTTTTTGAATTTCAAACATAATCATTTGCAATGTTAATTCTTTTTCTTCTTCATGTTGCGCTATTCTTCCAGGTTATAAACACTGCCATAAAACATCCAAAGCTTTTTGTTAAGTTTCAAACAAGTTCACTATAATATTTCAAGTCAAGATTTTATCTTTACTCCAGTCCATATTGATAGTACTCCAGAAGAGCACCTGCATAAACAATCCATACTCTTCCCACTATCCCTTTTAATAAACAAAATCAGGAGCCTTGAAGTATTAGATACAAGTCAGATATTCAAAGAAAATAAAAAAGGACAATGTTTCCAAGCCTCTAGCTTCTAGATGGCAGTGTTGCTTCTTTTTCCTCTGCCTCTACCCCTCTTTAAATTCCGAACTTAAGAAGAAGAAGAAAAAGCAAACAATCCAGGCGAGCGTTGTAAAAAGAAAAGAAAATCATAATCCACAAATATGGAAAAAGAGGAAAAATAGAAGAGGGAAAAAAGAAACCAGTCCAATTTAAAAAGTAAGAGGCATTTGTAAAAGTTCAATCCATTAAAAAAAGATAACACACTAAGTTTAATTCAGGTTTAATTTGCTGCTTCCTCTCATCTGTCTTCAATTTTAATTTTACTAAGTCTTTTTGGGTGTTCTCTAATAGTAAAATTTATCTCATCATTTCGAGACACTCTCTCTCCTGCTTTTCTTCCCTTCAGGGGCTGTCCCAACCTTCTGCAGCTTCAATAGCTGCTTCTCTTTCGCCGGAAAAAAGAATTTCTCCTGGATCAGTCAGGGACTTTGCAATGTCCCTGAGATCAGCAGGACGTGCCCTTCTCTATCACCATCTCTACGGGATGGTTTAGGTCCAAAAGGACCAGCCAACAGCAGAGATATCGACAGCAATCCTGGAGCTCCAAAATTGCATGTCGTGTCATAGCGACATCAGCCCCGCCCTCCTCTATGTTGCTATGTTTGATTCAAAGGCTACGGTATCTTAGGAGCAAAAAAATTAATGAGTTTTCTTTAATAAATAATGCTATTACTTTCTCTCCATTTCAATTCTGAATATACTTCCCTTCTTTCCCCAGTTATTGGTTTTTATTGATTGGATAGCATATTTATTTTTCTTCAGTTCTTACATATAGTTAAACAGTGAATTGACATTTTGGTTTCATTATAAATTATTTTGTGTCTTATTGATGTTAACAGATAAGTTACAAACTAGTCCACCAAGCAGCTATTAAAGTAAAGAAAGTCAAATGATTGTTCTTAAAATGTGTTTTCTTTCTTGCAGAATAACCATGTGCATGGACAACCATACACAGGCCCTGCAGCACACCATATGAACAATCCTCAGCGAACTGGCCAACGAGCACAAGAAAATTATGAAGGCAGTGAAGAAGTTTCACCACCTCAGACAAAAGAATAGTGAAAATGCACATAATTAAGTTGTTCCATCAAGACTGTGCACCCAGGCCTTACAGTCCAACTTTTCTCTGTGTCTGGCTGATATTTAGATAAACTATTCCTAATCAACATGGAGTGAAGAGTCTATTCACTGTCTTATCTGCAGAAAATTGCTGTCAATATATAACCTGCCTGCAGTGGAAAGTGTATAGTGTTTTGTAATAAATGGCCTGATGCTAATGTGTAAATGGCAAAGGTGTATATAGTATATTAATGTTTGACTGTTAATTCTTAAACAAGAAACTCTTTTCGTCTTGAATGAGACTCACAGATCTACAACAATTAATTTCTTGATATATCTGCTGCGCTCTACAACCAGTGTTGCCTGCCTAATGGCAGTTAGATCAACTCAACTCCTTACCCTTGCCCCCCTCACCTCCCCAAAAAGTAAGCCTGTTCATGTCAACCAGAAAAAATACTTTCATATAATTCTTTGCCACTGGAGTCCATTTTACTATGAGCATCATAATGACTGGTAACCTTTTAATTCTTTGGTTGATGTGGAAAATTAGTGATATACCTTGTTTCTAGGTCTCTTTCCATTGCCTTTTCCATTCTGGTATTAAGTTAATCACTTGAAGCTATAGTTAAGCTGTAACATTTAGCATGGCTTCACACCAAGTTAGAGTAGCCAGTAAGGAAAGAAAATTTCAGTTGTCCAAAATGAAACTGCTGTTTAAACCCTTTTCTTCAGACACCTGGGTTATAAAACAGGAGGGGGGGGGGGTTGGGCAAAGTGGCCGATGGTTTTCAGTTGCACATACGTTCCTCACATCTGATGTTTGACAGTTCTGTCTCTGGATGGGGTTAAAAAGACACTTAGTTTTCAGTAATAGGAAATTAAAAAAATTTAAAACAAATATGCAAATTTTGCTATGCCAGGATGCCTGGAGCATAACAGACTGTATTTGGTGTGCTTGTTTTATTTCTTCAGTAGAGCTTATTTGATAAAACTTCTAATACTTTCCTTTATACTGCACTGCAGTGAAGTGGAAGTCAACAAAATCACACAATACTTGTGAGTATCACTGCACCAAGTTAACTTGCTGATTTTCTGCTCATGCACAATTCTACTTGAAAGCAAGAATTGTCTTAGCTCTATATCCATTATAAGAGAAATCGTAACCTTAGGAGCAGGGTTTGATTAAAGTAAATAAACTACTGGTTAATCAAACATAAACCCAAGGTACCTCTGTTTCAGAGTAAACATTTGTTTAAAGACTTCAAGGAACTCATTAGTAAATACTGTATTTAAATTAAAAATTGGTAACTTGAATGTGTGTAATTATTTTGGAACCTGTCAAAAAACCAAATACTCCCTGCAAACAGATACAGCCCACCCTATACTATTTAAATATTTGCTGTTTTATTTTATAGAAATTATTTTGCTGAATTCACAAATAGAATTTGATTTAAGAAGATCATTTTTGTCCTGTGGTATGTGTGTGTGGTTTTTTTTTATAAAAAAAACAATGCACAGGTAGTTGAATTCTGTGCACTATACTGAATTCTGGAACAAAAGTCACAGTGAGATTGGTGGACAGAAATTTGATCCTTTACAAAGAATAAAAAAAGAAACCTGTCATAGTTTCTAATGTGACTATCTTGTACTTTTTGTATGTTTTATATGTACATATATATTTAATGAGCACAAGCTTTCTGGTATTTTTATTAAGTTAATACAAACAATGCTGCTTATCAAACTTAGGACTTGAAATAAGTAAAATGAGGAAATCAAAGATTTCTTTTGGATTTAGTGTAACACATTTAGAGTCTTAACACATTTTTATTCTAGGTAACAGTGCTCATGTTACCCTTCTGGGTTTGCTCTAATATACTTGTTATGTTTTAATAGCATTTTCCTGGATTGGTTAACAACATTTGACTGAACCTTTACCGATCTATTTGGATAAATTTAGTACTAGCTTAAACAAAACAATACTCTGATTTTGTGTTAGAACCTCAAGGAATCCCTTGAGCCAGCATTTATTGTTAGATGTTATTTCAAAGAATCTTTTTGCCTTCCAAAACAAGGTAGTTACTACTTCAGCCTTGGGGAGGTGGGGAAGCAAGTGTGACACAATTGTGGAACTTACGTTCACAATGCTGTATGTTTTTTACCCTCCATGGGGGAACATATTTTCAAATGTTCAGCTTAGGGTTGTTACTAGTAAACTTACAGAAAACTGTATGAGAGTATGGCTGGTTGGAAGTCACTGAATAGCAGAAACTTGAGAATTCTCTTTGCTTTTGGCAAAATGTTAGATTTATTCCTTTTAAAATGTTCTTCACAGTAATTTATGCTTCTGTCAGTTATGGCAACAGTAGCTTCAAAACTGTCATTTTATTACCTCGGTATTGATGGCACACATTAACAAGTCATCAAAGTGCCTAAATGTTTGATTTTCATTTTCTTTTTATTATTGAATTCTGTTTTTTTGCTTTTGTTTTAACACCTAAGGAAAAACTGTCTTCCATAAAAGTGATTCACCTAATGTTAACCTTACCTTTTTTAAAAATAATTTTAAGATTCAAACAAAAGTAAGTTGAACAGCTATAGAGGGAAAAAAAACAATTTTCGTACCAAAATGTATTTATAAAAATAGCTTTCATTTTTATAGGACCAATTCTGTATGCATATAACTTTTCATCACTAAGCTCAATGAATATTAAATGTTTAGTATTCTCACTGCTAAAGTCTAACCTAATTAAATAAGTATGCAAGCTTGCTGTTTTTTAATGTATTTTCACTTTGAAAGAACTTTTGAATGCCAAAAGTCAGAGGAGCCTCATTCATTAAAAAACAAAACAAAACCAGATTCTAGTCTTTAGTAGTTGTGGGAAGTAAGGGTAATAAGCATGATTGCAATGATCTCTGAAAACCAAGCAAAAAGTAAAAAATATCCAAAATAGAATTTTAAACCTCATAATCCTTAAATTGCATGTTTGTTTTGATAATTAGCTTTAGAAATGCATGTATTGATTTGCTTTCCTTTTCAAACATACTTAATTAGAAATAATTATATAGATAATGTGTTTATATATAGATATAACTTTTGAATGTCCTTTGTTCATAAGTGAATTAAAAACAGTATTTGAAATAGTCACTACAGAGTTAAGAATAAAATAGTTTTTCTTCCCTCTTTTGGCACACTTTTTTATAGAAGAATACATGATCTTGCCACTACTATACAGGCATTCTTAAATGAAGTTGCAGTTTAAAAACAAGCTGCAAAACGTTTGTGTTAGGTTTCATGTTTCATGAAAAGCTGAATTATCCCAATGACACTCCTGTGTGTTCCATTGGAGCTTGATTAAAATGTAGTTTTGTTTTTTTACACAGTCCTAATAATGCTCACTGATCTCCATGTACTGTTTTTTTTAAAAATAGTAATATTACCAAGTGTTATATGTGCTATATAAAATAGATCGTTGTGGATATTGTAAACACAGGTTGTGCTAGGATTCACATTCTTAAAAACTATTATACAAAAAAAACCCAAGAAATTTCTGCAAGAAATAAATACTTCAGAAAAGTACAAACATTTTTCTCTCAAATGAGATTATGGCAAAATGAAGAAAAAATATGATAGGGCAGGTTCATGCTTGTATGTGTACCATTTCAGGATGCTCAGCTCAGGTGGTGATTTGTATATTATTGAGTCATAAATGTTTTGGCTGAAACATTTGCAGTTTTGCAATGATTTCTTTCCTAAGAATGAAAAAAGTTGACAGGACTTCTTCTATCTCTTCCTGTTTCTTCTAACAGTCTATCCTGAACTCAAGAAGAATCCTCTATCTGAATTGGAACAGTTTTCTCCTCTGTTCATCTTAAAGTTATCTTATTTGGGGGAATGGGGAGGAGGTACATGAAATGTACTTTCTATTTTCTTTCATAATTAGTTTACTAGATCCAACTCTTTTTTCCAGGGAATCCATCCAATACTGTAAATAGAACAGGTTGCCACCTATCAATCCTGTTTTATCTATACATTTGGCTGTAGGCTCTATCAACTGGCTGGTTGGAACCATTTAAAAAATAGTTTTTTCCTTTTAAATTTTGAAACAAAATGGATAAAATCTACATATGTTCTGTCTTATAAGTTTCTCAACTTTCTAGTTTTGAAATTAATTTAGGATTTTCTGTATTTGTCTAATTATTTAAACATGGCTACAGAATTAATATTGTTCATTATATTAAGCTATTTCTGGTACTTTCTAATTCGTGAAGAATTTTACACTGAATTTCAGTTTTTTTTTCAAATCAAAACATTACATAAATTATGTATTGAAGTAGAATTGAATCACAGTGGCTTCCAGGTGTATAAAAATAAAATACTTTTAGGCTACCTATGTTGGTGACTTGCTCTACTACAAAACATGTACTTAGGGACAGGCCTAACAACAAATCAGGAAGTTACCTATTTTAATTCCATTTGCTGAGAGCTCACTAGATAGCCTTGTTACCCCTTCAGCATCAGGCTCTCTTACTAAGGTAATGTACAGTACTATAGTTGTATGCAAAAAATGTATGCATCTTTGGTCAAAGCACAATAAAGCTGAAAATAGGTTGAATTTTCAGCAAGATTGTTATCCAAAACATACCTCTGATTCAGATTGGTTTAAAATAGCTAATTTTTTAATGTCTTCAAGGTCAATCAAATGGTCTTAAAACAAGATTGTTTCTTAGTTAGAAATGTTATGAAAGTGAGGCAAAAATCAAAAGTCCAAATAAGACTACCAGCAACAGAAAAGTGAAACTTCTGCCAAAGGAAGTGTTAATGATCACCGATGAAGGGAAAATGCAAGCTGCAGTGCTATATTCGCCATTTTCTCATTCTGATTCTGTAAGCACCCACATAAAGTTTAAGTACTGTAGGCGTTAAACCTTACAGAGAGATGTGTTGAACTGTTACACAGAAGTGTCAGCTTCTGTTCGTTCATCCAGTCTACATTTTGACAAAGGGTACCTAAACTGCTAAATAATTGTCTTAATTTCTGTCACTATATTAACTCTTACCACCTGCATGCAGTTGGATTTTCTCTGTTTTTGTTTTCTTATTTTTAAATGTGTCACAAATGCTTTGTTGGGAGTAATTTGCATTAATGTATGTTCTACCCAATATCCCCTGGAAATACACTACCATGGGCTGAGTCATTGATGGGTAGCAATTCCAATTGCTATAATGAAAATGAGTCTCAGTCATGGGGATGTCTGTTGATTGATGAAAGCACAATTGTCATATTGTATGCCAAGCAAATTATATATATATATATATATATATATATATATATATATATATATATATATATATATATATATATATTGCTTTTTCATGATCCAATAATATTAAATTTATTAAACAGTTTTTGTTACCCCCCCCCCCCCAACAGTCTCAATGATACCAAAAATATTCGTTTTGTTTTATTTGATATAATTGATTTTCTGACCTTTAAAAAGAAAATGTATTTTCAAGATTTTACTAAATTAATTTCTGGGACAAACTGGATGACTTTTACTGTTTTGCTTTTCTAAAAATGCTATCTTTGGTAGTTCATCCTTTTGTTCTTTTTAAAAATGCATCAGTTGCCCTTAGTGTAAACAGCTAAATGTTCACTAAATTCATGGTATACCATATTGTTTCTTTTCTTTTTTAAAATTACTTTTAGTGCTAAAGGATTCTGATTGTTCCTGCACATGTGTTTTCTGTATGCCACTTTTTCTATACTGGCTTACTTCTGAATAATAATGCAATATTGGTTAATTTACCTTTTTTTTCTAATTTGAAGTCTTTTTTAATCTCAGAAAATAATGTGTCGCTTTCTGTATAGTATGATTGTTTGACTGACTTCTTAAAATAGTAAGTTTTGAACAATAACTTAGCTCAGTAAAGTGCTTTCTTTGTATTGAGTCATAGTGGCACAGTGGTTAGAATGCAGTAGTGCAGGCTACTGCCAGTAGTTCAGCAATTCAATTCTCACCGGCTCATCCAGGAAGGTCCAGCATCTGCAGGCTTCTGACTATCCACATGCACAGGCTTGTCTTCCCACCAAAGAAGGGCTAATAGTCCAGTGGATGTAAATCTAGATTTCCTGCTTCAAGAGTTTCTATAATTACTTACAAATGACATAGGGGAATTTAAATAAAGAGCTGGAACTAAAATCCAATGAACATGGCTATGATTTCAGTACAGGAATGATAACCTTTTCTTTCTTTGGAACTAATTATTCAAAATATATTGCAATATTTTAATTTTTAAATATTGAAATGTGTTTTGTTTTTTATAAATACTAAATGCTTTTTCAATCAGTCTTGTTTTAACCTTTTTACCTGACATGATTTAAGTTCTGATATTTTATTTTTGTATTTAAATACTTTTTTAAAAATGAGCTAGATTTATTAGTGTCTTAATATTTCCTAACAGGCATACGTTCTTGCAGCTATAGTAGATTGTTCAGATAATGACAATATTATTGACCAATAGTTCTAAAAAGACTGAAACTTTGCTGTTTTGAACATTATAACTTCTAATTTGCAAGTAGCAAGTAATAATCCTCCAGAATGTATTCAATGGCAATTTGAGACAGGACCAGCTCAGTGAAGAATGCCAAGAGAAACATCTGGAGGGCTAGAGGGTCTGCAATGTATTTGGCGTATTACTTTGGATCCCATGGAATATGATTTCCTGACCCTTCCAAATACTATACTTTCAGATTTCACTGGTTGTTGAAAGCATGGGAACAGGAAGATGCATCAAGAAGGGAATTGTATTGTCTCAACACTGAGAAGTGCTGATTGGTTAAGGAAGAGGTTAAAAAATGCTACCCTCTTTCCCCAAAAATAAGACCTATCCCAATAATAAGTTCTAGCATGTTTTTACGCATGTGCCTAATATAAGCCCTACCCTCTCCAAAATAAGCCCTTCTTAAAAGCCTGTACAGCTAGCTACCCACCCATTCCATCTGGTTGCTCGCAGTGTCGCAGCCATGAGGTGAGGCGGGAGGCCACATGATGTGCCAGTGCCACAGGGAAGGAGCTGTCCCACGTGCCCAGCATCGGCTTACCTCAGGGCCCCTACAGCCACTCCATCCACACCCCAATATTTGCCTCAGGGGGCAGCACCAGCAACCATATGCAGGAGCCCGTGTTGCTGCCAGCCCATTTCTGCTTGCTCACGGCTGCAATGGAGCAGGAGGCCAGCTGGTGCCACAGCCGCAAGGTGAAGCAGGTGTCAAGGCATGGATAGCCTGGCTGCGGGGGCCCTGAGATAAGCCAGTGTGAGGCAGCTCCACCTCCCACCTTGCCTCATTGCCATATCACTGCACATCGCTCAACCACCTACTCCATTGTGGCTGTGAGCAAACAGAATAAGTGGGCTAGCAGCTACCTGGGGTCCTGCTGGATGGGGCTGCTGGAGCTGCTACCACAAGGTGAGGCAACTCAGACCATGGATGGCCTGGCTGTGGGGGCCCTGAGGTAAGCTGGAGTGGGGACATGGGGCAGCTCCCCCCCCCCCACCATGACTGCCACAGGTGCACCATGTGGCCACTTGCCCCATCATGAAGCAAAGTGGAAGGGGAAATAAGGCACCCAAAAAAATAACCCCTAGTGCTTATTTTGGGGCCCAAAAGAAAATGACCATTAAATTAGTGGAACTTTATAAGTTCAGTGTAGTTAAAAAAATGCTAGCTGGAATAACACATCACTTGAATCAGTTAAGTGATACCACATCCATAACTGAAAATTAAATATTCAAGTATGTTCATCACAATTAATCCCCAAAGGAGTCATCTTCTAAATTGATGAGGGTCATAAAGCTAGTCTAAATGATATTTGCTCTCTTAATTCTATAGAAGCTCTTTTCAAACTGATGCTTTTCAGACATAACTACAATTCTCAGAATTTCCTGACAAATTGAGATCATGCTGGCTGGGAACACAGAGTTGTAGACTAAATGCATCTAAAACATACCAGGATTGGATACGATTGTCCTGAATTTTTTGAAGTGGACTCCTTAGACACTAGTGGCATGAAGAAACAGCAAATCATGAACTCTTCTTGAGAATGAAGGCAGGTCCCAGTCATGGGTGGGTTCCGGCTGCTGCTACTGCTGGTTCGCTCAGAGAATATATATTATTCATCAATAGTATTAACTTCTAGGGAAGAAAATTGAGAATAGCCTTTAGAGAAATGCTGAACAATAAAAAGGAGCTGGATAGAGAAGAGATATAACCTTTCTCTCCCCATTAGATTTTTATCCAAATCAAGAGTCTGGAGTTTAAAGGGTGTGTGGATTAATATCATCTACGCTCCTCTACACAGAGAGGATATTTTTAAATAGTCAAAATATTCATCCACGTTCATCATTAACAAATGTTAACAGTTTCCAAAGTTGTTAATTTCAGAATGTTAACTTCAGCCTTTTTATGAATTATCATTAGCAGTTAGTGTTGTTTGTATTTATGCTTTGGATTATCATTATAAAGTTCGTTCTAAATGTTGCTGTCAACTCGCAAAGCAATCATGGTCTGCTCTCAAGTTGCCATGGGCACAAAGGGGAGAGAACTGGTGGAGCAGTTCAGCAGCCACTTTCAGAAGCACATTCCATGCATACCTTCCTCAAGGTTGGATCTCAGATTACCGGAGCTGGCCTGAAAGGTATGGTTTTTACAGCCCACGAAAGTGCCTCATTGGAGAATGATTAATGACACACTCTGAGAGGAGGGGGGAAACAGGGTCACAGTTGAACCATAAATTGCATGTGGCAGAGCTGATATCAAATGGGAACAGTGCTTACATGTTGCGCCTAATAAATAACTGGATTTCTTTTGAAATTTGGCTTGAGGCTCCTGAGTTAATTAGGACATCCGTCGTAACCCTGACAGTTGCATCTTGTTTTACTTTTTAGTATTGCTGTTTGCATCATTAGAGGTGCAAAACCTGTAAAATCCATGAAACGTATGTTTTGATTTTAATGGATACTATTAAGTACTGCAAACTGTTACTCTCCTGTTTGATCCAGGTCTTCTCTCTCATCTATGATAAGGCGAAGAGACAGCCACATGGCTGCCATGAAGCTGGGACAGCAGAGGCAACAAAGAAATGTGCAGGAGTGGTGTAGATGAACAGTGACGAGCTGGGTGAGAAGATTCCTTTTTTACTTAGATCCTAACCTTAAAGTGGCAAACAACCATAGAGAGAAAAATCCTAGACCTGAAAGAAAGAACTAAGGGGAGAAAAACTAAAGACATTTTAAACATAGAAAATTGGACTTTTGAACTGGGTAGGCATTGTTTTGGAAAGGCATTATAAAATGCTGGAACTATCTACTTGAATCTACTTGAATAGCCGACTTTGCTTCCATAAATTGAACTAAATTTGGATTAATCAATTTATCAGACTTGAAACAATGCTGAAATCTAAGCTCAGGGCACCATCTACTGGTGAATGGGAAATATACCATACCCCTATAAGACTAGGAAAATTCTTGATAAGAGAAATAAGCAACATTTATCTGGAGGACTGTAGTGGGGGGAAGAGAGAGAGGAGAAAGCCAAGCTTCTGCTAGGGATGCCCTTCTCCTCTTTCTCTCCCCCTGATTTCTCTCCGGAGGAAGGAGGCAGGGATCCTGGCCAGCGCTCACCCCCTCACTGCTTTCCCGGCCAGCCACCCAGCTAAGCAGGGCAGGCGGGGCTGCAGGCAGTAGACTGCAGAGATGGCAGTGGCAAGCAGTAAGTAAAATGAGAGAGAGAGGAGAAAGCTGAGCTTCTGCTAGGGATGGCCTTCTTCTCCCTCTCTCCCCCTGATTTCTCTCTGGCCACGCTCGTGGAGGAAGAAGGCAGGGATGCTGGCTGGCACTCGCTTCACTTACCACTCACCATCACCTGCCGTGCTTAGCTGAGTGGCTGGTCAGGAAAGCGGTGAGGAGGCGAGCGCCGGCAGCATGTGCAAGCTGCAGCAGCAGGGAAACAGGCTTCTTTGCCAGCCTCCCAGCTGATCCAGCCCCCCATGCCCACACACCAGGGTGTGTGTGTGAGAGAGAGAGAGAAAGAGAGAGAGAGGGAGAGGGAGAGAGACATGTGTGCCTTCTGTGGCATGCCCAACACCTTTGGACACCCACCAGATCACCTACCAGGCAGCAGAGAAATTGGGCTTTGTCAAAAGGAAAAAAGCTATTTGAAATTAGCTCTCTCTATTGCTCTGCTAAAAAGGTGGGAACTGTGCCCAGGAAATAACAGGATGACTAATCATATTCAGTTAACTCCCCTGAGCGGGAAGAGGGTGAATTGGGGGCTCTGTGAGTTAGTTTGTAGGACACGGATAGTTGTGATCATAGGATTTGTTGGGTGTCAGTTTTAGTTCATAGAATATATCTATGAATATAACTGGAAGGGTTATGTGTGTGAGAGGGAGACGGGGGAGAGAGACAGAAAGAAAGAAAGAGTAAGAGAAAGGAAGAGAAATGAAGGAAGGGGGAAGAGAGAGAAAGAGAGAGAACAATAGAAAGAGAAAGAGAGAAAGAAAGAGAAAGGAAAGAGAGAGCAAGAGAAAGAAAGGAAAGAAAGAAAGAAAGAAAGAAAGAAAGAAAGAAAGAAAGAAAGAAATTGGGAGACAGAGACACAAGAAAGGAAGGAAAGAAGGAAGGAAAGAAACAAAGAAAGAAGAAAAAGAAAGAAAGATTGATTGATTGTTCTGGTCACACCACAAGGCTAGTTGTTCAACCTCCTATCTGTAGGCAGATTCGTCATTGTCTTGAATTAGACTAATCACTACCTGAACTATCTAATACAATGAAATTCAATAGTGAAAAGAGTAAGGTTCTACATTTAGGCAAGAAAAATGAAACACACAGGTACGGTATAGGTGGCACCTTGCTCAATAGTAGTAACTGTGAGAGGGATCTTGGAATCCTAGTGGACAACCATTTAAATATGAGCCAGCAGTGTGCAGCAGCTGCCAAAAAAGCCAACACAGTTCTAGGCTACATAAACAGAGGGATAGAATCAAGATCGCGTGAAGTGTTAATACCACTTTATAATGCCTTGGTAAGGCCACACTTGGAATACTGTATTCAGTTTTGGTCGCCACGATGTAGAAAAGATGTGGAGACTCTAGAAAGAGTGCAGAGAAGAGTAACAAAGATGATTAGGGGAC
Source organism: Thamnophis elegans (assembly GCF_009769535.1). NCBI lineage: Eukaryota > Metazoa > Chordata > Lepidosauria > Squamata > Natricidae > Thamnophis > Thamnophis elegans. The sequence continues at coordinate 60,245,457 of NC_045546.1, read as the reverse complement.
TGGAGACTAAAACATATGAAGTACGGTTGCAGGAACTGGGTATGTCTAGTTTAATGAAAAGAAGGACTAGGGGAGACATGATAGCAGTGTTCCAATATCTCAGGGGTTGGCACAAAGAAGAGGGAGTCAAACTATTCTCCAGGGCACCTGAGTGTAGAACAAGAAGCAATGGGTGGAAACTAATCAAGGAGAGAAGCAACTTAGAACTGAGGAGAAATTTTCTGACAGTTAGAACAATTAATCAGTGGAACAGCTTGCCTCCAGAAGTTGTGAATACCCCAACACTGGAAGTCTTTAAGAAGAGGTTGGATAGCCATTTGTCTGAAATGGTATATATAGGGTTTCCTGCCTAGGCAGGGGGTTGGACTAGAAGACCTCCAAGTTCCATGTCTGCCTCAAATTTAGTGCCTTCAAATGAAAAATATATTTTTATTTCTGCCAGGATAACCAATAGCACCCACTTAATCAACCCTGCCTAGTCCTTAAAAGAGAAACTGTTGGACCTAGACGGGTTTTGGAAATCTCAGACTTATAGCTTGGACTTGGAAACTTTTTAAAAAATTTTCTAGAAAAGGCAATGGTGAAATGTATATGCACATTTGCCCAGAAAATTATTTGATACAAGGGGTTAAGTTCATGTAATTAATTATTGCAGTTTCTTTTTGTAAAATCTATATTACTTTTTTTTGTCTAGGGTAAGAAAATCAGGATCACTTTGCTAACTTTAAATTTAATTATACAAAAGATTTAAAATTTGAGATGTTGATTTCAAAACTACAAATATTCTGAACTCAAATGTCCTCAGCTGAAATACTAGATAAATAGTACCATGATGACGAAGCTAGGCACGTGTGCCACAGGTGGCACGCAGAGCCATTTCTGAGGGCACAGGAAGCGTTGCCCTGTCAGCTGATTTTCGACCTTGATTTTTGGCCCTTTCCCAAAAGTTCGGAAACGAACTTCTGGTTTGCACGTTGGGCTGCTTTTTGCCCTCCGGAGGCTTTAGGGAAGTCTCCTGAAGCCTCAGGAGGGAGAAAAACGGCCCAATGGGCAACCCAGAAGTCCATTTCCGAATTTCCGGTTTGCGTGCTGGGCTGTTTTTCCCCCTCTCCAGGCTCCTAAAAAGCCTCTGGAGCCCGGGGAGGGGGAAAAACAGACTGACTGGGCCCACTGGAAGTCGGAAAACAGGCTGTCTCCAATCTCCAGAGGGCCTCGGGGGGGGGGGGGGAACGACTCCACACATGTGCAGGGGGCACGGCATGGGGTGGGCACATGAACTTGCACAATAGCAAACGCACTCATGCTTTTGGCACCCGAGGAAAAAAGGTTCATTGATCCAGTATTAGATTAAAATAACAATTAGTTATTTGAATTTACTTACTGTGGACTCAATTTCAGTTTTGAAACACATTGCTAAATAATAGTTCTATTCCTAAGGGATAAAACAGAAGCTAGAAAGCATGTGGCTTATTTATGGGAGAAAAATGGGATTTATACAATATAACTGGGAAGTAAGGAGAAATTATGTTAATTAAGGTGCGAAGTGTTTGGGGTTCATATACTATAGGTTAGATTTTCTCTAACAGGAAGAAATTGTGTTCTTTATCAGCTCCGTGTTTATGTAGCTGTGAATTTGTAATATCTACACCCGGAATTATTCCATTCTGTGTAACATCTCTTGGATCTTCTGTTCTTTGGTTGTTTCCTTAGATTAAGAATAAGCTGGTGGAACATGCTGATGTGCCAATAGATGTGTTGGACAAATATGGATTTCTACCCAGGTTCCCTCTTACTCAACTTGAAATTTACAGAAATATTCACAATCTTCCACTGTTTGTATTTAAAGAGTTGCTGCTTAATTAGTCTCCCATCTTAAGAGTTCTTATTTTCAGGAGAAAATAACCAACTACAGAATAGGGATAGCTATTATACTAGAATAAATTTCAAGTCTTTAGTAGTTGTCTAGACTGATCACTTGATGCCACAAAGTACCTTAAAAGACACCCCTTGATGCCCCTAAGGTAATTTAGACATTCTTACGTGCCAAAAGATCACTGTAAATTAGGAATGAATGCAAAATGCTGATACAATAAGCAACTGGAATTCACAAAATATATACATTACTTATTGTATACTATAAAGCTATACTGACAAACTTGGTTGTTTACAATAGAGAGCTATTTTTACTACCAACTTTTCCTTTTACCAAAAAATAAAATTTAAAAATTGTTTTATATCAAGACTCTAATCTGATAGCAGAGTTTGTCTCAACAATATCTTGCCTATTTTCTTTAACAGATGCTTCTTGTATATAATCTAGACCTAGGCTCCCCTACAGCATTTGTGGTCTTATGCTCCAACCTATAAATATCAAGCTCCTTCTCATCCAATTTCAAAATCTGTTGTATTTTCCATAGATCCATTTTGATGCATATTATTTTTTTAAAAAAATTACTGCCCAGGATCAGTATTAGTACAATCAAATCACTCCCAAATGGCAGGGAATAAAGCAGTTTTTACTGACAATACCCATTGAATCCATAAGTTATCTTAACTCACCAACTGGCAGGCTGCTGGATCATAAAATTCCCATATTGAAACGCAAACTAGGCTGTCTTCCTGACTAGTTTATAGTTTGGACTCTTTCCCAAATTACCTGGAATGTCACTAGCGGGATATCTGTAATAAGTCATCCTTTTTTCAACATGCAACTAAACTTCACATTTCAGAGATTTCACTGCAAGAAACCTGAGCCACGCATAATGTAGACTAGGATATACTACTTCACATAATGCAAGCCCAAGAGAGAAATGAGGAAGGCCACAGGGCGTATTCCTACTTGGTTAGCAGAGAACTTCAATTCAGTATTGCTTAGCTCCCATCCTTGGACAGTTAAATTTTATCTATTTTATTAAAAATGAAATGAAACTCTTATATTATTCCCTCTCTGCATGTGTACCCAAATCAAAGCAGTTGTGCTATACGGAACCTAGTGTAGTTACAAAATTGTTCCTCCCTTTATTCTTCTGTAATTATTGGGGATTGGAAGAGATATTTATCTGGGTGAATCAGCAAAGCTCCATTTTCCAAGGTAGGGAGACAAAATATACATTTTTTGTTTTGATCTTTGATCATATATAAATAAAGTCTACCTTTTAAATATAAAATTGCTTGGTAGATATTTCTAAAATAATTCTCACACTCAATTTTTTAATCAGACGGCATTTATTTCTGGATATAGTAAAATGAAGAATTTAATTCTCCTTCTCTTGCACAGTCTTTGTCCCACGCAGTCTACCAGTACGTCGGGCTGCAATAAGACCAACTTTGCGACCAGCAGGAGCATCCCTCCTAATAGTCGAAGGCTTCCCAATGTGCTGATGGTTACCACCACCGAAGGGATGTTCCACAGGCTGGGAAAGAGAAGCAATCAAAATCAAGGGCAGAACAGAAAGGTATTTCAAATATTAAAGGAACTTAATTAAAAATCTCATTAGGCAAATGACATTATTATTAATGTTACCAAACTGAAAACAAAAATTCTGATAGCATCTTATCCATTGCAAGAAAGAACCAGCATTAACTATTTTTAGGAAGTGGTGCAATCTGCCGGAAGAGTACCGTGTTTCCCCAAAAATATGACAAGGTCTTATTTTCTTTTTACTTACAAAATATGGCCTTGGGCTTATTATAGAGGAGGGCTTATTGTTTTGGGGTTGCCGGGCGGCTGCTCCCTTGCGAACTGGCTCCGGGCACAGCCTCAGGGGCCAAGCAGCCATGAGGTGACCAAACTCACAAGCAACAGCCCGGCAAACTCCCTCTCCAGCTGGGCAGAGTGCCATTCACTGACCTAGGAGGTATCCCTAAGGCGCCAAGCCACATGGTGCTCTGCCCACTCCCCAGCACCCGCGGCTTGGCACATTAGGGATACCCCCTAGGTCAGTGCATGGAGATCTGCCAGGTTGGAGAAGGGGGTTGCATGAGCGCCTGTTCCGCCCCCAACAGGCATGCCTCCTAGCCTCAACATGTATGGGCTCAGTTCTCCCTGCAGCAGCCGTCGCCGCGCTCTGAGCATAACGTCTTCTCTGGTTCCAAACTCAGCTGCCGAGTCTTCCAGCAGCGGCCGCTCTAGGAGTGCGCTCTATGGTTGTGGACTGGCTGCTGGAAGTCTTCCAGCAGCCAGTCCACAACCATAGAGCGCACTCCTAGAGCGGCCGCTGCTGGAAGACTCAGCAGCTGAGTTTGGAACCAGAGAAGATGTTATGCTCAGAGCGCGGCAGCAGCTGCTGGGAAAGCTGGGCAACTCCCCCTCCGGCCAGGCAGAACGCCACTCCCCAACCTAGTGGTATCCTGAAGGCGGCAAGCAATGTGAGCGCCTTTCTCCCACTTCCCGCGGCTTGGCGCCTTCAGGATACCACTATGTCGGTGAGTGGTGCTCTGCCTGGCCGGAGGTGGGATTGTCCAGGGGGTTTATTTTCGGGGGTTGGCTTATATTTTTGCCCACGCGAAAAATGTGGCAAGGCTTTAGTTTCAGGACAGGTTGCATTTGCGGGGAAACATGGTATGTACTACTGTATTTTTCGGAGTTTAAGACGCACCAAGGTTTTGAAGAGGCAAATTAAAAAAAAGTAGGTAGATAGAGGGATAAAGAGGGAGAGAAAGAGAGAGAAATACAGGACGTAGGTAGGGAGAGAGAGTAGTTAGGTAGATAGGTAGATAAAGGAATAGAGAGAGAGAGAAATAGAGAGAGAAATAAAGAAATACAGTAGGTAGATAGGGAGAGAGTGTGTGTGTGTAAGTACATAGGTAGAGGGATAGAGAGAAATAGAAAGAGATAAGAGAGAAATACAGTAGATAGGGAGAGAGAGTGAGTAGGTAGGGAGGTAGAGGGTGAGAGAGAGACAGATAGACAGAGAAATACAGTAGGTAGGTAGGTAGAGAGAGAGTAGGTAGGTAGATGTTTCCAAGTGTATTTATCCATGTGCTGGAGAAGGAAATCGCTGACAATCTGCAGCACCTAAGTCTTGTTTCTGCTGGCACAGCACTTGATCAATGTAATTCTCATCAATCACTCTAACTAAAGAGCTTTCTGAAAGGGGGGGAAGTTTTTGCACTCTGTAAACCTTCCAAAAATGTGAAAAACGGGCCTGTTTTTTTTTTTTTTAAAGCATGAATAGCCTTGGGGGACTTGCAGAGTGCTCCTGGGGGAGGGGCAAAAATGAGCAAAAAACAGGCAATTTTTCACGAAAACGGGCCTGTTTTTGTCAAAAAAAAAAAAAGTATGCATAGCCTTATGGAGGCTTATAGAGTGCTGCTGGGGTCTGGGCGGGCAAAAAATGGCCCATTTTTTGCTCATTTCTCCCCTCCCCAGTCCCCAGGAGCTCTCTGAAAGCCTCCATAAGGGTATGCATGGCCATTTTTGTGAAGGGGACAGGGCTTCGGGAGGCAAAAAATGCTGTATTCGGTATATAAGACGCACCCAGATTTTCAGCCTCTTTTTTGAGGAAAAAAGGTACGTCTTATACTCCGAAAAATATGGTATCTCTTGCTCTCTGCTTTTAAAATGTTAAATTGATAGCCATATATTAACTTTCATCTAAATGTTGTATTACCATTTTATATTATACATTTTGTTGTATTATATTAGCATTTGGGACTAAAATTTTGCAAACAATATAGCAGGTGTAAGTGCAAGCATGGAATTCATCAACATTACCACTAGGTTTGAGGGAGGAGACACATAACTAGTTCCCCCCAAAATTAGACCTATCCCGAAGATAAGACCTAACACTCTTTACATGTGCGCCTGCACAGCTGCCCGCCCATTCCATCTGGTTGCTCGCAGTGCCAACACGAGATGAAGTGAGGGGGGGTGGGGTGGAACTGGCCCATGCACCGGCTTACCTCAGGGTCCCCATAGCCAGGCTACCCATGCCCTGACAACTGCTTCATGATGGCAGCACTAACAACCATTTGCAGCAAGAGCCCATATGGCTGCTGGCTCACTTCTTCTGCTTGCTCGCGGCCACAAGAAAGCAAGCTAAGTGCTGTGGCCATGAGATGAGGCAAGGGTGGAACCTCAGTTTATCTCAGGAACCCCACAGGCAGGCCATCCACGCCCTAACAACTGCCTTGTGGCTACAGCACTGGTGCGTCACTTGGCCTCCTGCAGTTGTGAGCAAGCTTGAGGTCCTGCCGCTGGCACGAGGTGAGGCAAGTGTCATGATGTGGGCGGTCTGGCTGCCGGGGCCCTGAGGTAAGCCAGTGTGGGGCTTGTGAGATCGCTCCACTCCCCACCTCACCGCAACTGGAACACTACATGGCCTCCTGCCAGCTACAAGCAAAAGAGGGGCACCCATACACAGGGGGTGGGGGAGAGAGACATCGCTGAAAACAATATTTAGTGTTTATTTCAGAGAACAAAAGAAAATAAGACTGGGTCTTATTTTCCGGGAAATATGGGTAAGTCAAAAGCTATCTTTCATAGAACTATATTATAAAAAGACTTCTCTATTTTCCTCTTTTCTCATTCAATTTTCTTTTTATCCTCTTTACCAAATAACCTAATTTAGAACCACGGATGTGCATAAAAGTTGGCACCTTTTTTAAAAAGCAGTCTCTTTTGTTGGCTAAATTGTAGTGGAAAAATCCCAAGAAAATATGCATTTATGATGAGATCCTGACAGTATGCAGACAGGTATTTTAGTAACGTTCTGTCCAAAGTTCATTGCTCCCCCCCACCCCGGGTAATTGATGATAAAAGAGATTTGGGGCAGGATTGATCTAAAAAGCAGCAGCATATGTAGATCAAATTTTGTGCTGGAGACTAAGCTGCAAAGATATCACTAATTTTAATTGAAAATAAAAACACATTCTTCCTTTAGGACCAACACAAAATTATGCAACGAAAGACTGAATTATTTCTGTAGTATATGCAATCTTCCTACGCTTGTTAACATGCAAACCCAAGAAAAGTAGAAGTTTTATTAAGGAGATGTTGACAAGTAGTGTACAGACCTGTGTCACCTCCAAAACATCTTGTCTTTTTAGGCAATGTATTAAAGTAGTAAATGGAAATAAAAGAATTTAACATGATAAATATAAAAACTACGTACATTCATAGCCACACCACGAACTCGTGGCCAGCAATTTCTTTTTGCTTTGTATTTATGGTAGGCCCGCCCAGCCTTCAAGATGGGTTTATCAATACGACCACCACCAGCAACAATACCTACAAGAATAATAGGAGTACAATCATCACAAAAGATAATCTCTAATGACATTTTTTGCAAACATTTACTAAATTCAAAACATTCTTAATTTGTCATATTGCATGTTAGTTATTAGTTATATATTACCGTATTTTTTGGAGTATAAGACACACCAAGGTTTTGAAGATGCAAATTAAAAAAAAAAGTAGGGAGGTAGAGGGACAGAGAGATACAGTAGGTAGGGAGAGTCGGTAGGTAGAGGGATAGAAATACAGTAGGTAGGTAGGGAGAGAGAGATTGGGTAGGTAGATGTTTCCAGGTGTATTTATCCATGTGCTGGAGAAGGAAATTGCTGACAACCTGCAGCACCTAAGACTTATTTCTGCTGGCACAGCACTTGATCAATGTCATTCTCACCAATCATTCTAATTAAAGAGCTTTCCGAAAAGCGGGGGGGGGGGGGAAGGGGGGAGTTTTTGCACTCTGCAAACCTTGCAAAAACGGCCCCATTTTTTTCAAATAAAAGGCACGAATAGCCTTGGGGGGGGGGGGCTTGCAGAGTGTTCTGGAGGGGGGGGGGAACGAGCAAACAATGGCCCGTTTTTCATCAAAAAATTTGCATGCATAGCCTTATGGAGGCTTATAGAGTGCTGTTGGGGGCTGGGGCAAAAAAACCTGCCATTTTTGTGAAGGGGCGGGGCTTCAGGAGGCAAAAAAAAAATGCTGTATTTGATGTATAAGTCACACCCAGATTTTCAGCCTCTTTTTTGAAGAAAAAAGGTACGTCTTATGCTCTGAAAAATATAGTAGTAGTATATACATATAACTAATTTTTTTCTGAAATAGGAAATGACCATTACATTTTCACAACCTTTATACTTCCAGTGCCATGCCATGTTGCCCTATGTAAACTTCAGATATTACAGATTGCAAACATATATTTAGGTTCAGAAATGTTAGGGGTAATATTTACCAACAACTGCTCGATTTGCAGAAGAGATCACCTTCTTAGATCCAGAAGGCAGCTTCACCCTGGTCTTCTTTGTTTCAGGATTGTGGGAAATAACGGTGGCATAATTTCCAGAAGCCCGAGCTAGTTTTCCACGATCTCCAGGTTTCTCTTCAAGACAGCAGATAATGGTGCCTTCTGGCATTGTACCAACAGGCAGGACATTGCCAATGTTGAGCTGAGCTGAAAGGGATGGATTTGCATGAATGAAAATGCTCATTATAATAGTGACCTCTGGGTTACACAGAAGGAAGAATCATGTGGTTCTACAGTAATAAAATAGTTGGCAAGTTTGGTAGCATCTTCAAGGCTAAGGGTGTACCTTTTGAGAGCAGCAGATGCTCTTGATACCTGATCCCTTACAAAGATGCTTGGCCTTGAAGGTCTGCCAGACTTTGTGTCTCTTTTCTATTTCATGGTGTTTTTCTCCAATATCAACTTTTCAAAGGATGCAGATGTTACAAGAAATCCTAAATGGCTACCGATTGCCTTTACTTACCTTTCTTGCCACAATAAACAAACTGTCCTGTATGAATGCCCTCCGCTGCAATGAACAGTTCTGTTCGTTTTTTAAACCTATATGGATCGCGAAAAACAACTTTGGCAAGAGGGGCTCCTCGACCAGGATCATGAATGATATCCTAGAAATACACAATTAAAACTTGAGAAGTTTGAGAAGGGCATGGCTTCAAAAATACAATTAACACTATTACAATTTTACTTAAAGAAATATTTACTTGTGCTCCTGCAGCTCAAAATGACGTTTTTATACCAACAAAATAATATTGCCAAAGAAACTAATTACTTCAAGTGCCATGTATTTAATATCCATACTGCAATTATATTAGAAAAGATGGGTATGTATGCATGTGAAAAGTTTAGATGCATTTTAAATTCCTCACCCAGATGTTTGCTATATTTAAATAAGAACTTTAAATTCATATTTTAATTCTTGTATGACACTCAAAAAACCTTTCTATCCAACCATCACTTTAACAAGTCCGAAGCTTCTGTTCATTTTGATTTTAAATAAGCTATTTGTAAGTCTGTTCTCTTGGTATTGTCTTTACTAGTAAAATTTTAAACTTTAAAATAATGTACTGTTTCAAAGGAACTCCACAACTTGATACTTGCCTTTACAATGCCCTTGATATAGCCATGTCTTTCAGCAAAATCAATAGCCCTCAGCTTTGCTGCACCCTTTCTGTGTTTCACATGGGCCCTGAAAACAGAACCTGCACCTTTTCTTTGACCTCGTATTACACGGCCCATTGTGCACTGAAAAACAATTGGAATCAATTATTTAGGATTTTTTCTTTAAGAACAAGCCCATTATTTAATACATACTGTAATGTTACGTATCATTAAAATAAAAACTGTTAAGCTCCTGACAAGATCATAAATAAATCCACTTGTACTCTGGAAACAGGAATGCATAACTTTAATCCAGCTCTTTCAGTCCTTTTAAGGTTGTTGGGATAAAATTGAAGATTTAATTTGCAATAATGTAAGAAACCTTGAGTCCTTTGGAAAAGCAAAATATACACTGGGTAAACAAATTAATTTTAAAGTTGTTAAAACTAATTCTTTCTTCAGAGCTATTTTTGACTTTCCAATCAAGTTCTATTATACTGCCTGGGCTTTCCTGTAGTCCCCCTTTCTAAATACTAATTGGTTCTAATACTAGTTTTCTTGAGATCAGCCAAATTCTGATCTTACAGTAACAATGTACCAATATTAGCTGCAGTTATTAAACGTTCCCTCTATCTAACATTCCATTTTTTAAAACAAATTTCAACATATAATCGTTTTATCTTTCTATATCTTCGTTTAGTGATTAAATCAAACCTGAAACAACTATGATCCTTTTTAATCTGATCCATTTATCATTAATGCATTCCTTAAGCCTCCATTTAAAAATATTCAAGGAGTTAAAACGGTCATTGGTTTTTTTAAACATAAGGCTAATTTTTGAGAGTTCCAACTTATTCTGTGGACAAATGTTCTTTTTCTATGTTAACTTGAAGTTCTTCGAATGCAGTGGCAGTATGAAAATGGAATGTTGGACAAAAGGTAAAAACGATTTAATGAGCAGTGGATCAATTGTGAATTATCGTGTAATAACTGAAAGTTGAAAAGCTGACACGTTGTAAATGAAGGGCTTCAAAAACAGCTCGGAACGAGAATTTTAAAAAGTCGAGAAGACAAACTTTTAAACATATCAGAAACAGAAAAGCTTTTCGCCATATTTCTCCAATGTTGCTCGTGGCCAAAGAGGAACGGCGCTCGCTTGCCACGGAAACTAGCTAGAGAGCCCGAAAATGCTCGACCTCATCTCAGAAAGCTTCGACAAGGTGGCAAGCAGCTCAATAATACACAGAGAAGGCCAGGGTGGGGTCACGGAGACCCGATGGAGACGGATATGATTGGAACGCTTCCCTATATCGGAGACATTCTTACCTCTGCCGGAGTCTGGCCCAGGAAAAAGAAAGCTGGGGCAATGACAGCACTGCAAACTCTTTCCGGCCACGACGGAAAGCGCCAAGCCAAGCATTCTCATGCTTGCTGGGTAATGTAGTTCTGGTACCCGGGAATCTGAATTCGTTCTTTATTTCCCGTTGCATTACTTCCGTTCTTTATGTATTTGTTTGTTTGCTCATTCAGTTTCGAAGCCGTCAGATTCCTCAAGTTCTCTGGGCGATTTACATATAAAAATTAAAAGAAAAGAAATTACATCAAGAAAAAAGACAGCTGCCCGGAGATTGAAGCCTCGAGGCCAAAAACAAAGGGGCTCGATCCTCCATCCTAATCAACTGAGGCCTCAGAATTACATACAGCCCCCTCTGCAAGCCTTGAGTCCCATCACGAGTGCTCAACAAATCATATAGATAATTATAATCATCAATGTCGCAGAAAGAACACTCTTGAATACATGATTATAGTATAATTATATACTATAATTTGACTAGTTTTACAATTAATAAAATGAAATCAAATTTGTTGTGACCTTTTGTAGGAAGTTATGATCCAGCCCTCTCCCAGAAAAATGAAATATCCTAGGAAATATTGAAAAGGCAGAATATTTCTCTGGATGTGAAAAGAAAGAAACATGTTTTAAAAGACAGAATAGCTGCCTGTAGCTTCCTGCCCATCCCCACTTTGTTAATGGGCCATTAAAAAAGCCAAGCTAGCCCACTTTACATAATAAAGTCTTCTCCACTTCAGCTACAGGAAAGCATGATAATATTGGCCCCAACTGACCACATGGCATCTGATAACCAAATCTGGATTCAGAACACAGCCCAGAGAGTTGCCCCTGCATGGCCCCATGGGAGTCTGACAACCAATCAGAATACATTTCTTACACAGGAACAGGAAACAGAGAGGTGGGACTGAAGAGGTTATAAAAAGCTTAGCAAGCCCCTTCCTCAGCCCTTCTCTTCTTCTCCACCAACATTGAAGCATGTGATCACCTTTTCTGTTCAGGGCTCAAGCTATGTGGCCCTGTCCAACAACAAACCATTTTTCCAAGCAGCCTCCATGTCTCCAGTGTCTTTATCCCCACTTGGAGCCAAACCCAGAAGGACATTTCTTTCATCACTTTTCAATGACTTCTTGGGTACATCCATTTCAATATTTCGGGAGAAGACAGATGAAATAGTTGGTTTTTGGTCTTAAATGCCATGTCATGTCAGAGATACAGTCAAGGTCCTTAATGGCTATTAAATGTTTCAAAGCAAGGTGGCTGTAAAAGATTCAGAGAATACAAATAATATTCATTAGGTAATAAAACTTCGGCAATTCCAAATTGAATAAAGGTGCTTATCCAGAGTTAGGTTGCTAATCTTTACTACCGGTTTGGGTGTGCTCTTGCATGTGCAGAAGCGTCCATGCAGATGGGTGGACCCTCCCGCTGATGCTAGTACTGGTTTTGGCCGATCTGGGCCGATCCGGCAGCAACCCACCTCTGTGCTGATCTATGTTTGCAACTATCAATTTCATCTACACATTATGTTAAAAGTTAGATGACTTGTTTAAACTCTTTTTTTAGGCCTTTAGTTCTGAATTAATTTGTGTTGGGAAGATTTTTGTCCTGAAAGAGAGCATAAAAACAATTATTGCTTCATTGATTTGGACAATTGTCCCTTCATTAAAATCTCTCTTTCCAAAGCAGTGCCTATAGATTAAAGTGATCAACTTTTTTACAATGAAAAGGAGGACAAATAAATTGGGGGGGAAAATGTAAATAATAGAAATATTTTATTCATTGCAACAATAATACACTATAATATGATATATGCATAATAAAAACATTTGTAACATTTTATATTGTAGTTATGCTTACATGTCTGTTAATTATTATTTAAATGAGTACTTTTCCATTGAATTAATATTAATTCAATTAATTTTGTCAATATATCATCATCTAACAATATATTGGAAATATCTGAACAAGAAATATCCTTCATACTGAATTTTACGGCAAGTGCTGCAGCTAGAGTATCAATATTCAATCTCGATTTCTCACTTGTCCAAAAATCATTGGCAATTGAAAAAACTCTTTCAACTGCTGCATTAGTTCCAGGGCAGCACAACATAAATTGAACAAGTATAAATAAATTTTCACATGGAATATGTTCATTTTTGAAATGGCTGAAAATATCCACCCATCTTTTATCAATTTCAATGTGTTGTTTTCCCATTATATTAATTTTTCAGAATTTAAATATACATTCAGTCTTCTAATTTCTTCAAAGAGATGTCTGTTTTAATGTCTGGCATTTCTTTAGATAAAAACTCAACACAAGATTCAATATCTGTCCAATATACTTGCAATGAAGTAAAAAAACAACAACACCATTGAAAACTGTTATTTCCCGTGATGTTTGTTTCAGACCATTCTTCGATATATTGAAAACATGTTTGGTAAAAATTCTGCACTTCTTTGATAAACTTTTCCGTTATGCCCGGATTTGATTCCTCTAAGTCTGACAATTTTCTTTTTATAATTAAAGGAAGAAATTTATCTTCAAATCGAGATTTATATTGAAGGAAAAAGTCATTCAAAATAAAACTAACTTCTGTAGCTGAAATGTGTTCACCTTCAATCTTTTGAATAGTTAAAATATCTTACTAGTATTGGATACAATTTGGTTTCATTATGATTTGATGCATCAGATAAAACCGTTACAAATCCTGCAATTTTCAAGTCTGCTGTAAGTATTTTATCACAGTAATTTTTAAATACTGATTTAATAATAGCCCCGCATTTTGTCCTGGCGCATGAAAATTTAGCATTGTGAAACCTTTTCAATAATTTAGTTGCACAATCCATACTATGAAATCTTTGATTGTGAATTATGGTATGAAATGCAAATGTTCCCTCCATTGCAGCTAACTGTTTTTCATCTTCAGAATAATTTGAAGTTTTAAAAAAACCTGTTACTTTACGACTGGAAGCTGATGCATCTAATGATTGCTTATGTTTGTTGGTGGACAAGTGTTTCGTTATAGCTGCTCTGCCCCCAATTCCAAATGAAATACAAAATTCTCCTCGGCAAATATTGCAGAAAACAATGGCATCTTTCTTTGATATGAGGAATGGAAATCCCTTTTTCAATTGATTGTTGAAATGGCATTTCCTCTTTTTTGATTTTTCCATCCCTTAAATGAAATTTAAAAGTAAAAATAAAATATAAAGCTACACGAACGATGCAAGCACATTATGATGTAATAAAATTATTACAATTGAAACTTTAATAACATAAGCGAATAAACTTCTGGAGTCCTTCGGGATTGGGTGACCTATAAATTAAATAAATAAATAAATAAACTTCATTAAAATTTAAATTTAAATTATTTTACACCTGTTAACAACAGGGTTGTATAAACTTGTAAATAAAATTATACATATTTGGAAATTATTAAATAGATAATGAATTAATGAAACATGAATTGTACTTACCTCTGTATAATTGAATATTCGTCATGTCAAATACAAATATGTCACATAACGCGCAACAGATTCGTCTTCAAATATCGAAAAGGAGGACATGTAGGAGGACACTTTTCGAGGAAGGACAGAACTTACAAAAGAAGGACTGTCCTCCCTAAATGAGGACGATTGGACACCTTACTTACTACTATAGATCCCTATACAAGAATGCATGCTTTGTATGTGGTATACTTGCCATAGGACCATGCTGAATTCTTGAGCTAATTTGAAATTCTATTATTTTACCACCATTTATAAAATTTGTCCAGTTTCCCATCATTACTGAACAAAGTACATAAACATTACTGTTGCTTTTTATATCATAATGCAGATATATTACTATTCCAATATAATTCTTTTCTTTATGGCATTAATCCTATGTTTAAATTATACAGTGATCTTATCCCACTCAAGGACGCAAATGCTTTATAACATTCTAAAATGAGGGGTGGACTTCAAAAATATTAGCAAGGGGTTCTCTGCTCGGTTGCTGGATGGGGTGGGTGTGGTGGCAGTGGCCTAGTCGGCCTCCTGCACCACGGTGGGGGTGTGTGTTTTTGCCTACCCTGGTCTCCAGAGGCTTTTCTCGAGCCTCCAGGACAGCAAAAACAGCCTCCACAGGCTCTGGAGGCTCTGGCCAGAAACAGACTTCTGAACTTCCCTGCGTTCCCTGCAATTACCTGTATCCAAAACGGGCCATGTGGGGACTCCTGGGAGGGCCGGGGTGGGTGAGGTCAGCCAGAAGTGGGATTTGGGGATTCTCCAAATGCAGAGAATCTTAGCTAGACATTCTCCTGAACACCTGCGAACCCCCAGCAGCCCTCCCCTGTCTAAAATACTACTCTTAGTGAGAATGTTATGCCTGATGGATAATTTAAGTAGATTTGCTACATAACTCACATAATTTTATGTATAAATATCCTGATCTCCAATAACATGAGTGGTGAGTGTGTGTCTGTTTATTTACAATTTTGGTAAATAACCTCAATCAGTAAAACTTTGGAAGTAAACAACATAGCAAGATTAGGAAACATAAACAGACTAATAAGAACTAATTCATATTGGACTTCCTGGGCGGGACTTTCTGATGGAAGCAGCTTAACATAGCTGCTCCCGAGTTCCTGGTTGCGTTATCTGTTTAGATGATCATCTATCAGACATCTGACAGGTACCTTATCCTTCAGGCAAGAAGGGAAGGAGAGAGGTCCAGCTGGGCAAAGTGCCCTTTTGATCTTTGCAGCTTTTATGTCTGCGAAGAGAGGGGGGCCAGCCAAAGGCAGAACCGTCTCCGTGCCAGAATCTCCAGCTGCATTTTGCAGCACGAAGTAAGAATCCTCCCACTTAGAACAACATTTGAATTATTTGATTTTAATACAAGCAGAGCTCGTATGCGAGAAGTTCATTTGTTTATTTAAATCCTAGCTTCATTTTTACAAGATCTTCCTTCATTAATTTGGCTATTTAAAAAAGGTTTTAAAATGGCGACGATGAATTCTCCGTAACAATGTTTACCTTCTTAATCTTCTTGTAAAGAACAGCTATAAAACCTCAAAGGAAGGGAGTGACTCACTTTGCCTCATAGCCGGCCAGCAGATTTTTACTAATTAGTTTCACTTTTACAAGACTCTCTTTTATCAATCTTGCTAATATATATTTCTAATACAGAGACGCTTAAAATGGCGATGAATATGCTGAGCTGTTTTGTTACAATGCTTTTTTTCTGAAACCTTTTGCAAAGTCCTACGGAGTTAATAAAGGGGTGATTTAATACCTCTTTCCATAGCTGCATAGCGGGCCAGTGGAGTTTGATTAATTGCTTGAAGATAAAACTTGGAATGGCCTCAAAACTAAATCCTAATCTGAAACCCCCTCCAACCCCCAGAAGCACATTGCCAATACCTGGTACAAAGTCGCAGCCTCCACCCTCTATGCCCCCTACTGGAGACTTTCTAATGAAAGAATTCTTCTTGGAAACTTTTAACAGCTTGACTATCAAAGTCGAAGATAAACTTAAAGATTTTAAAGAGGAGATAAAAGAGGAGATAAAAGAACTTAAGCAGGACTTGTATGATAAAACTGATGCCAGGTTTGCTAAAATTAAAGATGATATGCTGGGGCTTGTAACTGTGCTGACAGAACATGTTTCTGGAATTGAAGATAGTCTAGAGGATCTTAATGAAGCTAATACCAACTTGACATTGAAAACAGAGGTGGTGGAACAAAAAGTTGAAAATGCTGAAAAAGAAATTATTATGGTACAGTACAGACAAATGGAGCTGGCATTAAGAGTAAGGGGGCTGCGTGAGGATAAACAGGAGAACCTGAAACAGATTCTTTCAGAAGCTTTTGATTGTCTGGTGGGAAGACCGGGGTCTAAGTTTGACTTGGCAAATCGATAAAGTTTATCGCGTTAACTCTTGGGTGGCAAAGCAGAAGCAGCTTCCTCGAGATATAGTTATATATTTCACTACAAGAGAGACTATTTTGAAAGAAATACCACCTCAAATGCTAAGAGCCAGGAGAGACTATGCTTTTTAGTGGAAGAACTCAGAAACCGTCAGATACAGTACAGATGGGATGCACCATTTGGTATTATACTTACATTTGACAGGCAAAAATATCGTCTCAACTCCGTATGGAAAGCACGAGATTTTTATTACAATATTTTGAAGGCTGGACAACATGCACCATCTGGACCTGGAGAAAGACCACAAGAAGGACAAGACAGACAGCAAACCATACAACTACCAGATAAGATGGACCATATCTCCCCCCTAGAAGTGCAAGATGTCATGGAACAAAGACCTAGCCGTATGAATTTATGCTCCTAATCAACAGCAAGATGGATTCTATAGAAAACTTCATGCTAAATTAGTACAGTGGGATTATAGGTCTTGTATACTACTGGGTGACTGGAATGGTGCTATAGATACCAAGAGAGACAAGAAGATTTCTCGTCCAAACATCAAGATGCGAGCAAAGCTACCCAAATCCTTTTTTGATATGATAGACGACTTTGAACTTTACCTTTTTTTCTGATAGGCATCAATCCTTCTCCAGGATTGATTTCATATTAACTACTAATGATTTGCTTTCTAGGGTGAAGAAGACAAAGATTGTGGCTAGGGTCCTTTCGGATCATAACCCAGCCTGGATGGAATTGGGAGGGGTGGTACAGGCAAGAAGGTCTTGGAGATTGAATGAAAACTTATTTAGATATGAAAAGTATATCAATGATTGTAAAAAATTGCTGAATACTTTGTTTTTAACATGAATAAGGATACACCTATGGAATTTGTATGGGATGCAAGCAAAGCGTATATGAGACGAGTATTGATAAATATAAATAAATCACGTAGACATAAACAAGGGGTAAAACGAACAGAGTTGGAGGAGGAAATTAAGAGGAAAGAGCTGGAGTTAACAATGAATCCAGGTGATACAAAGGTTAAGGAAGCAATCACCATATTAAAATCCCAATTTGATATGTTGATCTCTGATCAGGTAGCCACCAGTTTGTAATCATATACTTCACCACAAGAGAGCTCAGAAACATGATATTACAAGAGTCCTATAACACCAGGCTTCAAATTGGCGGTCAGGATTTGATTGTCTTGAAAGAAATACCACCTCAAATGCTAAGAGGCAGGAGAGACTATGCCTTTCTAGTGGAAGAACTCAGAAACCGTCAGATACAGTATAGATGGGATGTGCCATTTGGTATTATAATTACATTTGGATTGGATTGGATTTATTACATTTATATGTCGCCCTTTTCCCCGAAGGGGACTCAGGGCGGCTCACAATTCAGTCAGGGAAGGGGGTACAGGCAGGGGATAAAAAGACGAACAAGCAAAGATATCGTCTCAACTCTGTATGGAAAGCTCGAGATTTCTATCACAATATTCTGATGGTGGGACACCCTGAATCATCTGGATCTGGAGAAAGACCACGAGAAGGACAAGATAGACAGCAAACCACACAACTACCAGACAAAATGCACCATTTCCTCCTCCCGGAAGGGCAAGGTGTCATGGAACAAAGACCTAGCCGTATGACTACCAGACGAATGGAAAAACAAGCTACAATGCAACAACCTCAACAATCACCGGCCATTGATCAAGGAGTTACAGCAACAAGCTCAGAAGCCGTGGGAGGAGCTAGGCCAAAGGTTAAACAGGCCATGCAGGAGGCTCTAAAAAAGCTTCAGGCAACCAAAAATGACAACTAAGATTTTGACATGTCAATGGACTGAACTCTCCACAGAAGAGAAAGAAAATATTTCACTATCTCAAACAGTTCAAGAATGATATAATTTGTCTGCAAGAAACTCATATCAAATCAACTGATCAAAAATATTTGTTTAACCTCAAACTTGGTCAACATTTTGTGACCTCTGCTATGGAAAAGAAAAATGGTATAGTTGTATACTTAATAAAAGACATTAAGGCTGAACTAATTGAAGCAGATCCCTTTGGAAGATATATCGCGCTAGACTTAATCTTAGAAGGGAAAAAGACATTACTTTTGGGAATTTATGCTCCTAATCAACAGGAAGACGGATTCTATAGAAATCTTCATGCTAAATTAGTACAGTGGGACTTTAAGTCTTGTATACTATTGGGTGACTGGAACGGCGTGATTGACACAAAAAGAGATAAGAAGACCTCTCACCCAAATACTAAAATCCAAGCTAAGTTACCCAAACCTATTTTTGACATGATGGACAACTTCGAATTGAGAGATGTTTGGCGAGAAAGAAACGCAGAGGAATATGACTTCACCTTTTTTTCTGATAGACATCAATCCCTTTCAAGGATTGATTTTATACTAATTACTAATGATTTACTTTCTAGGGTGAAGAAGACAAAGATTGCGGCGAGGGTCCTTTCGGATCATAACCCAGTTTGGATGGAATTGGGAAGGGTAGTGCAGGCAAGAAGGTCTTGGAGGCTGAATGAAAACTTATTCAGATATGAAAAGTACATTAATGATTGTAAAAAATTGTTATCTGAATACTTTGTTTTGAATATGAATAAGGGTAAACCTATGGAATTTGTATGGGATGCAAGCAAAGCGTATATGAGAGGAGTGCTGATGAATATAAATAAAACACATAGACATAAACAAGGGCTAAAACGAACAGAATTGGAAGAGGAAATTAAGAGGAAAGAGCTGGAGTTAACATTGAATCCAGGTGATACAAAGGTTAAGGAAGCAATCACCATATTAAAATCCCAATTTGATATGTTGATCTCTGATCAGGTAGCCACTAGTTTATTATATGCAAAACACAACACTTTTTGTAATGTAAATAAACCGGGCAGATGGTTAGCTTATCAGATTAGGAAAAAAAGGAAAATTCGAAATGTAACCAAATTGAGTTATAGAGGGAAGGAGGTGTTTCAACAGGAGGAGATTCAAAAGGCATTTCGGGAATTTTTTACAGAATTGTATAAAGGGGACAAAATTAAGGGTTTAGATATAGACAAATACTTAGATAAAGAGAAAATACCCCTAGTTAGAGAAGAGTACAGGCAAAAGTTGAACCAACTAATAACCTCAGGGGAAATCTTGCAGGTAATCAAACAACTAAAGTTAGGGAAAGCGCCAGGCACAGATGGCTTGACAGCGGTTTACTATAAAAACTTACAGTTAGAAATGGTAGAACCTCTTAGAGAACTATTTAATAAAATTCAAACGGAAGGTAAAGTGCCCCCATCTTGGAAGACAGCGTTTATATCTTTGATACCCAAAGAAGATCAAGATATTACCCAACCAAAAAATTATAGACCTATCTCATTACTTAATGTAGATTATAAATTTTTTACTAAAATACTAGCAAATAGGTTAATGGTGGTTATTCAACAATTGATACATACTGACCAAACAGGTTTTAGACAGGGGAGACAGATGAAGAGTAATGTTAGACTAATCATTAATGCATTAGAATATTTGGAAAAGAACAACCAAATCCCTGCTGCGTTCATATTTCTGGATGCTGAGAAGGCCTTCGATCGAGTTAATTGGCAATTTCTGTTGAAGATATTGCAAAAAATGCAGATAGGAGATTTTTACGGTCAATTAAAGCAATATACCAACAGCAAACAGCTCAAATCATAGTCAACGGAAGTTTAACAGACTCTTTTCAAATCGGAAAAGGTACAAGACAGGGCTGTCCTTTGTCCCCACTATTGTTCATTATAACTTTGGAAGTATTGTTGAATAAAATACGGGGCTTGGATGGTCTAAAAGGGATCAAGATTAGGCAGCAAGAATACAGAGTCCGCGCTTTTGCGGATGATTTGGTCATAATATTGGAACAATCGCAGGAATCTAGTATGGTTTTAATGAACATGATTAATCAATATGGTCAAGTGTCTGGTTTTAAAATAAATTTAGGAAAAACCAAAATATTAGCTATAAATATGAATACTAAACAAAAGGAAGAACTAGGAGGGATGCTAGGATGTGAGGTAGTTAAAAAAGTCAAATATCTTGGGGTCAATATTTTAGCCTCAAACTATATAAGCATAATTATGAACCACTTTGGCGGAGTATACAGATAGAGATGAAAAAATGGGAGAAATTGCACTTATCTTTGCTGGGTAGGATAGCGGCAGTGAAAATGAACATTTTACCAAAATTTTTATTTCTTTTTCAAATGCTACCTATACTTAAAAAAGATGCGAATCTTTTAGAATGGCAGAAGGGTATCAACAAATTTGTATGGGCTGGAAAGAAGCCGAGGGTAAAGATGAAAATAATGCAAGATGTACGCAAGAGAGGAGGCTTGAAATTACCTAACCTAAAATTATATTATGATGCAGTGGCGCTATCCACAATTAGTGATTGGACCCATTTAACCAATGATAGAATACTGAATATCGAGGGACACGATCTGGTATATGGTTGGCATGCTTACTTGTTATTCAACAAAAAATTGGATAAGAACTTTAAAAGTCATATCTTAAGAAATGCTTTATTGCGGGTCTGGAAAAAATATCAATATAAACTAAATGATAAGTTACCCATGTGGGCAATTCCTAGACATGCAATTGAAAATATGAATATAGAACAAAAACACAATAGAACCACTTACAGACAACTTCTAACTTTGGAAAGGGGGGTTCTACAACTAAAATCTTTAGAGGTATTGAAAGAGGAGAAGGTAGTTCAAACATGGTTCCAGTATGGCCAATTACAGGCCAGGTGGAAAATAGACCAAAAAACTGGTTTTATCCAAGTTGAGATCAAAGCTTAATGCATATAAAGAGGATATATAATGTACTAATACAGATGGATTCGGAAACAGAATTGGTTAAAGATTGTATGATAAAGTGGGTTCAGAATATTGAAGAACCAATAATGTTGGACACGTGGGAAAGAATATGGGTAAGAAATGTGAAATTTACACAACCACAAAACCTGAGAGAAAATTTTTATAAGATGTTTTATAGATGGCATTTAGATCCTAAAAAGCTGGCTTCTATGTATCCGAATGTACAGCCTAAATGTTGGAGATGTGGTTCTCTCGATGCTACATATTTTCATATATGGTGGACTTGTCAAAAGGTTAAGGCATTTTGGATAAAAATGTGGTGGATCATGCAAAATATCTTTAAAAGAAGGATAAAGTTTACTCCTCAGTTATTTTTACTAGGTATATGTACTGATTTTACAGCAGTAGAGATCAACTTGGTTCTGCACCTAATAACGGCAGCAAGACTGTTGGTGGCGCAATACTGGAAGAAGGAAGACTTGCCTACAACTCAAGAATGGACATTGAAAGTTACAAACTTAGCCGAGATGGCTAAAATATCGGCATATCTTAAAGACCACTCAAATGAGAGATATAAACGAGACTGGAAAAAATGGATTGACTATACACAAAACAAATACGGGACTAAGAAATTCCAGATAGCCTATGCTTAAGATTAGGAATAATCTAAACTGCTCAAAGTTTGTGCAACAGGAAGAAGCTGAGTTCAACGCAGAGATGTTATTGACTTTCTTTTTTTTATTTCCTTTGTCTTAATATATTTTAGACTGTGTTTGTTAAAAATCTACACCGTGTACGGGCTCTGGGAAGTCGGGGGGGGGGGAAGGGAGGTGGGGTCTTAGGAGGGAGGGAGGGGAGGGGGGATATATAGTATGTGTTAGATTTTAAAGTAACGCAATTGCACTTGTATACTGTTGCTCTTTAATTCCAGTGTAAAAATAGGACAAGCTGAATATATTAATAGATAGTAGAAATACACCAAAGGGAGGAGTAGAGGGATAGAAGAAAGAGGGGTAGAGAGGGTGGGAGAGAGGATTGGAGGGAGGGTGAGAAGGAAGGGAGGGAGTGTATTGGGAGAGAGGTGTGGTAGAGGGGGAGGGGAAGTAGGGTAGAGGGGAATGATGGTGGGAAGACGGAAAGTTGGAGGGGGCGAAAGAAAGGGTGTATGGAGGGTCGAAGAGGTACATTGGGTTTCTATTTTGGGGGGTATTATTGACAAGAGGAATGGCTGTGTTTATTGTTTAATGTTATATGGCCCCGGTTCTGTACAGTATATGTGTGACTGTACGAAAATGAAAATGGAAAATAAAATACATTTACATATTCAAAAATGTTAAATATCTTGGAGTTAATATTTCAATCTCAAATGGGAAACTATACAAGTATAATTATGAACCACTCTGGCATAGTATACAGATAGAGATGAAAAAATGGGAGAAGTTACACTTATCTTTGCTGGGAAGAATTGCGGCAGTGAAAATGAATATCTTACCAAAATTTTTATTTCTTTTCAAAATGTTACTGTCAGCCTCTGCTTTGCTGTTGCTTCAGCTGCCATTGAAACGGGGAGGGGGGCATGGTATTTTGGGGGGGGGATTACTAATTGTGCTGGAGGAAGATTCTGGAGTTTCTGCTGCCTGTCTTACTGCGCATGCGGAGGAGGTTCCCGCCAAGGCCAACGGCACCGACATTCCATCTTGGTGATGCCTTTCGAAGTTATCTCACACCTGACACTTGGAAGAATTATGATTGGACTGTAACTGGGATGCCAAGGGGTGGGGAATGGGTTATTCTATATATCATTTGCTTTTGCGCCTAAATAATCAGTCTTTGCTTTGCTATGCTTCTAATCATTTATAATTAGTAAAAGTACACTTGATTTCTATCAATGGAGTCTCGTGGTTTTCTTTCCTAATTATTCAATGGAGGAGTGCTGAAGACTCAGCGAAGACTCACTCACACCCCACCAGGAGTTTTCAACCTACCGTGGGGGGTGTACTCACAAGAAGGAATGAAGAAAATGTCATTGCAAGCGAGCGATGATGAGGAGACTGGAAGAGAAACTGCAGAACCATCTTTACCTGAAAGGCTAGCTGGCCTAAGGGTAGAAGAGCCTGCGGTTCGGCCCGGTTGGACTTTGGGAGTGGGGCAAAAAGAGGATTCGGAGAATTTGGATGCAGGAGTTACCAGAAGGAGACAAAAGAAAAAACCAGCGGACTGGGAAGAAGCCATGACCGAGCGGAGGTCCCGAGAGAGAGCGATGGAAAGAGAGCAAACGGAAGAATTTGAACAAAGGTACTCCATGCATAAATTTAGGGAGGGTGAAGAGGCCGAGGGGGGATGGGAGCAAACAAACCCAGAAACAGCCTCCCCCCCCCAGCCAGGGCTGCTGCCAGAGTAGCCCCCCCCCCAGAAGACGCAGAATGGCAACAATGCATTAACAGACACCTTCCCAAGCGAGTTGTTGCTTGGTATGAAAATGCAGCAGATGTTGAGCTAGACTTGATTAGACTTCAACGTGCGAAAGAGGAAAAACCAGAGAGATCGCCCCCCCCCCAGCTGAAAGGGCCCCATTCCGCATCAGGGGTGAAGGGAAGGGAAGCTCCGCCGGCAAGGCCAAGCCTTTCACGTGCTTCCGTTGTGGGAAAGGAGGCCATTGAGCCATGGATTGCCGCGTTAAACTTCCTCCAACCGCCCCACCCCCTACCAAGAGGGAAGGGAAGACTAGCAAGGCCCCGGGGAGAAAGAAGGAGGCTGCCTTCGCTGCTGAAAATACCCCCCAGCGTTTCCGGCAGGAGGCGGAGGAGGAAGCGGACGTGATCACCAGCTCCTCTGATGACTCCAATGACGACGCCTCACCACATTGGGTGAGTCCAAATAAAGGCCCCATGTTGATCCCAATTGAGTTAAGGGTGCCACCTGCTGGAGAAACAGAGTGGCTTTCCGCCCTCCTTGATTCGGGCTGTTCTAGATGTATGATTAATCCTGCAATGATTGAGAAACTGGGCTTGAAATTGAGGACTTTGAAAACCCCTATTGTTTTTTGCCCAATCGATGGATCCATTGCAGGGGGGGCAGCCCATTTCTACACTGAACCTCTAGAGATGAAAATGGGCACCCATGTAGAATTGATCTCTTTTATTGTGGCACCTGGGATGGACAGACCCCTTATTTTTGGACTCCCCTGGCTTCGTAAATGGAACCCTCGCATTAACTGGAGGGAGGGGTGGCTGCGTATTCGGACCAGCACAGCCCCAGACGGGGATGCCGACGCCCCTGAGCCTGCTGGCTCCAGCCCTGCATTGGCCGCCAGGGGCCAGGAGAAAATTGAGGGGGAAGAAAAGATTCCGAAAGAGTATTGGGACCTAAAGGGGTTTTTTAGTGAAAAATCTTCAGATAAACTTCCACCCCACAGACCCACTGATTGCTCCATCGAAATTTTGCCTGGAGTGCCGCTTCCAAAACCCCAAATATATTCTATGTCGCCCAGAGAGATGGAGGAAATGAGGAAGTTTATTGACAAAAACTTGCAAAGGGGTTTCATTGAACCAGCCAGACCCAAGGTAGCAGTCCCTGTACTATTCAGGGAGAAAAAAGATGGCTCTCTTCATTTGTGTGTGAACTTTAAGAACCTTAATTCAATCTCTTCTCATAATCTCTACCCTTTGCCTCTGATGAAGGACATGCTGGCCCAACTGGGAAAAGGCCGCATTTTTACTAAACTGGACTTAAGGGAGGCATACTATAGGGTCCGAATAAAGGAGGGGGATGAGTGGAAGACTGCTTTCAATTGCCCCCTGGGTTGCTTCCAGTTCCGGGTAATGCCCTTTGGCGTGCAGGGGGCACCTGCAGTTTTCATGCAATTAATTAATGAGATTTTGCATGACCACCTTTACAAAGGCGTTATCATATATTTAGATGATATCCTTATTTACACACAAACATATGAAGAACACGTCAAGCTAAGATCAATGTAGAGATGTCATTAATTTCTTTATTTCTGTTGTCTCAATAGATTTTAGACTGTGTTTGTTAAAAATCCATACCGTGTACGGGTTCTGGGAAGTCGGGGGGGAAGGAGGAGGGGGGTTGGGGGGGAGGGTGGAGGGAGGGAGGGGTATACATTAGGCTAGACAAGAATTTGGAAGAAAAAAAAAGAACACGTCAAGTTGGTCCGCACTGTCCTGAAGAAACTCTGAGCCGCGGAACTTTATGCCAAGTTATCCAAATGTGAATTTCACCAGGAGAAGATAGACTACCTTGGGTATCGTATCTCCCCTGCAGGTGTGGAGATGGACCCCGCTAAGGTCAAGGCGGTCACTGAATGGGAGGCACCCCGTACACGTAGACAATTACAGAAATTTTTAGGTTTTGCCAATTTCTATCATCAATCCCTTCTTTTGCCAAAATTGCACTTCCCATCACTAATCTGTTGAAGTCCAAAGGTGGGCCGAAACCTAAACCTAGCAAGCCGTTGAATTGGACCATGGAGTGTCAAGCTGCTTTTGAAAAGTTGAAACGACTTTTTGCCGAGGAGCCAGTTCTGAAGCATCCGGAGATGGACAAGCCCTTTGTCGTTCAGGCTGATGCCAGCGACGTGGCGGTGGGGGCCGTCTTGCTTCAGACTAACGACCAAGGTAATTTACAACCGTGTGCCTACACCTCCCGTAAACTCACAGACACGGAGAGACGTTGGGCAATCTGGGAGAAAGAAGCATTTGCTGTACGTTGGGCTTTGGCCACATGGCGCCACTTCCTGGAGGGCACTAAGCACCCATTTGAGGTGTGGACTGACCATAAGAACTTGGAGGCTTTGAGAACTCCCAGGCGGCTCTCCCCTAAGCAGATGCGCTGGGCTCAGCATTTCAATCGTTTTAATTTCACACTTAAGTACATCCCGGGAGGGAAGAATTTCATGGATGATGCTTTGTCTAGACTCCCTCAATACAACTGCTCTAAGCTCAGCGTCGTCCAGCCCGTGGTTCCCACGTCCAGCCTTGCTGCTCCTGTTGTTACTAGGCAACAGACATGCTCTAAGGTAGACGTGTCTCAAGATTTTCTTTCCGATCTCAAGAAGGCCCTTCCTCAGGATGATTTGTTCCAGCAGCATCAAGCTGAATGCACAATGAGGGACGATTTGCCATGGATTGGAGCGAAACTTTACGTCCCTGCCTCTCTTCGTCTCATTGTTCTCCAACGGGCTCATGATTCCAAGTTGGCGGGGCACTTTGGATTTGCAAAGACACTGCATCTGGTGAAACGGCAGTTTTGGTGGCCCTCTTTGAACTTTATGTTGCCAGCTGCCAGCTGCCCTGTTTGTGCGGCCGCTAAACGCCCGCCGGGGAAACAGGGTTTGCTCCAGACTGTAGCTTGCCCTGTCGCCCCCTGGAAGGAGATTTCTATGGACTTCATTGTCGAACTTCCTGAGAGCCAGGGGCACACTGTCATATGGGTGGTTACTGACTTGTTTTCCAAGCAAGTTCACTTTATACCTTGCCCTAAGATTCCTTCTGCGAAGGCACTCGCTAAACTTTTCATTTCTCACGTTTACCGTTTGCATGGCGTGCCTGATCGCATCATTTCTGACAGAGGCATACAATTCACTTCCGTCTTCTGGAAATAATTTCTTAAGCGCATTGGCTTAATGCGCTAGAGCCGAGGTGGCGCAGTGGTTAAATGCAGCACTGCAGGCTACTGCTAGATCAGCAGTTCAGCGGTTCAAATCTCACCGGCTCAGGGTTGACTCAGCCTTCCATCCTTCCGAGGTGGGTAAAATGAGGACCCAGATTGTTGGGGGCAATATGCTGACTCTCTGTAAACCGCTTAGAGAGGGCTGAAAGCCCTATGAAGCGGTATATAAGTCTACTGCTATTGCTATTGCTATTGGCTCCGCCCAGGGTCTAAGCTCCGCCCACCACCCTCAGACTAATGGGGCTTGCGAGAGGATTAATTCTGTTCTGGAACAATATTTACGTTGTTTCATCAATTACCAGCAAGATGACTGGGTGGACTTGTTGCCGCACACGGAAGTGGTTTATAATAATTCTGTACATAGCAGCACTGGGTTCACCCCTTTTCGACTTGTGTTTGGCCAGGACTTTACTCCTATTCCCGAAGTTCCTCTTGAGCAGCCACAGGTTTCATCCATCTCCGAGTGGAGTGAGCGGTTGCGGCATATTTGGCCTTTGGCACTTCATACTTTGGATGCTGCGCATCGCGCGCATAAGAAACAGGCTGATAAGAAATGTGCTCAACCTTATCAGTACAAGGTGGGTGACCAAGTTTATCTATCCACAAAGTTCCTTCAAACTATGCAGAAATCAAAGAAGTTGGGACCTAAGTATGTGGGCCGTTTCCCATAATCAAGGTCATCAATCCTGTTTCAGTTCACTTACAGCTACCCAAGCACCTCAACCGTGTGTATCCTGTGTTCCACATTAATCTCATTAAACCTGTTTGTTTTTCATCTTTACGTCCGCCAGTGGATCTGCCACCTGCCCCCCTATTGATTGATGGTGAACAGCATTTTGAGGTTCGGGAAATATTGGACTCTCGAAGACAGCGGAATCGCCTTCAGTACCTGGTGGCTTGGAAGCATTTTCCTCCAACTCATGCCAAGTGGGTGGACAAGTCCCATCTCTGGGCCCCCCCAACTGCTCCGCCAGTTCTATTCTGCTTATCCTGACAAGCCCTAGTCGACTCTCCTTCCTGACTTTCTCTCCCCCCGCTATTTTTCTTTTTCTGTTTTTTGTTGTTCGTCTGTTTGTTTGTGTTTTGTCGTTTTCCAGGCCTGACTGCCTTTTTCCGGAGGAGGGCCAGATGTCAGCCTCTGCTTTGCTGCTGCTTCGGCTGCCATTGAAACGGGGAGGGGGGGCATGGTATTTGGGGGGGGGATTACTAATTGTGCTGGAGGAAGATTCTGGAGTTTCTGCTGCCTGTCTTACTGCGCATGCGGAGGAGGTTCCCACCAAGGCCAACGGCACTGACATTCCATCTTGGTGATGCCTTTCGAAGTTATCTCGCACCTGACACTTGGAAGAATTATAATTGGACTGTAACTGGGATGGCCAAGGGGTGGGGAATGGGTTATTCTATATATCATTTGCTTTCGCGCCTAAATAATCAGTCTTCACTTTGCTACGCTTCTAATCATTTATAATTAGTAAAAGTACACTTGATTTCTATCAATGGAGTCTCGTGGTTTTCTTTCCTAATTATTCAATGGAGAAGTGCTGACAGTTACCTATACTTAAAAAAGATGCGAATCTTTTAGAATGGCAGAAGGGTATCAATAAATTTGTATGGGCAGGAAAGAAGCCGAGAGTAAAGCTGAAAATAATGCAAGATATATGCAAGAGGGGAGGCTTGAAAGTACCCAATTTAATGCTATATTATGATGCAGTGGTGTTGTCCGTAATTAGTGATTGGATCAATTTAACTAATGATAGGATTCTGAATCTTGAGGGATATGATCTGGTATATGGTTGGCATGCTTACTTGTTATTTAACAAAAAACTGGACAAAAACTTTAAAAGTCATATTTTAAGAAATGCTTTACTGCGGGTTTGGAAAAAATATCAACATAAATTAAATGATAAGATACCTATGTGGGCAATTCCTAGGCATGCAATTGAAAATATAAATATAGCACAAAAACAGGATAGAATTACTTAAAGACAGCTTCTTATTTTGGAAGGAGGGGCACTACAATTAAAATCCTTAGAGGTATTAAAAGAGGAGAGGGCAATTCAAACTTGGTTCCAGTATGGGCAACTACAGGCCAGGTGGAAAATAGATCAAAAAATTGGTTTTGTCCAAATTGAGGACAACTTATTTAAACAAATAAGAAATCAAAGTTTAATGCATATAAAGAGGATATATAATGTATTAATACAGATAGATTCGGAAACAGAGTTAGTTAAAGATTGTATGATAAAGTGGGCTCAAAATATTGAAGAACCAATAATGTTGGATACATGGGAAAAAATTTGGGTAAGAAATGTGAAATTTACACAAGCTCAAAACCTGAGAGAAAATTTTTACAAGATGTTCTATAGATGGCATTTAGATCCTAAAAAGCTGGCTTCTATGTATCCGAATTTACAACCCAAATGTTGGAGATGTGGTTCTCTCGATGCTACCTATTTCCATATATGGTGGACTTGCCAAAAGATTAAGGCATTTTGGATAAAAATATGGTGGATTATGCAAAATATCTTTAAAAGAAGGATAAAGTTTACTCCTCAGTTATTTTTGCTAGGTATAAGTACTGACTTTACAGCGGTAGAGACTAACTTGATCCTGCACTTAATAACGGCAGCAAGACTGTTGGTGGCGCAATACTAGAAGAAGGAAGACCTGCCTACAACTCAAGAATGGACATTGAAAGTTACAAATTTAGCCGAGATGGCTAAGATATCGGCATATCTTAAAGATCACTCAAATGAGAGTTATAAACGAGACTGGAAAAAATGGATTGACTATATACAAAATAAATATAGGACTAAGAAATTCCAGTTAGCCTATGCTTAAGATCAGGAATGATTGAAATTGTTTAAAGTTAGCTTAGCAAGAAGAAGCTAAGATCAATGTAGAGATGTTATTAATTTTTTTATTTCTTTTTTCTCAATAGATTTTAGACTGTGTTTGTTAAAAATCTATACCGTGTACGGGTTCTGGGAAGTTGGGGGGGGGAGGAGGTGGGGGGAGGGGGGAGGGGGGGAGGGAGGGATATATTAGGCTAGACACGATGTGTTAGATCTCAATGCAATGTGACTTCACATGTATACTGTTTTTCTTTAATTTTTCTTTAAAAATAGGATAAGCCAAGTATGTTAACATATACTGGAAATACACCAAGGGGAGGAGGAGTAGGAAAGAAGAAGGATGGGTAGAGAGGGATGGGAGAGAGGGTGGGGGGGAAGGTGAAAAGGAAGGGGGGGAGCGGATCTGGAGAGAGGAGTGGTAGAGGGGGAGGGGAAGTAGGGTAGAGGGGGATGATGGAGGGATGATAGAAAGTTGGAGGGTGGTGGAAGAAAGAGGTGTATGGAGAATGGAAGAGGTATATTGGGCTTTTATTTTCTGGGGCATTGTCGACAAGAGGAATGATGCAATTATTGTTTAATACTGTATGAAAATGAAAAATAAAAATATATATACATGAAAAAAAAAGAACTAATTCATATTAAAGAACTCCCAAAATCAGTTTGGTCCAAATTAAAGAATGGTGGAATATTTTTTTTCTGTTAAATGATCTAGGATAGAGGTGTCAAACTCAAGGGGTGCTTAGATCAGGTCTGCGGGGCTGCCGAGGAAACCACAAAGGACTGGCCCACAATGCCTCTGCCAGCAAAAACAAGCTTGGGTTTTGCTGGCAGAGGTCTGCAGGAGGCTGTCACAGCTGAAAACAGAGCCCGGGAAAGCCATGCCCAGCCCTCCGAAGCTTGGTTTAGTACACTGTACATAGTACACTGATGGCTAACCTTTTTGTCATGTGCCAAAAACATGTGCACACACGTGACAGTGCTCATGCACATGCTCGCACCCATAATGCAATGCACCGGTGACACACTATACTGCATTTGAAAAAGCACATCCAGAGTTCACTTTCTGCCACACATTTAACTATAATTTCTGTATATTAGAACATTACACACGCCTTCAGATGTTATTCCCTAGCTTGCACATGACTGTTATGTGGTGAAAATGTGATGAAACTCACTTAACAACGCTCTTGCTTAGCAACCAAAATTTTGGGCTCAATTGTGGTCATAAGTCAAGAACTATCTCTGCCTTCCTCTGCATGGCAGCCTTGTCCTACTCAACTCCTTCTCCTTTCTGACAATTTTACTCTCTGTTCGAGACACCGAAATAATCCAGATGATATAAGGTTTGCTGCTAAGGCAGGGGTTGGACTAGATCAGTGGTCCCCAACCCCCGGTCCGCGGACCGGTGCCGGGCCGTGGAGTACCTGGCACCGGGCCGCGCAGCGGCCGGGGGCCATGCAACGGCCGACTCTTCACTCATGCAGTGCCGTCGCCGGAGGGGGGGAGCTGCGCGGAAGCACAGGAGCAAGTGAGGCGAGGAGGAAGAATCCCCCGCTACTACACCACCCCCTCCCCCTCCCCGAGTCAGC
Source organism: Thamnophis elegans (assembly GCF_009769535.1). NCBI lineage: Eukaryota > Metazoa > Chordata > Lepidosauria > Squamata > Natricidae > Thamnophis > Thamnophis elegans. The sequence goes on along the minus strand of NC_045546.1, from coordinate 60,213,825 downwards.
CATCCCCTCAGTGAACGCCTCCACCTCTTTCTCCTTTCTCGCCTCAGTCGGCTCGCCTGGAAGCGAGGCGAGGAGGGGGCGGACCATGCGCTGGAAGCGGAGCCCTTGGAGGCCGCTCTCTTCTTTTTCCCGCCCAGCCTTAGCTTGTGAGAAGGAACGGCGGGAGAGGTAGAGAGAGAGAGAGAGAGAGAACGTCGGGCAGCCGAGGGCGGGGGGGGTCTTTTGAGGGGAGATGGGGGGTGCGCGATTTTGGCGCCAGATTCAGGCCGCCGCTGCCGCTATTGCAGCGCACGGTGGAAAAGCGGTGGTCTTGCCCACCCCTTCCCTGCCTCCCGCCCGCTCCAGTTGACGCAGCCAGGGGTGGGGGCTCGGTGCCTGAAGTCTCTTGCCTCTCTTCCAAAATTTCGCCAACGGGCATCGGTGAAGCGCGCTCTTTCTCTTCCTCACAAAACACATTTCCTTTCCCCCCACGCGTAGTTATTGGCGATATGGACTCTTGGAGGCTGCGCTCCCGGGTCGCATTTCCTTTTTGCAGCCCACGAGAATGCTTGGTTCTGAGCCTCAAAAAACGAGAGTTCTCTTAAGGCTGCAAAAAAGGAATATACTTTGGTCCTTGAAGCGCTTTTCCTGTTATTTGGACATTATATATATACGTACGTACATACGTACGGTATGTATATATGCATGTATGTATGTATGTATGTGTATATATATATATATATGTATGTATATATATATATGTCTGTAGTCCATAATATAGTGATGATTTAAAAAAAAATTAGTTGAGCACATGGAATCTTTTTTCTTTTAGTATATTTTGGAGGTGGGGGCCCACTTTGTTATTTAAGATAGTATCTCCTTTTATATATGGTAGTGAAGATACCTAATACTCCCACCCCCTATTTCCCCCACGACAACCTTGTGAGGTGGGGGGGCTTAGATAGAGTGAATGAGCTTAATACTGTATTCTTTTTACATTGCTATCCTCTGGCTTATTTAATTTTGCCCTTGCTCTTTTTATCTTTGACCTTGATTAATTCAGCTGTTTATTCCTTAAAATCTACATACAAAATGGAAGGTGGGATATGATTCAGGTGTTGAATTGGGAAGGTGGATTTAAAAAGTATGTTTGTATTCCCCCATTTTCGCCCCCCCCCCACCCCTGCGCGCGCTCAGCGGGCCACGGTAAAATTATCAAAGGCTGACTGGTCCGCGGCGATAAAAAGGTTGGGGACCACTGGACTAGATGACCTCTGAGATCCCTTCCAGCTCTAGATTGCTCTGCTGTTTCAAACCGTCTTCTGAAGCCACATCTAGTGCCAGAGTTTGTGGTCCTTCCTTCCCTTTCTCTCTCTTTTTCTCCATCCCTCCCTCTCCCTCTCCCCTCCTCTCTCTCTCACACACACACATAAACGTTTTAGGAATCACATCTAAAGGACCTCTAGAAGTCTTGTTCAAAACTGATTGTACTCCATGACGAAAGCTTTAGCTCAGATTTGTTAAATTGACTATAAATGATCTCATTTAGAGAATTTAAGTTTTTTTTTTAAAGAATGTGGAAATGAACAAAACAATATAGTAGAGAAAAAGAGAGAGAGAGAGAAAGAAAAAGAAAGAAAGAAAGGTGTTCAGTTTTAAATATTTGACTTTATTTTCTTAATAAACATACTACCGTAGTAATGATGTATTAGAATATTTCATTTCTCCCTCCCTCCTTTTCTAAAAATTATTTGGAGCCATATGCAATTCTCCCTCTTTCCCCTCCTTTTCATCTCCTTCCTTTCATCCATCCTTCCCTCTCATTCCCATCTCTTCCCTTCCATGTATCCTTCCAACTCATTCCCAGCTCCCTCCATTCTTCCCTCTCTCATTCCCATCTCCTTCTATCCATCAATCCATCTCATTCCCAGGTCCTTCCTTCCTCCCACTATTCGCCTCTCATTGCCATCTCCTTCCTTCCATAAATTACTTCCATCTCATTCCCAGCTCCCTCCCCCTCCCTCCCTCCCCGCCCTCTTTCTCATCTTCTTCCTTCCTCCCTCCCCTCCCCTCTCCCTCCCCTCTCCTTCTTTCCTTCCTCCCTTCCCTTCTCATTCCCCTCTCCTTCCTTCCTCCCTCCCTCCCCTCCCCTCTCATTCCATCTCCTTCCTTCCATCAATTTTTCCATCTCATTCCCAGCTCCCTCCCTTCCTCTCCTCTCATTCCCATCTCTTTTTTTCCATCCATACTTCCATCTCATTCCCAGCCATGGGAATTATTTGGAGCCATATGCAATTCTCCCTCTTTCCCCTCCTTTCCATCTCCTTCCTTTCATCCATCCTTCCCTCTCATTCCCAACTCTTCCCTTCCATGTATCCTTCCAACTCATTCCCAGCTCCCTCCATTCTTCCCTCTCTCATTCCCATCTCCTTCTATCCATCATTCCATCTCATTCCCAGGTCCTTCCTTCCTCCCACTATTCGCCTCTCATTGCCATCTCCTTCCTTCCATAAATTACTTCCATCTCATTCCCAGCTCCCTCCCCCTCCCTCCCTCCCTCCCTCCCCGCCCTCTTTCTCATCTTCTTCTTTCCTCCCTCCCCTCCCCTCTCCCTCCCCTCTCCTTCTTTCCTTCCTCCCTTCCCTTCTCATTCCCCTCTCCTTCCTTCCTTCCTCCCCTCCCCTCTCATTCCCATCTCCTTCCTTCGATCCATACTTCCATCTCATTCCCAGCTCCCTCCCTCCCTCCCCCCTTCCTTCCTCCCCTCCCCCTCTCTCATCTTCTTCCTTCCTTCCTCCCCTCCCCTCTTTCTCATCTTCATTTCTTCCTCCCCTCCCTTTTCCTTACCCTCTCCTTCCTTCCTTCCTCCCTCCCTCCCTTCCTCTCTCTCCCTCTCATTCCCATCTCCTTCCTTCCTCCCCTCCCCCTTATTCCCATCTCTTTCCTTCCATCCATCTTTCCATCTCATTCCCAACTCCCTTCCTTCCTTTGTCCCTCCCTCCCAAATTGTTTGGAGTCACATGTAAAAAGCTCTGCAAACTTTACCAAATTATCATTTAAAAATTAACAATTATCACAAGGAGGCAATGCTTAAATTTTTGCCATCACCTGGGGGAGGGAGAAACGGGAACACACTGAATGGCTGTCTTCTTCTCCTTCTCCTTCGGACCTGCAGGGTGGGCTCTCAACAGCTGACTGGCACAGACACGAAAGGGGAGATGCCGAGCTGGAGCTTAGGCTGCTGCTTTGCTCCGGTGCAGCCCTGTGACACCCGCCCACTCTCCTGGAGTGCCATCACTGTCCCTCTTGTACCTTCCATACTTTGAAAAGTAAAAGATCCCTGATTCTGGGTCCATGAACTACCAAGATACACTTCAATCAGTGCTTCTTTAAGCAAGATAAAACAAGGATTTTCATCCATTTCTCTTTGAGTAGATCCAAGCTTTGAAGACAGTATACTTTATTATGCATCTGCCATCCTCCTAGAACACTGGTGCTGCCACTCTAGGCCCTAGCGCAGTGGCTGCATCTTCCTAAAGGGCTGCCCGCCCACTCACTGGCTGGGCCGACCCAGAAGCAGTGCATCTCCCTTCACAGGCTGGATGTGTTACCTGACCTCAAAGGCAAGCAGGCATGGGGAACTGCCAGGGAAACCACGTGGATGGCAAACATGGCAGGACAATGGAGAAGGGAGTAGTAGGCTGCTAGCCAGGCTAACATGTCCCAAAGTGACGTCATGGTAAGTGGCGATGCGGCCAAGGAGCAGGCAGGTGGCTGGTTGGGAAGCCAGTGGGAAACTTTCCAGCCCGAAGCCCCGCGGAGCCTGCATGAGAGGCATGTGGGCCCCAGTGGAAGGCAGCCTTTTCTGCAACATCCTACTGTCCTCTTTGGATCACCCTGCAGCCAGGAGGGCGGGCTCTGCCTTTGCACAAACAGTGCAGTTGAATGTGCAGCAGCCCTGGGATGTCCACTTGCCCTCCTGCAGTTTCACCACCGCCACCCCTCTCAGCCCCAGCACAGTTTCTGCGTTTTCACCAAAGGTCGCCTGCCCACCCACTAGCCAGGCCAGGCTGGACGCTGACCACAGAAGGCAAGCAGGCATGGGGGACCACCAGTAAGGCCACGTGGAAGACAGGGAAGCATGGCAAGGCTGCAGGGAAGGGAGTAGGCTGCTTGTTCCCTTCCCCAAAGTCCTTCCATGCTTCCCTGCTTTCCACACAGTCTTCTGCTTGCCTTCACAAGCTGGCCATAGGCATGGAAGGCAGGAAAACATGGTAGGGCTGTGGGGAAGGGGGCAGGGGCAGCTAGCTAAGCTGCAACTCACAGGCTTACCTGGCAGCCAGTTCAGAGTGCAGTGCTTCAGGCAGGCAAGCTGCAGAACAAAGACTGGGCAGGCGGGGGAAAGAGAGCGGTGACCAGGGAACTGGTTTGGGGGCATGGCCAGGCTGCTATTACTACCAGTTCGGAAAGATATGCCAGTTTTTTACTATCTATTCTGGCGAACCGGACTGAACCGGTAGGAACCCACCTCTGCCCTGAAACCTTCTATATTCTAGGACCAAAAATGGGCCACAGGGGGATGCAGGGCCCTCCCACTCTCCCCCCACCCTCATACATGCACACTCAACCCCCTTCCCACCATGTGTCTCCCGCATGCACCCTGCCCCCCATGTGTGGTGGCCTTTCAGCTCCGGGGGTCCTTGGATGAAACTGATTATCTGGATTCCTTTCAGTCCGATTTCAGGCCTGGCTACAGCACGGGAACTGCTTTGGTCGCGCTGATCGATGATCTCTGGAGAGCCAGGGATGGGGGCCATGCTTCCATCCTAGTGCTCCTTGACCTTTCAGCAGCCTTCAATACCATCGACCATGGTATCCTTCTGTGGCGGTTACGGGAGGTGGGAGTGGGAGGCACCGTTCTTCGGTGGTTCTCCTCCTACCTCTCGGACAGGTCGCAATCGGTGTTGGTCGGAGGGCAGAGATCGACCCCAAGGCCCCTTAACTACGGGGTGCCACAGGGTTCGGTCCTGTCACCCCTCCTGTTTAAAATCTACATGAAGCCGCTGGGTGAGATCATTCGCCGGCATGGGATAAAATACCATCAATATGCGGACGATACAGAGTTGTATCTGTCCACCCCGTGCCAACTCAGTGAAGCGGTTGAAGTGATGTGTCAGTGCCTGGAGGCTGTCAGGATCTGGATGGGGTTGAACAAGCTTGCACTCAATCCCGACAAGACCGAATGGCTGTTGCTGTTCCCTCCCAAAGATTGGCCTTGTATTCCATCTCCCAGGCCTGGGGGTCAAACTTTACCCCCTCAAACAGGGTTCGCAATTTGGGAGTCCTCCTGGACCCACAGCTGACTTTAGAATACCACTTGTCGGCTGTGACCAGGGGGGCATTTGCCCAGGTTCGCCTGGTGCACCAATTGCGACCCTACCTGAACCGGGAGGCTCTTAGAACAGTCACTCACGCCCTTGTGACCTCAAGACTGGATTACTGTAACATGCTCTACATGGGGCTGCCCTTGAAGAGCATTTGGAGACTTCAGCTTGTCCAGAATGCAGCCACGCAAGCGATTGTGGGTGCACCTCGGTACACCCACGTCACACCTATCCTCCGCGAGCTGCACTGGCTGCCTGTTGGTCTCCGGACTCGCTTCAAGGTGCTAGTCGTTACTTTTAAAGCCCTACATGGCATTGGACCTGGGTACTTGAGAGACCGCCTCCTGCCGATCACCTCCCTACGACCAATTAGATCCCACAGATTAGGCCTCCTCCAAATTCCATCTGCTAGCCAATGTTGATTGTCGACGCCTCGGGGGAGGGCCTTCTCTGTGGCTGCTCCGGCCCTCTGGAACAATCTCCCCATGGAGATCCGGACCCTCACTACTCTTCCAGCTTTCCGCAAAGCCACTAAGACCTGGCTGTTCCGGCAGGCCTGGGACTGATGAGTTCCCGGCCCCACTTAATCTGATGTGACTGTTGCGTTGTTTTTAACTTGCTTGTTTGTCTCTTGTTTGTATTCCCCTTCTCCCCCCTGCTTGTTAGCCGCCCTGAGTCCCTCGGGATAGGGCGGCATACAAATATAATAAATGAATGAAATGAATGAATGCATGCATGGCAGAGAACTGAAAATCAGGTGGCTGGTGGGAGGTGCACACACATGCGTGGTGGAGCTCAGCTGGGATGACGGCTCGCATGCCTGCAGAGGGGACTCTGCGTGCCACCTCTGCCATGTGTGCCATAGCTTCACCATCATGGCCATAGGCTAGAGACCCATCATGCTTTAAAGCAGCCACAATTATCCCAGTTCCAAAGAAAGCAGCCAAAAACACCCCAAATGACTATAGACCCATTGCACTGAAAGCACTTGCATGGCTTAGCATCTTCAGGATACCGCTGCATCAGTGAGTAGCGCTCTGCCCAGCCGGAGGGGGGCTTACATGAGCACCTGTTCCCTCCCACTTGCAAGCCTTCCAGTCCTCACCATAACCTGGGCCAGGTCTCCCTGCAGGACCAGGGCCAGGGCTGCCATTGCCACTGCCATCGTTGCTGCCGCCGCCATCACTGCCACCACTGCCACCACTGCCACCACTGCCACCACTGCCACCACTGCCACCACTGCCACCACTGCCACCACTGCCACCACTGCCACCACTGCCATCCCAACATTGACGATGTCTTCTTCTGAGAGGCCAGTCAGGCCAGCCGCCTTCTGCCGAGTCTTCCAGGAGCCAGGCCTCAACTATAGAACAGGAAGTGCACTCCCAGAATGGCCACTGCCAGAAGAATCTGCCCTGGTTCCTGGAAGACTTGGCAGCAGATAGCTGGCTTGACCGGCCTCTCAGAAGAAGCCATCCTCAGTGTTGGGATGGTGGCAGCGGCGGCAGCAGCGGCAGTGGTGGTGACAGCCCTGGCCTTGGCCCTGCAGGGAGAGCTGGCCCAGGTCATGGGGAGGACTGGGAGGAGCGTGAGCGGGGGGGAACAGGCGCTCACACAACCCCCCTCCATCTGGGCAGAGTGCCACTCACTGACTCAGCAGTATCCCGAAGGTGCCAAGCTGCGCAAGTGCTGGTCCCCCCTTCCCCCCACTCATATGGCTTGGTGCCTTTGGAATACTGCTAGGTCAGTGAGTGGTGCTGTGCCCAGCAGGAGAGGGGTTTGCCAGGCGGCTGCCCTCTTGCAAACAGGCTGCCAAAGAGCCTGGCTCCAAAATAATAGGCCCCTCCCCCAATAATAAGGCCAAGGCCATATTTCAGGGGTCAAAAGAAAATAAGACTGTGTCTTATTTTCGGGGAAACTTGGTACTGTTTTATAAAACCCTAGTTAGACTACACCTGGAATACTGCAACCAATTTTGGTCACCATACTACAAAAAAGATGTTGAGACTTTGGAAAAAGTTCAGAGAAGAGCAACTAAGATTATCAATGGCCTGGGGACTAAAACATGTGAAGAACTGCTGCAGGATTTGGGTTTGCCTAGTCTAAAGAAAAGAAAAATTAGGGGGTGACATGATAGCAGTATTCCAGTACTTGAGGGGCTGCCATTTGTTAACTCTTTGTGGAGTTCTGTGAATTGGCTGAATAGTCAAGGCTGCCTGCCTGCCTGCCTGCCTGCCTGCCTGCCTGCCTGCCTGCCTGCCTACCTGCCTGCTTGCCTGCCTAATGATTCCAGTATCTCCTACACACTTCAGACCTTCCTGCTCATTTGTAATTAACCAAAGGAAGGGAAAGAAAAAGAAGAAATAACCACATAGTCAATTTCTCAGCAGAAAAATTCTAGCTCCTTTAAAACTCAGGCTTAAAGTGCAAGAGAGTTTCCCCCACCCCCTCCCTTCAGTTAATAGCTCTGGGCAGACAGCCAAAAACCTTTTAACAGGCTATTTAGTTGTGATAACAAAACCGTAGGAATGCAGCCAGCACAGCCTTGAATAAACTTCAGGGAAGAAGTTTTAAAAATGTTAACACAGAGCAGGAGTTTCTTGTCAGAATTCTTATGTCTTTTTAAATACACCTTCTAATTAGCAGAATTGATTTTATTAATTTGGAATATGGTTACAATGCTGTTTCTATGTTTATGCATTTTGATCCTGCATTTTCAGCATTTAAGAGTTAGCTCACAGTATTAAACTGTACAGATTTCAAGTTATCTGGTAACTATGTTGCTTGTATGTGATGGAGCACCCACAACTTCTGAAGGCAAGCTATTGCAGTGGTTAATTGGTCTCACCCTTAGGAGATTTCTCCTTAGTCCTAGGTTGGTTCTCTCTTTGGTTAGGTTCCATCCATTGTTTCTTGTTTTATCTTGTTTTCTTTTGGTGCTTTGGAAACTAGATTGACCCCCACATTTTTGTAGGAGCCCCTCAAATTTCCTGACAGTTAGAACAATTAATCAGTGGACAACTTGTTTCCAGAAGTTGTAAATGCTCCATCACTAGAAGTTTTAAAGAGACTGGATTATCATTTGTCTCAAGTGGTGTAGGGTTTCCTGACTAAGGAGGGGGTTGGACTAGAAGACCTCCAAGGTCCCTTCCAACTCTTCTATTCTATTCTATTCTATTCTATTCTATTCTTCCATTAATTGGAACAGTGCTATTTTATTGTGCTATTTTATTGTGAGTTGGACTAAGAAGAAATTTCCTAAGATTGAGACCAATCAAGTTGGCCACATCCACTCAGACACATGACCACCCAGCCATGGCTACCCAGTTGGTCATTAGGGCAGGTTTCTAAATTATTTGAATCCCACACTGGGTCAAATTATTCTCCAAAGCATTGGACAGGAGGACAAGAAACAATGGTTGGAAACTAATCAAAGAGAGAAGCAACATGGAATTAAAGAGAAACTTCCTAAAAATGAGGACAATTAACCAGTAGAACAGCTTGCCTCTAGACATTGTGGGTGCTCCATCACTGGATGTTTTTAAGAAGAGTCTAGACAGTCACTTATCTGAAATAGTATAGGTTCTCCTGCTTGAACAGGGCACTGGACTAGAAGACCTCCAAGATCCCTTTCAGCTAATTGTCAGGCCTGCAGTGGTTCCTTTAAGAATCTTTGGCCTGCCACACTCTTATTAAGGGGGGGGGATTTAGCAAGGGGTAGGATGTGTTGTTTTCAAAATAAAAAATTCCTTCCTAGAAGCTCAAGGTCATCTTTTGTCTCCCAAACCTTTGCACCTGATCGGAAGCAGTTGGGCGTAGGTGCTAGCGTGGAAGAAGAAGATTGGACCATGTGATGGACTGTGGGTGTGGGGATAAGATCATGAACTTTTAACTGGGTGGGATTCTGATGTAACTTCCAGAATTGGAATCCCACAGCACGATGCCAACATGCCCAGATCCACGAATTGTGACAGGCTGGTCGTCCCATGAAGGACTTAGTTTGGGAGTTCCGGAGAGTAGCTGGGAGACTACGCTATTGGCCAGAAAGACTCTTGGTCTACACATTCAAAAAAGCCTTAGATCCCAAACTGAAAGAAACTTGTGCCGTAAGGGGGATCTCGGAATGTCTCCAAGATTGGTATACCACTGCAATCATACTAGACCACGAGATTAATACCTATCAAAAGCCTGGTTTCCAGAACGCCAACCACATGCCAGCGCAATGAAGAAAAAACTCAAAAAGCCACCCGAAAAGAGCCATTTACTACAGCAGCCAATGGAGGTAGAGAGCCCTGCTTTTGAAGAAGCCCCTGGGGCCTCGGAGGAGGAGGAGGATGAAAATGCTGAAGACGGCTCAATGGTGAGTGCACCTATTCCCTCCTTTACCATAAAATCCCAACTCCAAGTCCCCAGAACGGGGGTAGAAGGGGAAGTTGGGATGATCATAGACACCAGCTGCACCAGATGCTTAATCAGCATGTCAATAGTGGAGCAGCTAGGTATATGCACAAGACCCCTAAACCACCCTATTTGGTTCGAGCAAATAGATGGAACCCTAATTGGGGGCGCCCCGGCCACAAAGATCACTGAATTAGTAAAGTTGAAGATAGGCCGCCACTGTGAGTTCATCAGATTCATTGTAGCCCCCAAAATGCAGGAGTCAATTATCTTGGGACTTGCATGGTTGGACAAGTGCGCACCTACCATCAAGTGGGAGGATGGTGTTAGAAAATTGATAATTGATTTTGGGCCGTTACCAACCGTAGAGCCTAAAGGCCACCCAGGAACAATTAGAACCAACAGCCCAAACCATCCAGAACCTGCAGCCCCAGGAGCAGACACCAAACCTCTGGGGATCCAACGAGTGCCAAAGGTCTACTGGGACTTGGTGGGGGTGTTCAGTGAGGAAGATGGAGACTACCTTCCACCTCACCGCCCCACAGACTGTGTGATAGACTTCAAACCAGGGGTAGCCTTACCAAAACCAAAAATGTACTCTATGACTCCCAAGGAGATGACTGAATTGAGGAAGTACATCGACACCAATTTAAAAAGGGGTTTTATTGAACCAGCAAAGTCTAAAGTAGCAGCTCCAGTGCTCTTTAGAGAAAAGAAAAATGGCGGACGTCGCTTCTGTGTAGAGCCTTGAATGCAGTATGCGAGAAGAACACCTATCCCCTCCCCCTCATGAAGTATATGTTGAACCACTTGGCTAAAGGCAAAATCTTCACCAAGCTGGACTTGAGAGAGGCATATTACCGCATACGAATCTGAAAGGAGGATGAGTGGAAAACTGCATTTAACACTCCCTGGGAAGCTTCCAGTACAAAGTCATGCCTTTTGGACTACAAGGAGCACCCGCAGTCTTCATGCAGTACCAGTGGCATGGAGTTCGTTCCCATGCCTGAGCTGCTAAAAGAACCTTCCTCCTCCATGTCTCTGAATGAATGGATGGACACACTAAAGAAGGGATGGGAAAATACGAAGAAGGCTCTAACCGATGCGGCAGAAGCCTACAAAAAGCAAGTTGATAAACCGTTCCCTCCAACCCCCCTTTAGGGTGGGGGACAAAGTTTTTTTTATCTATGAAATACATAAGATTGAGGATGCCTAGCAAGAAATTGGGTCCAAAATTCCTAGGACCTTTCCCAATAGAAAAGATAATTAACCCAGTTACAGTTAGACTCAGCCTACACAGAATCTTAGGGAAAATTTACCCAAGATTCCATTGTAGCTTGTTAAAACCTGTAAGGGGATCTAGTATAAGGCCATCTACCCAAGCTCCCCCTCCTCCTGTAGTGGTAGAAGGGGAAACACATTATGAAGTGAAAAAAATCTTGGATTCCTGGATGTATAGAGGTTGCTTACAATATTTGGTGCATTGGAAGGGGTACCCTTTCTCTGAAGCTACATGGGTGAAAAGTTGGGATTTAAAAGCAGATGAATTAGTGAAACAATTCCATGAGAAGTTCCCTGATAAGCCAAAGGGTCCCCCTGGGGGAGGAAGGGGTGGTATATACACACACAGAGAGAGAGAGAGAGAGAGAGAGAGAGAGAGAGAGAGAGAGAGAGAGGGAGAGAGAGGGAGAGAGAGGGAGAGAGAGAGAGAGGGAGAGAGAGGGAGAGAGAGAGAGAGTAACCTTTCTTTAATTTTCTTTTCCAGAAAATGTTTCTCTTTTGAAGAGAGGCCGCCTGTCAGGCATGCAGCGGTTCCTTTAAGAATCTTTGGCCTGCCATACTCTTATTAAGTGCGGGGGGGATTTAGCAAGGGGTAGAATGTGTTGTTTTCAAAATAAAAAATACCTTCCTAGAAGCTCAAGGTCATCTTTTGTCTCCCAAACCTTTGCACCTGATTGGAAGCAGTTGGGCATAGGTGCTAGCGTGGAAGAAGATTGGACCATGTGATGGACTGTGGGTGTGGGGACAAGATCATGAACTTTTAACTGGGTGGGATTCTGATGTAACTTCCAGAGTTGGAATCCCACAGCACTATGCCAACATGCCGGCCTTATTAAATTGGAACTTTAAGCATAGATTTGCCTTTGACTCTGATTTAATTCTGCATGATATTTGGAATGCTGACACTAATTCTATTCTATTCTATGATTGGATTTTCTTGGGGCAGGGACAGGATGACTGTTATAAAGTACTCAATGTTTAAAATGTATGAATTTATCTAATTATTTTTTAAAATCAAAGTAGAAGTATACATATAATATACTTCTCCACAATACCTAACTTAGATCATAGCAATTACTTTTATCAAATACTGCATTTTGCAAAAGAGTAACAATCCATTGGACTTGATAGTTTTATCTGGTCACTGCACCATACATGCTGTGGACATATTTTATTTATTTATGTCCCGCCTTTATTATTTTTATAAATAACTCAAGGCGGTGAACATGCTCCTTTGTCTTTTTACCTTCCCCACAATATGTGGAGGTAGATTGGGCTAAGGGAGAATGACTTACCACAATCACCCAGCTGGTTTCCATGGGAAGGGAGAACTAGAACTTACTGTATGTTTCTAACTATAAGATGCACTTTTCCCCCTCAAAAAAGTGGGTGCAAAATGTCTGTGTGTCTTATAGACCGAATATGGCCCTGTTTTTGGCCTCCCAAAATCTCCTGAATGTCCTGTTTTTCCCCAATTTTTGGTGAAAATGGGGTGCGTGAAGGGTTTGGGAGGTCTGCAGAGTGCTCTTGGTAGCTGGGGAGAGTAAAAATGGGTTGCACAGAGGGTTTGGGAGGCCTGCAGAGTGCTCCTGGGGACCAGGGAGGACAAAAACGTAATGCACGGAGGCCAAAAACTATTTTTTTCTTGTAGAAATCTAGGTGCGTCTTATAGTCTGGTGTGTCTTATAGTCTGAAAAATACGGTATTTTCTCTCGGTTTCTAGGCCATCACTGCTGACTAATTTTCTTTTGTTTTTAATTATTTTTATATGAAGGAAAATTATAATATATGGGAAGTATTTACAACCCTGAAAAATATGCAGTGAGAATTACTTTTAGAAATCTTTTCATTTTTAGAATAATTTTATTACACTTATCAAAGTATAAAATACAAATGAAAATCAAAATAGTGGAAAATGGGGGAGGGGAAAAGAGAAAGAAAGAAATGTAGGGTAAAGTGGAAAAAAAAAATAAAAGCATTAACTTCCTACTGGGTTCCTACTGGTTTGGACAGGTTCGGCTGAACCGATAGTGGTTTGGCGGCCTGTGTCTCTGAAAATGGCAGTGACCCACACCCCTGAACTGGTTCCCCAGGTGGCACCAGTGGTGGCGCCATCTTGTTTTTCAATTTTAATTGCACTGCACGTGCGCGCACACCACACACGAGTAAATCGGCAATAGTGCTTGCCCAAACCAGAGGTGGGTTCCTACTGGTTCATACCGGTTCAGTAGAACTGGTTTGCCAAATCTACCAAACTGGTTAGAAGTGGTCCCACTGGTGGACCTGGAAGTAAGTTCCGGAACGCCTGCCCCAGCCCTGTCACTCGCTCGCTCACCCCCGCCTGCAGGAAGCCACTCCATCGCTCGCTCCCCCCACCCCTCTGCACTATCCTAGCCCCGCCCACTGTTCACTGATTGGCTGGCTCACCAATCGCCCCACCCACCTCTAAAAACCCTATTTAAAACCACAACTTTTTTCCTGCTTGGCTCTCTATTGCTGCCTGCCAACTCCGAGGAGGTAAGTAAGCTGCAACTAAGTGTGGGGTGGGGAGGGGGCAGTGGCAAGCCATCTGGAGCAGCCTGCCACGGCCCTGCACTATAAGCGAGTCCGGTGACCTTTTGTGGCCTTGCAAGGATCCCAGGATCCCTTATAGCGCAGGGCCACATGGCCACCAGAAAGCACAGGGGTGGAGGTGGGGACGGCGGTGGGAGCTTACGCAGTGCAGCCGGCATCTTTGAAAAGTTTGGGGACCTCGCAAGGCCTTTGCAAGGTCCCTGGACTTGCCTAAGATGCCTGACCACCAGAAAGCACGGGCACGGAGGTGGGGATGGCAGCGGGAGCTTATGCAGCATGGCCAGCATCTCTGACAAGTTCGGGAACCTCACAAGGCCTTTGCAAGGTCCCCGGACTTGCCTAAGATGCCTGGCAGCCAGAAAGCACAGGTGTGGGGGTGGGGACAACGGTGGGAGCTTATGCGGCACGGCCAGCATCTTTGAAAAGTTTGGGGACCTTGCAAGGCCTTTGCAAGGTCCCCAGAGTTGCCTAAGATGCCTGGCCACCAGAAAGCATGGGCGTGGGGGTGGGGATGCAGGCAGGAGCTTACGCGGTGTGGCCGGTCTCCTAGGACCTCCTAGGTGTTAGCACCACGCAAACTACCGTCCGTCTCCCTGTGCTCAGAAAAGCAACTCTGGGAAGCTCCTTTGGTGGCAGCAGGCATCCTAGAACCTGCCTGCTAGCAAAGGACTTGCACGAGCTTCCTTTTCTGAGCATGGGGAGATAGATGGTAGTTTGTAATGAGGTTGTAATGAGGGGTCCTGGGTGCTCTCTGAGCTTGGTGGTTTTCTTACAGACATTTCATTACCAAACTAGGTAACATCATCAGTGCTAGAAAGGAGTGGGGTTGGGGGGGAAGGAGGAGAAAGATAGAAGGAGAAAAAGGAGAAAGAGAAGGAGAAAGAGGAGGTGGAAGATAGCGGGATCCTTGCTGCTTTCTGAATTTGGTGGTTTTCTTACAGACTGTCACCCTCTGCTTTGCTGCTGCTTTGGCTGCCATTGAAACGGGGAGGGGGGCATGGTATTTGGGAGGGGACTACTAATTGTGCTGGAGGAAGATCCTGGAGTTTGCTGCGCATGCGGAGGAGGTTTCCCGCCAAGGCCAACGGCACCGACATTCCATCTGGGTGATGCCTTTCGAAGTTATCTCACACCTGACACTTGGGAGAATTATGATTGGACTGTAACTGGGATGCCAAGGGGAGGGGAATGGGTTATTCTATATATTATTTGGTTTCGCGCCTAAATAATCAGTCTTTCGCTTTGCTGTGCTTCTAATCATTTATAATTAGTAAAAGTACACTTGATTTCTATCAATGGAGTCTCGTGGTTTTCTTTCCTAATTATTCAATGGAGGAGTGCTGACACAGACATTTCATTACCAAACTAGGTAACATCATCAGTGCTAGAAAGGAGTGGGGTTGGGGGGGAAGGAGGAGAAAGATAGAAGGACAAAAAGGAGAAAGAGAAGGAGAAAGAGGAGGTGGAGAATAGTGGGATCCTTGCTGCTTTCTGAGCTTGGTGGTTTTCTTACAGGTTTAGGTTTAGGTTTATTCGATTTATATGCCGCCCTTCTCCCAAGGACTCAGGGCGGCGTACAACATTAAAAGAAACACATAATACAAAAGTTAAAAAGAAAATAAATAGGATATCCCAAACCCAATTAAAATTGACAATGACACATTTTTTTAAAGAATTCAAATTAAAATTAACAGTAATCAATAATTTGATTTGTTTTGTTCAGGCCAGGCTGGCTTGCTGGAAAAGCCAACTTTTTAGGGCGCATCGGAAGGACCGGAGGTCGGGGATTATACGAAGCTCCGGGGGCAGCTCATTCCAGAGGGAAGGCCCTCATTCCAGAGAAGGCTCTCCCCCTGGGGGTCACTACCTGACACTGTCTGGCCGACGGCACCCTGAGGAGGCCAACTCTGTGGAATCACACTGGACGATGGGAGGCTACCGGTGGCAGTAGGTGGTCTCGCAGGTACCCTGGGCCTAAGCCATGGAGCGCTTTAAAGGTCATAATTAGTACCTTGAATTACACCTGGAAGACAACCGGTAACCAGTGCAGGCCGCCTAAAAGGGGTGTAACATGGGAGTATCTGGGTGCCCCCATGACAACCCACGCAGCCGCATTCTGGACCAGTTGAAGCTTCCGGGTGCTCTTCAAGGGCATCCCCATGTAGAGAGCATTACAGTACTCCAGGTGAGAAAGGATGAGGGCATGAGTGACTGTGCACAGAGCATCCCGATCCAGAAAGGGGCACAACTGACGTACCAGGTGAACCTGGTAAAAGGCCCCCCTGGTCATGGCCGTCAGGTATTCTTCTAAACTAAGCCGCGTATCCAGGAGGACGCCCAGATTGCGGGCCCTCTCTGAGGGGGCTAAAATTTCTCCTCCTATCATCAAAGATGGAACAAGATGCACAAATCAGGATGACGGAAACCACAGCCACTCCGTCTTGGAGGGATTGAGCTTGAGTCTGTTCCTCCCCATCCAGATCCGCACAGCCTCCAGGTATCGGGACATCACGTCGAGGGCATCATTTGGGTGGTTTGGGGTAGAGAAAAGTTGAGTATCATCAGCATATTGATTACAGACATTTCATTACCAAACTAGGTAACATCATCAGTGCTAAAAGGGAGTGAGGTTGGGGGGGGGGGGGAGGAGTAGATTAAAAAAATACTATTTGACCATAGGTCCACCAGTCTGGTCTAGCCATCATTTCTTTTCCATAAAATATTTCCTGAGGTAACATACAGTACAAAGTACAAGGAGACCTTTTTTATATTTGTTCCAAACCCTTAGAATGGCACATCTAACTAAGTGATACTTAAATTAAACATTTATTTTAACCTATACAATAAATAGGTGTATCATTCAAATCTTAGTTTGTGGCCCTCTAATTCAAGTAATCTCTTATTTTAGAGAGTCACACACTCATTTATCCAAACCAAACAGCAGGCATCAAAGTACAATTTCAAACTTGGTAAAGGCAAACCTTCTCTTTCTTCAGCATATTACAAAAGTTTATATTTAATATTCTTTGACATATTTACTTAGAAATGTCCTTTTGCCATGGTTTAAATCAGAGGTGGTATTCGGCAGGTTCTGACCAGTTCTGAAAAACTGGTAACAGAAGTTTTGAGTAGTTCGAAGAACTGGTAAATACCACCTCTGACTGGCCCTGCCTCCATCTAGTCTCTGCTTCCAAGGCCCAGCTGATCAGGAGGAAATGGGGATTTTGCAGTAACCATCCCCTGGAATGGGGAATATTATATTTGAAGGGGTGGCAATGACTGAGGCAAGGCAGTGACTCAGATAACAAGGCTTTATTACAACAGCTAACAGAACAGCAACTCCAGAACCAACAAGCTTGAACAGTTCCCGCTTGATAGCAATTTATATACAGGCTGTCCCATGGGTAGCCAATCACTGCACAGTAACTTTCCCACTCTTGCCACTTGCACGCCTCGGCCAATGGCGAGACTAGGAGACGGAGTCATGTCTCTGAGGCTAAGACATAAAACCCCTCCCCACCAGTCTGGCGCATGTGTAATCCTGCAAATATGCAGGCCACCTGCATGTGCGGTCCGATCTTCTTGGCTAGGCTGGAACTGATGCAGGAGAAGGAGGAGGAGATTTCTCCAGGGGAACTGCCCGCGACTGCGCTAACTCTCCACCCGGAAACTTTGGATGCAACCCTGATGGCCCAGGTAAGTCTGGTACCGGAATGGTGGACTGCCTGGTTGGGCAATGCGGCATTTCCGTGGAGGTGTCCAGAACAAACAGGGGGTCTATAGGACCAACTGGGAAGAGATCAGCTGGCATCTGCGTCAAGGCCATCTGCGATTGCAGCTGATAAATGTGGCAGTGCCAAATGCACCCATCACCTAAGCCAATCCTGTAAGAGCAGGGACCCGTTAATTGCAGAATGCACCCTGGTAACCACCTTTGCTCACCCCCATAGTTCTGTGCAAAAACCAGGTCCCCCATTTCAAAACCCCTGGCGTGGTCATTGTTGTTAATAGGTTTGTCATTGAAGTACCTGGGATGAAGTCGATCAAGGTTGCTCAGGAGGAGGCGGCCATTAACAACTCTGCAGGGCTGCGGTTAGTTAGGGGACATGGAACTGTGTGCTGGACTAACAGGTATCTGTCAATTCGGGCCTGCCAGTCCCTTGGTCCAAGCCTAGCTAGAGACTGCTTAACAGATTGCACTGTTCGCTCTGCCATGGCATTGCTCGAGGGATGGTAAGGGGCCACCAAAACGTGGTGGATGCCGTGTCCCACTAAGAACATCTGGAAAGATGCAGATGTCATCTGGGCCTCGTTATCAGATACCAATACGTCCAGGCACCCATGAATTGCAAACATCTTTCACAACGCCCTAATCAGAGCCCCGGTAGTGGTTGATGGCATTAGGACGACTTCCACCCACTTTGAATATGCATCAACCACTACCAGGAACATCTGTTCGTGGAAAGGCTCTGCAAAATCCAAATGGATCCTAGCCCAGGGAGTCTTGGGGTCCTCCCACTTCCTAAGGTGTGCCGCAGGGGGAGTTGGCCTGGACTGTTGACAGTCCTGACACCTAGCCACCTAATGCGCAATATCCTGATCCAGGCCAGGCCACCAAACATAGCTCCAGCCCAGAGCCTTCATCCTGACTATTCCAGGGTGCCCCTCATGCAGACAGTGGAGGATAGGTTCCCGAAGTTGAGGAGGAACGACCACTCTATGGCCCCACAATAGGCATCCTCCTTGTACCAACAGTTCATGCTGCCTGTGCTTGAATGGCAGGAACTGCGAGGTAAACTGTGTCTGCAGCCAACCCCTCCTTACCTAATCTAAAACCTGAGCTAGAGTAGCATCCCTAGCTGAATGGGTGGCAACATCTGTGGCTGTTAATGGAACTGGGAGGTCCTCTATCAGTAAAACCATAGGTTCAGGATCTGGGTCAGCCTCGGTGACTGGGAGGGGGCAACGGCTTAGGGCATCTGCCGGTTTCCTGGGCCTATAGATCAGCTTATAATTGTAAGCAGCGAGGAATACGGCCCAACGAGACATGCGGGATGATAAGATAGAAGGAGTTTGTCTATTGCCTGCCAATAAACCCAATAAAGGCTTATGGTCTGTCACTAACTCAACAAAACGTCCATAAAGGTATTTGTGGAATTGTTTAATTCCAGCTACCGCTGCCAATGCCTCCTTGTCTAATTAACTATAATTTCATTCCGGAGGGGACAAAGTTCTTGAAAAGTACGCCAGAGGTGTCTCAGACCCATTTGGAAGCTCCTGGCTCAGGACGGCACCCACCCCAAATGGTGTTGTGTCACATGTGAGCGTCAGAAGAAGGTGGTCGCAATACTGGACAAGGACAGCATTGGATGTTAAAACCTCCTTTACAGCCACAAAAGCGGCCGCCTCCCTATGACCCCACCTCCAAGTGGCCCCGCTATCGAGGAGCCGATGCAAAGGCTCCGCTACAGAGGCTTTATGGGGCAAAAACACGGAGTAGAAATTTAGGAGCCCAAGAAAAGCTTGCAATTGGGCCTTATTGGTTGGTACAGGAGCCTGCTTAATGGCTGCTATCTTTGAGGTGGTAGGATGGATGCCTTTGGCATCAATCAGATACCTCAAAAATTCCACTTCAGTTACCCCTATCTAACACGTAGAAGGCTTAAGCTTTAACCCCCCCTCCTGGAACTTCGACAAAACGGCACACAACTTTACCATGAGTTCAGTGCTGTTTCTGACAGAAATAAGCACACCGTCAAAGTACAGGACAACTCCTGAGATTCCGTGGAGCAATCTCTCCATGAGGCTCTGGAATATGCCCAGGGCTACACTGACACCAAACTGGAGCTGCCAGCATTTAAAAGCTCCCCTGTTGGTGATGATAGTCTGTGCTTCTGCAGCAGCAGCATCCACAGGAAGCTGCTGATATGCCTGAGCGAGGTCCAGTTTGGCGAAAATGGAGCCACGTCCCAATGTATGAAGCAGTTCTTATACTACAGGAACAGGGTAGGGGTTGGTTTGGAGACCCGTGTTTATTGTACATTTAAAATCCCCACACAATCTAATGGAGCCATTGGATTTCAAAGGAATCACAATGGGGGGTCTCCCATTTGGAGTAATCCATGGGCTCTAACACCCCTTGGGCAATCAACTTGTCTAGTTCAGCGTCCACCTTTGGACGTAGGGCCAGGGGAACCCTCCTGGGCTTGAGATGGATGGGAGTGATCTGAGGGTCCAAATTAAAACTAAAGGGGGTCCCCTTATAATCACCTAATGACCCATTAAAAATGGCAACAAACTCCTTAGTCAAGCCTTCAAAATCGTCAAGACCCGTAGTTGCATGCACCCCAGCAACACTGAGGCCCAGGGCATCAAACCAGTCCAGGGCCAGTAGACTGGGAGGTTGCCCTGGATGATGATGAGGGGAAGCCTGCCCTCAAACCTCATAGTGACCACTTGGAACCGGCCACTATCTACTACTGGAATATAGTTCCCCTGATAGTCCCGCAACTTAACAAAGCGCTTGACAGGCGCTTCTTTGATGGGGAAGGCACCAAATGCTTAATAGATAGATAGATATTATTTAGACTAGGATACAATAGACTTTAAAGAGCCAGTGTCCACCTCCATGCGACAGGGCTTGCCCTTGAGTTGGATGCTGAGATAAATTTTATTTCCTGATGTCATGTTGGTCTGGCTGTTTGGCAGGACAACCTGCCACTGTTCACAAAAAATTGCAGAACAGTCCTCCGAGGTGTGGTAAGACTGTGACTTTGGCTTGCGAACGGTCAGCTGGTTAACTTTGAGGAGGAGATGGTGCACAGCACACCTTAGCCAATATTCTTTTTTCCACAGTTGTGGCAAATAGCTGATTTGAAATGAGACCAGGCATGGGCATGGTTCCCGCCACAACCAGCACAGTGGTTCTGAGGTAATTTCATTCGTGAGTGCCCTGCTCTGCTGCCTGCTGTCTTGAGATGGTCAACGCCAACCTCATCGGTGTCAGATGAAGAATGTTTGTCCACCTCCCCGTGATGAATAGGTACGGTAGTAGATGGTAACTCAGGGAGCACTGCAGCTTGACCCCTTTCAATCTCAGCAGAGGACTTGTTGGACATCTGAGAGGCACGAGCCTCATCTAACGCTGCTTGCAGGCTGAGCTCAGAATGAGCCAACAAACAGCGACATAGCCTCGAATTGGTCACCCTGCACACGAATTGCTGCAGTAGGGAGTCATCTAGATTAGGAAAATTGCAATGCAACTCCGTAGCCCTGAGGGCAGCCATGTACTGGTTCACTGACTCCCCCTCTTTTTGCAGCCTTTGTTGTAATGTATAGCGACTAGCTATGCGAGATGGAGCTGGGGCATAATGGTTCTGCAGTCTTGCCAACAGAGTCTCCCATGATAGGGACTGGACTGGTTGCAGGGCGGCCAAACCCCTGGCTGTTCTGAACATCTTGCACCCACAAGCATTCAGGAATTGGGCTCTCTTTCCATCACTGGGCAAGTTAACCAGATTGTTTGCCTTGAGGAAACATTCAAAATGGTCAATGTATGCCTCCCAGGACTCTTAACCTGGTGCAAATGGTGTTCAAAGTGGCCATTCTGAGAAAAACACATTCTGAGCCGAAAAGCCTTGTGTTAATAAAAAAAAAACTTTCTTACATGATACAGCCCTTCTTATGTCTCAGAATATCCCACCCTCATCACCAATAATATATTTGAAGGGGTGGCAATGACTGAGGCAAGGCAGTGACTTGGATAACAAGGCTTTATTACAACAGCTAACACAACAGCAACTCCAGAACCAACAAGTTGAACAGTTCCCGCTTGACAGCAATTTATATACAGGCTGTCCCACGGGTAGCCAATCACTGCGCAGTAACTTTCCCACTCTTGCCGCGTGCGCACCTTGACCAATGGCGAGACTCAGAGACGGAGCCACGTCTCCGAAGCTAAGACATAACAGGGAGGCAATGGAGATTTTGCAGTATCCTTCCCCTGCCACGCCCACAAGCCACACCCACCAAGCAATGCCATACCCACAGAACCCGTAGTAAAAAAAATTGAATCCCACCATTGATTTAAATTGAGTGCCAGTTGTCAAAAACTTTTTTTAAAGATTCTCACAAGATCTAACTAAGTAAGCGGAAAACAATGCTTATTGGTCAGCTGCAAAATGCATTTTTAAGGAGGCTACAATGCTTGCAAATAGAGTTAGGTCACAATGAAACTTTTTAAAAATTATAAACAAACTATAAAGTATTAATACAGTACAGGTTTATAAAATTTGGAAATGCAGTTACTGGTTCTGTTGCAGCAGATTGAGGTTTCCTTGATCAATCTACTTACGAAAGACCAGGACTCGAGACCATGAAGGTGCAAGAGAAACAGGTTTATTGATGCATCGAGTTCAGCGTGCTCACACACCAAAATCTGAACTGCCTAGGCTACGCTCTGGGCAGTGATTTTATACCTTTAATCAAACTTCGTCAATCAGAAGGTGTTACGATAGGCATATTCATATAGATTGTCCAAGCCCCCTGCTTAGGACAGGGAAGTACATTTTGGAAAAGTACAGAAGCAGAAATGAATCTTAAAAGTCTTAAAAACAGGAAAGTAAAAATGCCGAGGTGATTCTTACATTATTCTGTAATATTGCTATTCTCAGTATCTTACACCCATGTTGATTTCCTATGCCATCCTTGTGCAGTAATGTTCCAGTAATATTTGCAATACTTATGAGGAAGTTTGAAGTAAAGTGCACTAAAGCTAAATGTCAAGCTAATATGAAGTTATAGTTTTCAGCATACTAAGGGCCACTCAACCTGGCAGACCCCTGGTGGGTATTACCTGTGTACCCCCTCCTGCCTCAGTTCAAACAATTTTTATACAATTCAGAGAGTTAGATTTTAAATTGTCTTGTTTTCCTCTTCCTCATTTCCTTTTAGAATTCTTAAATTTAACAGATTAACAGAGTTGGAAAGGACCTTATAGGTCAGCGATGGCGAACCTTTTTTGGCTTGTGTGTCATAAAAGGGAGGAGTGCAGGGGGGGTTCTGTGCAGGTGTGCCTGACCTTCCGGTTTGCCCATAGGGCTGGGTTTTTGCACTTTGGAGGCTTCAGGGAATAGCAATAGCAGGTAGCAATAGCAGTTAGACTTATATACTGCTTTATAGGGCTTTCAGCCCTCTCTAAGCGGTTTACAGAGTCAGCATATCGCCCCCACAGTCTGGGTCCTCATTTCACCCACCTCAGAAGGATGAAAGGCTGAGTCAACCTTCAGCCAGTGAGATTAGAACCACTGAACTGCAGATAACAGTCAGCTGAAGTGGTCTGCAGTACTGCACCCTAACCACTGCGCGACCTCGGCTCCTGAAGCCTCCAGTGGGCCTCTGAGGGAGGGCGGGGGAAGCTGTTTTTGCCCTCCCAGGTTCCTATAAAGCCTTTGGAGCCTGGGAGGGCGAAAATTGGCTTTAAAAAAGGCTTAACTCACCTGGCCAGCGCGCACATGCGCACTGGCCAGCTAACTGGGCAACGCCTCACATGCCCTGACAAATGACTCTGTGTGCCACCTGTGGCATGCATGCCATAGGTTTGCCATCCCAGTTATAGGTCATCTAGACCAACCCCCCTTTCAAGCAGGAGACCCTACACTAAGGTGACCAGATTTTCAGATTGGTAAAGAGGGACACCTTTGACCGGGGGGGGGGAGGGAGCTGGCCGTGGTGGTTACTGCCAGCCTGCAGCCTCGCTAGGGACGTCTGGTCACCTTAATTATACACATCCTCTCTCTCTATCCATCCATCCATCTGTCTGTCTATCTGCCTGCCTATATGTCTATCTAGTTATGGTATCCCTCTCCCTCTTTCCCCCTCTCTTTCTCCATCCATCTATCTGCCTGCCTACCTACCTATCTCTCTCTCTTTCTCTCTATCCATCCGTCTATCTGCCTGCCTATCTGTGTGAAGTACAGTTATAGGTCATCTAGACCAACCCCCCTCTCAAGCAGGAGACCCTACACTAAGGTGACCAGATTTTCAGATTGGTAAAGAGGGACACCTTTGACCGGGGGAGGGGGGGGGAGCTGGCCGTGGTGGTTACTGCCAGCCCGCAGCCTCGCTAGGGACGTCTGGTCACCTTAATTATACACATCCTCTCTCTCTATCCATCCATCCATCCATCTGTCTGTCTATCTGCCTGCCTATATGTCTATCTAGTTATGGTATCCCTCTCCCTCTTTCCCCCTCTCTTTCTCCATCCATCTATCTGCCTGCCTACCTAGCTCTCTCTCTTTCTCTCTATCCATCCGTCTATCTGCCTGCCTATCTGTGCGAAGTACCCATGGTTCGCCCATGAGGCCAATGTTGAGAAAAGACATGGATACGAGCTTTCTCGGGATGGGACGACCGAGATTGGAGTCTGGTAGCCCCTTTTATTGAGATAGGACAAAGGCAGGAGGAGCAATCAGCATGTGATTAAAAACAGCCTGTCAAACTACAATTGCTAATCTACTGCTCAGGGAAGTTCTGTCTATATATGGTCAAATCCTGGGTGTCATTGGGTAAGGCACATCTAGAGCGAACTATCAGGATGTTATGTTATGAACTATCAGGATGTTATGTTATGAACTATCAGGATGTTATGGAGTTTGTTTTTTCCTGTGTGGCTCAGCGTGGCTGTGCATGCCCTGTTATGCACTGGGCCATGGGTGACCGCCACACCTACACAAGAAGTTATATGACAACATCTCCTACTTTTTTCTTTTTTGTCAAAAAGACTTTTCCTCTTCATCTTACAGGGCTGCTAACAGTGCTTTTTGTTGCTGCAAAATAATTCGACCGGGAGTTTAAAAACAATGGAGAATAACTTGATGGCGGAAATGCCATTTGCTGAAGCAGATATTGAACTTGAACCTAGCACCTCGAGCAAATCTAAGCCATCTGTTAAAAAGAAAAGGAAGAGAATAGCAGGAAAGGGGAGTGAAGAAGACAGCACAATAACAAAGAAAAAGAAAAACCAAGACAGACCCAATTATTTCATTTCTGTTCCAATCACAAATCCAAAGATGGAAAACAAACTGTGGAGTGCAAGAAAAAAAGAATAAAAAAGGGGGGAGTCAATCCATGATCTCAGAAATGCTGTTTTACACCCCTGAAGGAGGAGGGGGCCTTGAAAGTCCAGGCAAGACCCGGCGTTGAAACCCAGCAGAAAGTCCAGGTGGGCATCGTCCCCCTCGGCAGCCCCGCTGTCGAGGTAAGCCAAGGAGGTCGTCCGTCTTCTGTCCTGGCTCAGGGGTAGACTCGGGGGCCCGGGTAAGGCTCCCCACCACACCAGAAGTCGGGCGCCTGCAGGGTCTCCAGCAGCCAGAGAGCCCACAGAGGGCCGGTTGCGGGCGGGAGGCTCTGCCCGTCGGCCAGCTGGTAGTAGTAGCAGTCGTGTCCACGGGCTGGGTTGTAGGGCGGTGCCAGGATGTCGAGGAAGGCGGCGGGCCTGGCACCCTCGGCCGCGATCTGGTGCAGGTTGTCCCGCTGCGGAGAGAGCAGGCAGGGTGGCGCAGAGGCCATGTAGAGGCAGTGCGAGCAGAGAAGGCGCGCAAGCGGCGAGGGCGGCCGGGACAGGAGGCGGCCTCGGAGGTGTCGGCAGAAGCGGCAGCATCGGGGGCATCCTGGGGCTCCTCGGGCTGCTCGTCGAAGCAGGCGATGCGGAGGGTGCCGTAGAGGACCTTCAGCAGCTCCTGTATGCCCGGGTGGTCGTGCAGAGGATGCAGGCGCTGGCGCGGAGCATGAAGACGCCCATGCTGAAGCGCGCCATCTCAAAGATTTGCGTGTAGCTGACGGGCGGCTTTTCCGGGGGTATGGGAAGCGGGCGATCTGCCGCTTGAGAGATTGCAATGGAGAATTTGACGATATCCCGAAGCTCCTGCAGGTGCGCAGCCTCAGCCTTCGAGAAGCCCGAGCCCATTACTCACGATTTGGGAGGGTGCTCCGTTCGCTGACGGCCGGCCCTGGATGCTACACTTTGCCCAGTCGGGGGTGAGTGAAGGGCGGACGACACAGGTAATCATGTCGGGGTCACCAAATGCAAAGTACCCGTGGTTTGCCCATGAGGCCAATGTTGAGAAAAGACACGGACACGAGCTTTCTCGAGATGGGACGACCCAGATTGGAGTCTGGTAGCCCCTTTTATTGAGATAGGACAAAGGCAGGAGGAGCAATCAGCATATGATTAAAAACAGCCTGTCAAACTACAATTGCTAATCTACTGCTCAGGGAAGTTCTGTCTATATATGGTCAAATCCTGGGCGTCGTTGGGTAAGGCACATCTAGAGCGAACTATTAGGATGTTATGTTATGAACTATCAGGATGTTATGGAGTTTGTTTTTTCCTGTGGTTCAGCGTGGCTGCGCATGCCCTGTTATGCACTGGGCCATGGGTGACCGCCACACCTACACAAGGAGTTATATGACAACATATCTGTCTATCTAGTTATGGTCTGTCTGTCTGTCTCTCTCTCTCCCTCTCCCTCCCTCATCTCATTATCATCTATCTCAGTGTTTCTCCACCTTGAAGACTTGAAAGTACTGGGAGTTGAAGTCCACACACTTTCAAGTCTCCAAGGTGGAGAAACACTGATCTATCTAATTAATATAATTATTTCTCCCTCTCTTTTTCACTCTCTCTCGAAAGAAAAGTCCTTTCTTACCCCCACATCAGAGGGACGAGCGAAAGAAAGAACTTTACCCCACTGATTAAAGTAATTTCTTCAAGCACAGACCCCAACAACGCTGTCAAGATTAAGATATCTTGAATTAGATTCCGGCTGATGCAGCGGGCGGCGCGGATTGCAGCAGGGACGGCCGCCGATCGCAGCCCGATTGCACCAGGAACTGCGAGGGTGGGGATGGGCGGAGGGGATGGGACTTGGAGTCCTACGATCTTGGCGAGTGGGGATTCCTGTGATGGGATTTGGAGTCCGATGCCCCTGGCGATTGGGGGTTCTGCTGGTTGGAAGAAAGTACTTCTTCATGCCAAGTGCTTTTCCCTCCCAACCACACCTGGGAGACACAGGGAAAGGCGCCCGCTCGCCAGCCTGCCCACCCTTGGGCTCTGGGGGCAGCACCTTCCCAGCGCCGCTGCTGCCGCACTGGTTCCTTCGCGCCCTGCGCAGTTTCTCGCACACAGGACGGGCGCGACCTGGGAGACACAGGGAAACTCTGCGAAGGAACCAGCACGGCTGCGGCGGCATTGGGAAGGTGCTGCCCCCGGAGCCCAAGGGTGGGCGGGCTGGCGAGCGGGCGCCTTTCTCGCACACAGGGAGCTGAATCCTTTTGAGAGGGGATGGGCACGACCTGGGAGACACAGGGGAACTCCGCAAAGGGGGAGAAGGAGAGGAGGGCCGTCTCCTCCCCCCAGCCACCCTACTGTGGAGGGATAAAGGCTAGTGGAGGAGGCGGGGCAGGGGGGGGGAAGCCAGACCGCGGCCTCCCTAGGGAAGGCCTTCGCAAGGGAAGGCCTTCCCTTGCTAAAGGCCACTGCCGCCCACCCGAAGCGGCGAAGCCTCCCGATTCCCACCGGTACCGTTACTCACCAGTTAAGCAGCAAGCAAACGGCGAAGATGAAATGAAATGGAGACTCGCGTGGCATGCTAAGTGTGCTTAAAATTTTCCATCCCAGCCAGCTCACTGATTGGCTGGAGTCCAGGCCAATCAGTGAACAGCAGGCTGGGCTGGCTTAGATTTTTAGTGTAGAACGGAATGAGCGAGCGAGCTAGCAGCTGATGGGCGGGGGAGCGACCGAGCTGCAAGCGCCAAAATAAAGCGGGTTTTTTTGAGAAAGGCCCGGGACACGGGAAAAATTATGAAAAGGCATGCCTGTCCCGCCAAATGCGGGACGTCTGGTCACCCTACCCTACACCATTTCTGACAAATGGCAGTCCAATCTCTTCTTGAAAGTCTCAAGTGATGAAGCTCCCACAACTTCTGAGGGCAAGCTGTTCCATTAGTTGTTTGTTCTCACTGTCAGAAAGTTCCTCCTTATTTCTAGGTTGCATCTCTTCTTGGTCACTTTCCATTCATTATTCCTTGTCTGGCATTCAGGAAAATAGCTTGACCCTCTCTGTGTGGCAACCCCTCAAATAATCGAACAGTGCTATTATGCCTCCCCTGGTCCTTCTCTTCACTAGATTAGCCATGCCCAGTTCATGTAACCATTCTTCATATGTTTTAGTCTCCAGTCCCCTAACCATCCTGGTTGCTCTCCTCTGAACTTTTTCTAGTCTCAACATCTTTTTTATAGTGTGGTGACCAAAACTGGATGCAGTACTCTAAGTATGATCTTACTAGGGCTTTATAGGGTGGTATTACCTCACTTGATCTTGATTGTATACCTCTGTTAATGCAATTTAGGATTGCATTAGCTTTTTTGGCTGCCGCTTCACACTGCTGGCTCATATTTAGCTGGTTGTCCACTAAAACACCAAGATCCCTCTCACAGTCACTGCTATTAAGCCTGGTTTTACCCAGTTTATATGTGTACTTTTGGTTTTTCTTACCTAAGTGTAGGAGTTTATTTTTCTCTATATTGAATTTCATTTTGTTAGATAGGGCCCAGTATTCAAGTCTGTCAAGATCCTTCTGGATCTTGAGCTTTATCTTGTAGGGTGTTAGCTATTCCTGCCAGCTTAGTGTCATCTGCAAATTTGGTAAGTTTCCCTTATATTCCCTTATCTAAGTCATTTATGAAGATATTGAATAGTTTTGGGCATTCCATTCTCCAATTCAAAGTGCTGTCTATCCCACTTTTTTCTATCTTATGAAGAATTAGGTTGTGGTCTACTTCGTTGAATGTGTGTCTGAAGTATAAGTATATTATGGCCACAGTATTTCACTGGTCTACTCATTTAGTCACTATGTTGAAGAATGAAATAAGATTGGTTTGGCATAATCTGTTTTTAATCATTTCTAGGTGTTGGCAGATCTGTTTTTAATTATCTTTTCCAGGCATTGATATTAGGCAGATTGGTCTGTAGTTTCCTGGGTCTGTTTCCCCCCCCTTTTTTTTGAAGATTGGAATCACATCAGCTCTTTTCCAGTCCTCTGGTCAGAGGTGAGTTCCTACCGTTCTGTCCGGTTAGCCCAAATATAAGGTGACCAGATTTTCAGATTGGTAAAGAGGGACACCATTGACCGGGGGGGGGCTTGATTAAAAAATTTATATTTTGTCAAACATGACCCCAGGACACTGAAACCATCATAAATACGAATCTGTTGCAAAACATCAAAATTTTGATCACGTGACCATGAGGATGCTGCAACGGTTGCTAAGTGTGAAAATGGTCACTAAGTGTGAAAATGGTCATCAGACACTTTTTTCAATGCCATTGTAACTTTGGTCACTAAATGAACTGTTTGAAAGTTAAGGCTAGCTTGCATTATAATGCCTTATGCTAGCTTACATATTCAAGAGAGAAAAGCTAAACTCCTTGTTAGAATTGAAATAGAAATGAATAGAGTAGAGTAAAATAGAATAGAATAGTTTATTAGCCAAGTGTGATTGGACACACAAGGAATTTGTCTTTGGTGAATATGCTCTCAGTCAGTGAACATAAAGAAAAATAAAATAGTAAGATAGTGGGATCCTTGCTGCACCAAGCCTTCACTAATCCTCTCACTTTCATCAAAAACAGTAAAAATCACTCATGCTTTTTTATTTCTATTTATTATTTTGCTATGGCCACATATGAATATATATGCACATTCCAAACAGGTTTTCTTACTAAACAGCAACCATTCTCATCCATAGGCCACTAAATGCCTCACCAACCTTTTCTGTATTCTTTCATTTCCATCCATCCATTTTATTTATTTAACACAGAGTAGATTAGGCTGTCAGCCTTAGTCATTCTTCTAACATGACAACAATTCTTACCAACAAGGATGATGTTGGCACATTTTAGCTAATGCAACCTAAACATAACCAAAGCCTATTTCACTTCAAGTATGCTAACTTTATTCTATGCAAGCTGCAATCTCTAATCTAAAAACCACTTTTCAAGCCAACATGCTGTTAACTACAATTTACTAACCAAACTGCTGATAATATTTATTCCCTTTTGCAAAGGGATCCAAATGGTTACCTCTGATCTTCTACTCCCCTCCCTAATAGAGGTCCAGTTCACCTTTTTAAAATCTTCACATAAGGAGCCTTTCTAAAATTTTGCAAGTAAATTTTGCAAGAATCTTGCCAGGAAAATATGGTCCTGTTTTTTTTTATGTGAGCTCTTGAGCCTCACACTTTCTTCACCAGCTCAACCACACATCTTGGAAATAACCTACTCCCAAATCTCATTCAATTATACCATTAAGATGAAGAACAAAATGGTTTAGTTTATTAAGGCTCAAATGCAGGCAGTAGTTGTGGCTGGGTGGGCTTTTGCACCGCCACGGGAAACACGCCAACCTCAATACAGATGCAGGGAATTCTGCGACTGTACCACCTCTTCGCTGCTCTCGCTTCCCAGGGAGCCCCCTTTCCTCTCGCCGAGCAGCCCATTCTCGGAACAAAACGCCTCCCTGCCACCGCTGTCCTTCCACCAAAATGGAGGGAAAGAGCTTGCACGGTCCGCCGCACGCCACCCTTTCCCAGAGCAAGCCCTTCTCGGCACCGTCTCCACCGACTGCCAGGCGTATCCACCTCTGAGCCTCTCCGCGCAGTCACCCCCTTCCCCGTCGCGCCCCCACCCCAAAAACAAAAACCACCAGCGCTCCTCCCCCCACTCCCCAGGCCTGCAGCGCCTTTTCTTCCCGTTCAGCTCCGAGCCACCGTCACAGACCTCTTTTGACTCCGCTCTAGGCACCAGCCGCCGCGCCGCCGTCCTCCCCTCCATCATTCCCCCTCCTCCCAGAGCGCCACTGGAAACACGCCAACCTCAATACGGATGCAGGGAATCCACCCTCCTCGGGCAGCAGGAAACGCTGGGGCAGGGCTGAATGTGGCCCGCTCTAGCCAGTGGGGTGGTTTGCTGGCGGACGGGCGGGGTCAGCTTCGCTCCTCATGCTAAGCCAAACAAAGAGGTCAGAGGATGAGCTGCTGATCTAGCGCGAAGCTGGGAGGGTTGTCTGCCTGCCTGCAGCCTATTTTTTTCCCCACTTTTTTCCCTCTTTTTATTTCCATTTCATTCTATACAATCACATGTTTACTGTGCAACCGAGGCATATAACATTGGGTAATAAACACAACCCTCACTTTTATAGAAAATGCCCCCTACAATACAAACCCAATATACCGCCTTAGCCCACCATACACTCTCTTTCATCCCCCTCCAACTTTCATTCTTCCTTCTCTCATACCCCTCTACAACTACTTCCCCTCCCCCTCTATCTAACCCTAACCCTATCACTCCCTCTCTTAATCCATTCCCTCCCTTCCTTCTCCTCCTCCTCTCTCTCACCCTCTCTACTCTCCTTCTTCTTTCACTCAGCTCCTCCCTTCGGTATACTTCTATTACCTTCCAATATATTCAGTTTGTTCTGTTTTGACACTAACATTAAAAAACCACAGTATACAAGTGCAATCATGCTTTAAAATTTAACACATATTATATTTCCCCCCTCCCCCCTCCCCCCCTCCCCCTAGATCCCCACCTCCCTTCCCTCCCCCCGACTTCCCAGAGCCCATACATGGTATAACTTTTTGACAATCACAGTCTAAAATATCTCTACATTGAACTCAGCTTCTTGCTGTTACCCAAATTTTTAACAGTTTAAGTTATTACTGATTTTAAGCATAAGCTATCTGGAGTTTCTTAGTCCTGTATTTGCTTTGTATATAATCAATCCATTTTTTCCAGTCTCGTTTATACCTCTCGTTTGAATGTTCTTTAAGATATGCTGAAATTTTTGCCATTTCGGCTAAGTTTGTAACCTTCAAAGTCCATTCTTGAATTGTAGGCAGGTCTTTCTTCTTCCAGTATTGCGCCACCAAGAGTCTTGCTGCCGTTATTAAGTACAGAACCAAATTAATCTCTACTGCTACAAAGTCAATACATATACCTAGTAAAAACAGCTGGGGAGTGAATTTTATCCTTTTTTTAAAAGATATTTTGCAGGATCCACCAAATTTTTATCCAAAATGCCTTAACATTACGACATGTCCACCATATATGAAAATACGTAGCATCAAAAGAACCACATCTCCAACATTTAGGCTGAACATTTGAATAAATAGAAGCAAGCTTTTTGGGATCTAAGTGCCATCTATAAAACATCTTATAAAAATTTTCTCTCAAATTTTGTGCTTGTGTAAATTTTACATTTCTTACCCATATTATTCCCATGTGTCCAGCATTATAGGTTCTTCAATATTCTGAGCCCATTTTATCATACAGTCTTTAACCATTTCGGTTTCTGAATCCATCTGTATTAATACATTATATATCCTCTTTATGTGCATTAAACTTTGATCTCTTATTTGTTTAAACAAGTTATCCTCAGCTATTACAAAGCCTATTTTTTGGTCTATTTTCCACCTGGCCTGTAATTGGCCATACTGAAACCACGTTTGAACTACCTTCTCTTTTTTAAGTACCTCTAAGGATTTTAATTGCAACACCCCTCTTTCTATAATAAGGAGTTGTCTATAAGTGGTTCTATCGTGTTTTTGTTCTATATTCATATTTTCAATTGCATGTCTAGGAATTGCCCACGTGGGCAATTTGTCATTTAGTTTATGTTGATATTTTTTCCAAACCCGCAATAAGGCATTTCTTAAAATATGATTTTTGAAATTCTTATCCAGTTTTTTGTTAAATAACAAGTAAGCATGCCAACCATATACCAAATCATGTCCCTCAATATTCAATATTCTGTCATTGGTTAAATGGATCCAATCACTAATTGCAGATAATGCCACTGCATCATAATATAATTTTAAATTTGGTAATTTCAATCCTCCTCTTTCACGTACATCTTGCATTATTTTCATCTTTACCCTCGGCTTCTTTCCTGCCCATACAAATTTGTTGATACCCTTCTGCCATTCTAAAAGATTCACATCTCTTTTGAGTATTGGTAACATTTGAAACAAAAATAAAAATTTTGGTAAAATATTCATTTTCACTGCCGCTATCCTTCCCAGCAAAGATAAATGCAGTTTCTCCCACCTTTTCATCTCCGTTTGTATACTATGCCAGAGTGGTTCATAATTATGCTTGTATAATTTCCCATTTGAAGTTAAAATATTAACTCCAAGATATTTGACTTTTTTAACAACCTCACATCCTAACATCACTCCCAATTCTTCCTTCTGTTTGGTATTCATATTCATTGCTAATATTTTGGTTTTTCCTAAATTGATTTTAAATCCAGAGACTTGACCATATTGATTAATCGTATTCATTAAAACCTTACTGGATTCCTGCGGTTGTTTCAATATTATAACCAAGTCGTCCGCAAAGGCGCGGACTCTGTATTCTTGCTGTCTGATCTTGATCCCTTTTAAAGCATCCAAGCCCCGTATCTTATTCAACAATACTTCCAAAGTTATAATAAACAATAGTGGGGACAAAGGACAACCCTGTCTTGTACCTTTTTCTATTTGAAAGGAATCTGTTAAACTTCCATTGACTATAATTTGGGCTTTTTGCTGCTGATATATTGCACCAATTGACCTTAAAAAGCCATCTCCTATCTGCATTTTTTGCAGTATCTTCAACAAGAATTGCCAATTGACTCGATCAAAGGCTTTCTCAGCATCCAAAAATATGAATGCAGCAGGGATTTGATTATTCTTTCCCAAGTATTCTAAAGCATTAATAATTAACCTGACATTGCTCTTCATCTGTCTGCCCTGTATAAAACCTGTTTGGTCAGTATGTATCAGTTGTTGGATAACCACCATTAACCTATTTGCTAATATTTTAGTAAAAAATTTATAATCTACATTAAGTAATGAAATAGATCTATAATTTTTCGGCTGAGTAAGATCTTGGTCTTCTTTGGGTATCAACGATATGAACGCTGTCTTCCATGAAGGGGGCACTTTACCTTCCGATTGAATTTTATTAAATAATTCTCTAAGAGGTTCTACCATTTCTAACTGTAAGTTTTTATAGTAAACAGCTGTTAAGCCATCTGTACCTGGTGCTTTCCCTAGCTTTAATTGTTTGATTACCTGCAGGATTTCCCCAGAGGTTATTGGTTGGTTCAACCTATACCTATGTTATTCGCTAACTAGGGGGATTTTCTCTTTATCTAAGTATTTATTTATGTCTAAGTCCCTAATTTTGTCCCCTTTATACAACTCTGTAAAAAATTCTCGAAATCCCTTTTGGATCTCTTCCTGTTGAAACACTTCCTTCCCTCTGTAACACAATTTGGATACATTTCGAATTTTCCTTTTTTTCCTAATCTGATAAGCCAACCACCTACCGGGTTTATTTGCATTGCAGAAAGTATTATGTTTGGCATATAATAAACTGGTGGCTACCTGGTCAGAGATCAGCATATCAAATTGAGATTTTAATATGGAAATTGCTTCTTTAGTCTTTGTATCACCTGGGTTCAGTATTAATTCCTGCTCTTTCCCTTTAATTTCCTCTTCCAATTCTTTACGTTTTTGCCCTTGTTTATGTCTATGTATTTTGTTTATATTTATCAATACTCCTCTCATATAGGCTTTGCTTGCATCCCATACATATTCCATAGGTGTACCCTTATTCATGTTAAAAACAAAGTATTCAGATAACAATTTTTTACAATCATTAACATACTTTTCATATCTGAATAAATTTTCATTCAGCCTCCAGGACCTTCTTGCCTGAACTACCCTTCCCAGCTCCATCCAAACTGGGTTATGATCCGAAAGGACTCTGGCCGTAATCTTTGTCTTCTTCACCCTAGAAAGTAAATCATTAGTAATTAATATAAAGTCGATCCTTGAAAAAGATTGATGTCTATCGGAAAAGAAGGTAAAGTCATATTCTTCTGCATGCCTTTCACGCCAAACGTCTCGCAGTTCGAAGTCGTCCATCATGTCAAAAAAGGATTTGGGTAATTTAGCTCGGAATTTAGTATTCGGGCGAGATGTCTTCTTATCTCTTTTAGTGTCAATCACGCCATTCCAATCACCCAATAGTATGCACGACTTAAAGTCCCACTGTACTAATTTAGCATGGAGATTTCTATAAAATCCATCTTGTTGTTGATTAGGAGCATAGATTCCCAAAAGCAATGTCTTTTTTCCTTCTAAGATTAAATCTAATGCGATATATCTTCCAAAGGGATCTGCTTCGATTAGCTCAGCTTTAATGTCTTTCCTTAAGTATACTACTATACCATTTTTTTTCCGTAGCAGAGGTCACAAAATGTTGACCAAGTTTGGGATTGAACAGATATTTTTGATCAGTTATTTTGATATGAGTTTCCTGCAAACAAATTATGTCGTTCTTAGATTGTTTAAGATAATGAAATATTTTCTTTCTCTTCTGTGGAGAGTTCAGTCCATTAACATTCCATGTCAAAATCTTAGTTGTCATTTTTGGTTGCCTGAAGCTTTTTTAGAGCCTCCCGCATGGCCTATCTCACCTTGGGTCTAGCTCCTCCCACAGCTTCTGAGCTTGTTGCTGTAGCTCCTTGGTCAATGGCCGATGATTGTAGAGATTGTTGTGTTGTGGCTTGTTTTTCTGTTTGTCTGGTGGTCATATGGTTAGATCTTTGTTCCTTAACCCCTTGCCCTTCTGGGAGGGGGAGATGATACGTTTTGTCTGGTGATTGTGTAGTTTGCTGTTTCTCTTGTCCTGCTCGTGGTTTTTCTCCATATCCCGATGGTTCAGGGTGCCCCACTTTCAAAATCTTATAATAGAAATCTCGAGCTTTCCATACAGAGTTGAGACGATATCTTTGCTTATCAAAGATGGCGCAGTGGTTAAATGCAGCACTGCAGGCTACTGCTAGATCAGCAGGTCAGCAGTTCAAATCTCACCGGCTCAGGGTTGACTCAGCCTTCCATCCTTCCGAGGTGGGTAAAATGAGGACCCAGATTGCTGGGGGCAATATGCTGACTCTCTGTAAACCGCTTAGAGAGGCCTGAAAGGCCTATGAAGCGGTATATAAGTCTACTGCTATTATCAAATGTAACTATAATGCCAAACGGGGCATCCCATCTGTACTGTATCTGGCGCTTTCTGAGCTCTTCCACCAAAAAACATAATCTCTTCTGGCTCTTAGCATTTGAGGTGGTATCTCTTTCAAAACCATCAAATCCTGTCCGCCAATTTGAAGCTTGGTATTGTAGGACTCTTGTAATATCTTATTTCTGGATTCTCTTGTAACAAAATATATTACCACGTCTCGGGGGAGTTGCTTTTGTTTTGCCGCCCAGGAATTGATGCGAAAATTTTTATCAATCTGCCAATCAAAATTGGATCCCGGTCTTCCCACCAGACAGTCAAAGGCCTCAGAAAACATCTGCTTTAAGTTCTCCTGTCTCTCTTCGCGCAGCCCCCTAACTCTTAATGCAAGTTCCATCTGGTTATACTGTATCATAATCATTTGTTTTTCAGCATTTTCAACTTTTCGTTCCACCTCTTCGGTTTTAGATGTCAAATTAGTTTTAGCTTCATTGAGAATTTCTAAGTTCTCTTCCATTCCAGAAATATATTCTGTCAGTACGTTTACAATTCCCATCATATCATCATTCATTTTGGTAATCTTGGTATCAAATTTATCATATGAGACTTTTATCTCATTGCTTATCTCTTTCCTTATTTCATCTCTGAACTCTCTGAGAGCTTCCAAATTCTGTTCCCTTGATTCTCTAAACATTTCCAACAAAAATTCTTTTGTTAATACATCTCCACTAGGGAGCATAGAAGCTGGTGGCTGCGACTTTGTGCCAGGTATGGGAGAGGCAGATTTAGGAAGTAATTTCACAGGATTCAATTTGGAAGCCATAATATCTTTGCTTCAAGCACTTAATCAAACCACTATGCCGAGAAGAGAAAAGAAAAAAAAAATTCTCCCTTTTTTGCCAAGAATTTTACGGAGGATTTCAAAGGGCTGGCATTACGCCAAAACAGTTCAGCAAAACAAAACAAAAAACAGAGAAAAGCCCTGTTTGGAATGTCTCTATGTCAACAAAGAGCCTTTGAGAACTTTTAATTAGATAAGGGAGAGTCTTCAAAGGGAATGAGGCTAATTAGATCGTGAAAAGCTGCCAAAATATACCATCATTGCAAATACAAAAGCTGGAGAATCGCCATCTTGAAAACTTTTTAACACTGAAGCTTGAGTTTTCTTAAAAAAACAGACGTAAAGTTCTCAAATATGAGCTCTGCTTGTATTAATTTCATAAAAAAAATAATTTCAATAATTTGTCCTAAGAGGGGGTTCTTCGCCTTGTGCCGTTAATACAGCAGAGAAATCTGTCCGGAGATGACTCAGCTTAAAAAAAAAAAAAAACCCTTGTTTGCAGCAGAAAAAAAAAAGCTGCAAACTGCAAGGAAAAGTTCTTACCGGCTGAGCCGCTCACTGCAATCTTCTTGTCTGAAGTTTGAGTTATCTAAAGGATGTTTAATTAGATAACGAGCCAGAAATCTGGGAGCGGCTCAATTAAGCCGCTGCCGACGGCCAAGTCCCTCCCCGGAAGCCCCCTGCCTGCCGCCTATTGTGTTGCTGCCTCCTTTACGGTGATGCGGTGAGAGGCTTTCCCACGGCTTGTCCGGAAGTGGGGCTGGAAAGGTGAGCTCGCTGCCCCGCTCATCCGCCCGCTCACTCGCTACGCTACCCCGCCCATGCGAGCGGCAGCGGATGGGCGGGGGAGCGAGTCGAAGAAGGTGCCAAAATTAAGAGGGATCTTTTGGGAACGGCCCGGGACGCGGGAAAAATTATGAGAAGGCGTGCTGTCCCACCAAATGCGGGACGTCTGGTCACCTTACTCAAATAGGTAGTGAAAATCTGGTAGCCTTCTGAACTGTTAGTAATGGCAGCCTGGCCACATCCCATAACTGGTTCCCTGGTCACTGCTGGCTTGCCCCGCCCCACCCAGTCTCTGCTCTGCACCTTTCCTGCTTGAAGTGCTGCAGCCCTGATCTGGCTGCCAGGTAAGTCTGTGAGTCACAGCTTAGCTAGCTGCCTCTGCCCCCTTCCACATGGCCCTGCCATGCTTCCCTGCCTTCCACGTGGCCTCCCTGGAATCCCTGTGGCCAGCCTGCGAAGGAAGGGAAGTAGAAGGCTGTATGGAAAACACGGAAGCATAGCAGGGCCAAGGGGAAGGGAGCAAGTAGCCTATTCCCTTCCCTGAAGCCTTGCCATGCTTCCCTGCCTTCTACATGGCCTTACCAGTGGTCCCCCATGCTTGCCTTCTGAGGTCGGCATCCAGCCTGGCCTGCGTGGGTGGGTGGCCCTTGGTGGAAACACAGATTCTGTGCCTGGGCTGGGAGGGGTGGCGGCAATGCTGTGGGAGGGCAATGCTGTGGCTCCATGGGGCTTTGGGCTCCAAAGCAACCAACTGACTTCCCATTCAGCCACCTGCCTGCTCCTTGGCCGCAGGGCTGCTTACTGCCAGCAAAGAAGCGGAGCAAGAGGCAGAAGCCGCTGGTGGGTGGGTGGGCAGCCCCTAATGCAGGGAGTGGGTTGCAGCCAAGTCTCCTCCCCCCGCTGAGCTCCGGATTCCATAGGCCAAGTTCTAGGAGTAGCGCCGGTGGTCAGACGGGCCTATATGCAAAGATCGACCTTCCCCTGATTTCTCCCTGGCTGTGCTCGCCTTGTGCTGCAGCAAGCAAGGTGGCTCTCAAAGAGAAGGAAGTGAGCACCACACTTCTTCAGAGAAGCTGAGGCTGGAAGGTGGTGCAACATGGCTCTGCCCTCGGCACCTCTGAAGAAGTGCCGCACCCTCTTCCTTCTCTTTGAGAGCCGCCTTGCAAAATGTGGAAATTTCTGACATTTTGCAAGGTGGCTCTCAAAGAGAAGGAAGCTGGTGCGGTGCTTCTTCAGAGGAGCCAAGGCCAAGGCCCTCCAGCCTTGGTTCCTCTGAAGAAGCACATGCTTCTTCTTCGCCGATGCCCTTGTTCTGTTCTCCTGAAAATGGCCCGGAGGCATGAGTGAAGGCTGGGGGGGGTGTGCAACACGGCTCTGGCCTCCAACCTTGGCTCCTCTTCCATCCTTGGCTGCTGCTGCAAAGAGGCGTCGTGCTCACTTCGTTCTTTTTGAGAGCCACCTTGCAAAATGTCAGAAAATTCCCCACGGGGCGGAATTTCACAACCTTGCAGGTTGCCACTCACTTCCTACTAGGAATGGAGGCCGCTGGCTACATTCAAGGCTACATACATTTGAGGCAGCATCTGCAGGACTGCAATGCAAGTAGCCTTCAGGCGCCACAGACTTCCCAGGGCTCTGGATTTCTCTGGTAGGGAAAGCGAGTGCCTAGACCGAGCAAGCCTAAAGGGGAGAGGCGGCTGAAGGCAGGCAAGGGAGACTTATTCCAGCTTGGCGCTTCCACTTTCTTTCTCCCCTTTCTGAGGCAAAAGAGGCCATCAAGCCAAACCTCCCATGCCGTTTTCTCGCTCCTGCAGGGGGAATGGCCAGGCCAGAGCGCAGATGGCCACAAATGGGTGAGCAGATAGCACGGCTGCATTTGTTGAAGCCGCTGGCGTTGCGAAGGTGAGGCGGGTGTGGTGGGCCTGGCAATCTTCGCAGCTGGTTGCTTTGGGACACGCTAGCCTGGCTAGCAGCGTACTACTCTCTTCCCCATGGCCTTGCCATGTTTGCCTTCCACGTGGCTTTCCTGGCAGTCCCCTACACCTGCTTGCCTTCCGAGGTTGGGTCACACATCCAGCCCGTGAAGGGAGACACACTGTTTCTGGGTTGGCCTAGCCAGTGGGTGGGTGGGCAGTCCTTGAGGGAGACGCAGCTACTGTGCTGGGGCCAAGAGTGGTGGCGGCAGTGCTCCGGGTGGACGGGTGGATGCATAATAAAGTATACTGTCTTGAAAGTTTTGATCTACTCGAAGAGAACTGGATGAAAGTCCCCTTTTTAACTTGCTTAAAGAAGCACTGACTGAAGTGTACCTTGGCAGTTCATGAACCCAGAATTAGGGATCTTTTGCTTTTCAAAGTATGGAAGGGCCGAGAGGGGTGGCAATGGCATTCCAGGAAGGCGAGTGGATGTCACGGGGCTGCACTGGAGCAAAGCAGCAGTCTAAGCTCCAGCTCCGTGTCTCCCCTTTCACATCAGCACCAGTCAGCTGTTGAGAGCCCAGCCTGTAGGTCCAGAGGAGGAGGAGGAGAAGGCGGCCATCCGGTGTGTCTCAATTTCTCCCCACCAGCATTTGGAATGATTCGCATAATCCCCGACTTCCGGTCCATCTGATGCACCCTAAAAAGTTGGCTTTTCCAGCAAGCTGGCCTGGCCTGAATAGAATAAGGTATAGGATTAATTTGGTTGTTAATTTTAATTTAATTTTTAAATTTTTATTGTAAATATCAATTGGATTTTTTGGATACTTTATTTAATGTCCCTTTTAATTTTTGTAATATGTGTTTTATTTTATGTTGTAGACTGTCCTGAGTCCTTGGGAGAAGGGTGGCATATAAATCCAATAAACTTCAAAAAACCCTCAAACTTCATTTAATCATTGCCTCCTTGTAATCATCATTAATTTTAAAATTATAATTTGATGAAGTTTGCAGAGCTCTGTATCTTGGCTCCCAGGATTACATGTGACCCCAAACAATTTTGGAGAGAGGGACAAGGAAGGAAGGGAGTTGGGAATGAGATGGATGAATGGAAGGAAGGAGATGGGAATGAGAGGGAGGGGGGTAAGGAAGGAAGGAGATGAGAATGAGAGGGGGGGAGGAAGGGAGGAAGATGGGAGGGAGCTGGGAATGAGATGGAAGGATGGATGGATGGAAGAAGAGGGGAATGAGAGGGGAGAAAGGAAAAAAGGAAGGTAGGGAGGCGAGGAAGGATATGGGAATGAGAGGGGAGGGGAGGAAAGAACAAAGGAAGGAAGGAAGGAGATGGGAATGAGATGGAAGGATGGATGGAAGAAAGGAGACGGGAATGAAGGGAGGGAGGGAGGAAGAATTGCAAATGACCCCAAATAATATTTAGGAGGGGGGGCGAGGGA
The DNA here is from genome assembly GCF_009769535.1 of Thamnophis elegans. NCBI lineage: Eukaryota > Metazoa > Chordata > Lepidosauria > Squamata > Natricidae > Thamnophis > Thamnophis elegans. The sequence continues at coordinate 60,173,082 of NC_045546.1, read as the reverse complement.
GACAGGAAATATTCTAATACTTTATTACTAGCATGTTTATTAAGAAGATACAGTCAAATATTAAGAATTGAATACCTTTCTTTTTCTTTTCTTTCTATCTTTCTCTACTATATTGTTTTGCTCATTTCCACATTTTAAAAAAAACTTAAATTCTCCAAATGAGATCATTTATAGTCAAGTTAACAAATCTGAACTAAAGCTTTTGTCATGGAGTACAATCAGTTTTGAACCCTTTATATGTGATTCCTAAAATGTGTGTGTGAGAGAGAGAGAGGAGGGGGGAGGGAGGAAGGGAGGGGGAGAGAGGGAGGGAGGGAGAAAGAGAGATAGAAAGGAAAGAAGGACTGCAAACCTTGGCACTATACGTGGCTTCAGAAGACGCTTTGAAACAGCACAGTAATCTAGAGCTGGAAGATATCTCGGAGGTCATCTAGTCCAACCCCCTGCCCTAGCAGGAAACCTTATATCATCTGGATTTTGGTGCCTCTAAGAAAGAGGAAAATTGCCAGAAAGGAGAAGTTTACTAGGACAAGGCTGCCATGCAGAGGAAGGCAGAGATAATCCTTGACTTATTACCCCAATTGAGCCCAAAATGTTGGTTGCTAAGCAAGAGCATTGTTAAGTGCATTTCACTGCATTTTCATCAAGTCACGTGCAAGCTAGGGAATAACATCTGAAGGCATGTATAATGTTCTAATGTAAGTTATAGTTAAATATGTGGTAGAAAGTGGACTCTGTGTTTTTTCAAATGCATTATAGTTGAATGAATGTATAGTTGTGGAAGAGCTGTGTGTGTGTTTGTGTGTGTATGTGTGTGTGTACATACACATACAGTATCTATAGTAGATAATGTATCTTTTTGTGTGCCTATACAAACTCTATACTATGTAATATGTATGTAGACATATGGCATATATGTCTCCTCTCTCTCTCACACACACACAGGATTAAATAATATATTTTGGATGTTCAGAAGCAGTAAATAAATAGAGAAATTGTATCTTGTTGAGGCCTTTGAGGCGAGGAGAGGCGAGGGAAGGCGCCCCTTGATGTGAGTAATGTCAAGTTGGCCATACCCACCCAGTCACATGACCAACTGGTCACATGACTATAAAGCCACACCCATCACCTGACCAACAAGCCACACCCACAGAAACAGTAGTAAAATGTTTTGAAACCCACCTGTCTCTGGTAGTTCCCCGGTGTTCCAGGATTTTTGAAAGATGTGGTGCAGTGGTTGTGAGATGACATTGGCCAGCTCCTTTAGAACTATGGGATGTAATCCATCAGGTCCTGGTGATTTGTATTAATGAAGATCAGACAAGTGTTCTTTCACTGCTTTTTGCTTATTTTAACTTTTAACTTTTATTTCCAGTCTGTTTTTTACAATTATGTTTCTGGTAACATTGATTTCATAGAAATGTCCCTAGGGATTTAGCAAGCAAAAAGTCATAGAAATATGATAAGCAACAGAAATAAAATCAGTAAAGATTCTAACCAAACTCTGCCAGCAAATCTGGAGAATGCCACAGGGACCAACTGATTGAAAGAGATCAGTCTATTTAACCAAAGCCAAAAAACAATATTTGTAATATTAATATTAATTTTAACTTAATATTCATTGTAATATTGTACAATTTCACATGCTAGCAAAGTATTACTTTTAATGACAAAGCACATTACAGCTCTATATGGAAAGGGAGATGCAGATGTTTCAGCTGGTTTAGAAGAGACTGAGGAACAATGATATTATTTTTGATGTATGCTAGATAACAGAGAAAGCAAAAATATCCAAAAATGTCAAATGTGCTTCATCGATTACAGAACTTTGAATTATCCATGTCAAACCAATAGCCTTAGGAAAATAGGACTCTGAGAACACACTGAGAAAACTACTGTATACACAGTATAGTAAGCCACAGTCTGGACTGCAATCATCAGATTATTACAATGGAATACGAAGAATGTATATTCTCTTCTTATTAAATGTGTGTGCATTAGAAAAAAATATTTAGATACTATGAAGTATAAATCTACCAAAATCAGAACAATACAATGATCTTCCCTATAGCATCACATGGAAGCAAAAGTTGGATTTAAAAAAAAAAATTGGATAGAAACTTTTGAACATTGGTGTCGAAGAACATTCCTGAGAATATCCTGAATAGCTAAGAAAAGAAATGGATCATAAAAGAAATCAATTTAAATGCTCATTCAAGGCACAAATGACCAGGCTCAAATAAATTATCCTATTTTGGACACTTCATGTAAAGATCCGGCTTCTTTGAAAATTCTATAATACTGGGGAAGTTGAAAGGAAAGAGAAGAGGATGACTATCAGTAAGATAGATGCATTTTATTTAGATTGGCAATGGGTCCATCACTAGAAGATCTGAATGGCCAAGCTAGGGACAGTAGGTCTATCTGTGTGTGCACCAACAGTCAATTTCATAGTCACATTCAATTGAAGTCTTACAATACAATACATTTTAGACATTACTAAGGAACATTATAAGAATGCAAAGAAGTGCTGCAGCCACTATATCTGGACTCTATCTAAATTTCCGAGTGGACGAATAGTGGAAAGTAAAATTGACATTAGCTCCTAGGCTAGCAAGGATATACTGTGCCTACTGGAATTTAAACTGTTCATCACAGTATATCTTCCACTTTATATTGCTTTTAAAAAGATGTCTATGGAGATTCTCAGTCATCCAGGTCATGGTTGTCCCAAAAGAGCTTATTCAAAAATACTTCGTTTTTCCTTGAACAAATTTTGCGTCTCATCCAAGAAGCTTCTTCAATTCTGACTGAATGGTGGAGAATGGAAGGATTTATATTCCTTGTAGTCATCTGGTTATTAGCGCTCTCTTCGACAGTTGTTGTTGAGGATACTTGGGGCTTTATCTGTGCCCTCGGGTCACCTGAATAGTGCAAATGGGTGTGGAACCTTCTTGGAACTGCTGAAAGGACTATGTTGTAAAGAGGAGGTAGGTGGTGTAGCAGTGACATGCAGTCAGGGGAGGCAGGGAAGGCAGAGCCTCACCACTGTCATCATGAAAAGAAAAAAAATGTAAAAGGAAAAAGGCTGAGGTAGTTGCTGCCAGAGTCACAGTGGGTGACTCTGCTTAGTGTTTAACTGTTTAAAAAAGCCTCTAAAAAAGTGCCCTCTACAGGAGGAGGCGGGAGAACCACGTGCCTCATTTAGTCTGACTTTATGATCACTCGAGCAGAGTTAAGCAAGGGTTAAAAGCTGAAAAATTCCTTGTGTACATGAGGTACATGGTTCTCTTGCCTCCTCCTGTAGAAGGCATTTTTTTAGAGGCTTTTTTAAACAATTAAGCACTAAGCAGAGTCATCCATCGGGGATTCTGGCAGCAGTTAGCCCAGCCTGACCTCAGCAGCTATTGCCTTTTTCCTTTTACATTTTTACATTTTCATGATGGCAGGCAAGAGCAGAGTTGAAATCCTCTGTGAAACAGCTGGAAAAGGTATATGGGTCAGAGGAAGGGGGAGGAATTCAAAATTAATGTAATTTGTAAGTAATTGTAAGTAATTTGTGTGTGTGTGTGTGCATGCGCATGTGTTTGTTTCTTCACTCAAACAAACTCTCTCTCAATTTGAGAGTTTGTTTGAGAGTGAAGAGAGGGAAGGGGGGAGAGGCAAGGGGGGCAGCCCGCCAGCTTTCTTTCTCTGTGTCCACGGCAGCCCACCAGCAGAGGTGGGTCTTTTGCCCACCTCTGCTGGCGGGCTGGCACTTTCTTTTGCCCAGAGGCGAGCAGTTCAGGCGAGCTGGCGCTTTCTTTCTTTTGCCCAGAGGCAGCAGTCCGCCTGAGCTGCCAGCCTCTGGGCAAAAGAAAGCGCCAGCCCACCGCTGGCTTTCTGTTGCCCGTCACTATGTCTGACATAGAGGCAGGCAAAAGAAAGCCAGCGACGGGCTGCCGCTTTCTTTCGCCCACCTGTCAGAACTCAGGTGGGCAAAAGAAAGAAAGCACTTTAGACAGTGGAACGTCGGGAGAGAAGACTGCCTCACCAGCCATAAACCTCACCGCACGTCACTGTAGTGTAGTATCCCTCTCCCTCTGTTAAGAGAGGGCTGGTCAATCTTTTTTTTTTAAATTGAAAATTTTGGAAAAAAAACTTTTACAAATATTTACCTCCCTCCCCCTCCCCTCCCCACCCAAACCCCACCCCCTAACCTTCCCTGACCCTCCCCCTGGCTTCCCAGAACCAATACAGGGTATAAATCTTTAACAAAGATATTCTAAGATAAACTTTAAAAAAAGTATCATCTTTCATTTGAGCTTTAACTCCTCTTTGCTAGGCTAGCTCTAAACAGATTATATCATTCCTTGTTTCTTCAGTCGTAAACTATCTGGAATTTCTTAGTCCCATATTTATTTTGAGTATAGTCAATCCATCTTCTTCACTCCAGTTTATATCTCTCATTTGAATGGTCCTTGAGATATGCTGATATTTTAGCCATCTCTGCTAGGTTTGTTACTTTTAATGTCCATTCTTGAATAGTAGGCAAATCTTCCTTCTTCCAGTATTGCGCCACCAAGAGTCTTGCTGCAGTTATTAAATGCAAAATCAAGTTAGTCTCTATAACTGTACAATCAGTAATTATACCTAACAAAAATAACTGAGGGGTAAACTTTATCCTTTTTTAAAGAACATTTTGCATAATTCACCATATTTTTATCCAAAATGCTTTAACCTTTTTACAAGTCCACCATATATGAAAGTAAGTAGCATCAGCACAATCACATCTCCAGCATTTAGGTTGTAAATTCGGATACATAGAGGCCAGTTTTTTAGGATCTAGATGCCATCTATAAAACATCTTATAAAAGTTTTCTCTCAAATTTTGGGCTTGTGTAAATTTTACATTTCTTACCCAGATCTTTTCTTATAATATTAGATCAACTGCAGGAATCTAGTATGATCTTAATGAATACGATTAACCAATATGGTCAAGTTTCTGGCTTTAAAATAAATCTAGGGAAAACAAAAATACTAGCTATAAATATGAATACTAAACAAAAGGAAGAACTAGGAGGAATGATAGGATGTGAAACAGTTAAGAAGGTCAAATACTTGGGAGTTAATATTTCAACCTGAAATGGGAAATTATATAAGTATAATTATGAACCACTTTGGCATAGTATACAGACAGAGATGAAAAAATGGGACAAGTTGCAGTTATCTTTGTTGGGAAGAATAGCAGCAGTGAAAATGAATATCTTACCTAAATTTTTAATTCTTTTCCAAATGCTACCTATACTTAAAAAAGATGCGAACCTGCTAGAATGGCAGAAGGGTATTAATAAATTTGTATGGGCAGGAAAGAAGCCGAGAGTAAAGCTAAAAATAATGCAAGATGTGCGTGAGAGGGGAGGTTTGAAATTACCCAACCTAAAATTATATTATGATCAGTAGTATTATCTGTAATTAGTGATTGGATTGACTTAACTAATGATAGGATACTTAATATCGAGGGACATGATTTGGTATATGGCTGGCATACAGCAAAAATGTGGACAAAAACTTTAAAAGTCATATTTTAAGGAATGCTTTATTGCGGGTTTGGAAAAAATATCAATACAAATTAAATGACAAGATACCCATGTGGGCAATTCCTAGACACGCAATAGAAAATATGAACATAGCACAAAAACAGGATATAATTACTTACAGACAGCTTCTTACCCTAGAAAGTGGTGTATTACAACTAAAATCCTTAGATGTATTAAAAGAGGAAAAGGTAATTCAAACATGGTTCCAGTATGGACAGCTACAGGCCAGGTGAAAAACAGATCAAAAAATTGGTTTCATGCAAGTCAAGGATAATTTATTTAAACAAATAAGAGATCAAAGTTTAATGCATATAAAGAGGATATACAATGTATTAGTACAGATGGATTAAAGATTGTATGATAAAGTGGGCTCAAAATATTGAAGAACCAATAATGTTGGATATATGGGAAAGAATTTGGGTAAGGAATGTAAAATTTACACAAGCCCAAAACCTGAGAGAAATTTTTTACAAGATGTTCTATAGATGGCATTTAGATCCTAAAAAGTTGGCTTCTATGTATCTGAATTTACAACCCAAATGCTGGAGATGTGGTTCTCTCGATGCTACATATTTCCACATATGGTGGACTTGCCAAAAGGTTAAGGCATTTTGGATAAAAATATGGTGGATTATGCAAAATGTTCTTAAAAAAGGATAAAGTTTACTCCTCAGTTATTTTTGTTAGGTATAATTACCGACTGTAAGCGGTAGAGATTAACTTGATTTTGCACTTAATAACTGCAGCAAGACTGTTGGTGGCGCAATACTGGAAGAAGGAAGACTTGCCTACAATTCAAGAATAGACATTGAAAGTCACAAATTTAGCCGAGATGGCTAAAATATCTGCATATCTTAAGGACCACTCAAATGAGAGATATAAACGAGACTGGAAAAAATGGATTGATTATATACAAAATAAATACGGGACTAAGAAATTCCAGATAGCTTATGCTTAAGATCAGGAATGATTTAAATTATTTAAAGTTAGTTTAGCAAGGAGGAGCTAAGTTCAATGTAAAGATGTTATCAATTTCTTATTCTTTTTTCCAATATATTTTAGACTGTGTTTGTTAAAAATCTATACCGTGTACGGGTTCTGGGAAGTTGGGGGGGGTAGGTTGTGGGGGCTGGGGGGGAGGGTGGGGGGAGGGATGTATCAGGTTTGACAAGACGTGTTAGACTTTAATGTAATTTGACCCCACATGTATACTGTTTTTTTTCTTATATTTTCATTACTATTATTATTACTATTTTTTCTTTAAAACTAGTATATGTTAAGCATATTGACATGTAGCGGAAATACACCAAGGAGAGGAGGAGTGGGAAATAGAAGGGAGAAGAAAGATGGGAAGAGAAGGGAAGGAGAGAGGGTAAGGGGGGAAGATGAGAAGGATAAGGAGGAGTGGATTGTAGAGAGAGGAGCAGTACAAAGTGAGGGGAAGTAGAGTAGAAAAGGATGATGGAGGGAAGATAGAAAGTTGGAGAGTGGTAGAAGAAAGAGGTGTATGGAGAGCAGAAGAGCTATAATGGGTTTCTATTTTTCTGGGCATTGTTGACAAGAAGAACTGATGTAATTATTGTAATTATTATTTAATACTATATGATACGGGCTATGTATAGTATGCATGTGAGTGTGTGTTATGAAAATGAAAATGGAAATAAAAAATATTAAAGTTGGCAAAACCTTACTAGATACCTGTGGTTGGGTTAATGTTATAACCAAATCATCCGCAAAAGCACGTACTCGATATCCTTGCTGCCTAATCTTGATTCCTTGTAAGTCCTCTGAACCCCGTATTTTATTCAACAATAATTCCAGAGTTATGATAAATAGTAATGGGTATAGGGGACAACCCTGCCTTGTACCTTTCTCGATTTAAATGGATCTGTTAAGCTTCCATTGACTATAATTTGAGCTGTTTGTTCCTGATATATTGCTTTAATTGATTGTAAAAAGTGCTGTCCTATTTGCATTTTTTGCATTATTTTCAATAAAAATTGCCAATTCAATCGATCAAAAGCTTTCTCGGCATCTAGAAATATAAGCACAGCAGGGATTTGGTTATTCTTTCCCAAATATTCCAGTATATTAACAATTTGTCTTACGTTACTTCTCATTTGTCTCCCTTGTATAAAACCTGTTTGATCATTATGAATCAATTGCTGAATAACCAACATTAACCTATTCGCTAGTATTTTAGTAAAAAATTTATAATCTATGTTAAATAATGATATAGGTCTGTAATTTTTTGGTTGACTAAGATCTTGATCTTCTTTTGGTATCAGGGATATGAAGGCTGTCTTCCAAGATGGGAGTACCTTCCCTTCCCTTTGGATCTTATTAAATAGTTCCTTAAGAGGTTCTACCATTTCTAATTGTAAATTTTTGTAATAAGCTGGTGTCAGCCTGTCTGTACCTGGTGCTTTCCCTATCTTTAGCTGTTTAATTACCTGGAGAATTTCCCCTGAATTTATTGGTTGATTCAATCTCTCTCTCTGCTCGTCTTTAACTATGGGTATTTTTTCTTTATCCAGGTATCTATCTATATCTAAACCTTGTATTTTGTCATTCATGTACAATCCTGTGAAAAATTCACGAAAAACCTTTTGAATCTAATCCTGTTGATATGTAGCATTTAGGGTCCTGAGGCTGAAGATGAAAGAATAATCCAATCCACGGTTAGCTAAACCAACAGAAGTTTATTGAGCAACCAGAATTGACATGAGAATCAACAGCAAAATTATTAATCATGAAACATCATACTTATAGTGTTTTCAGCTTCTTTGCTCTAACTACTTTACGTGTTATATCATTATTGGCTAACAAGTCTCCAAGGCACGATAATTGGTTAGTCCTTACATCATTGATATACGTGAGAACGTTCACGTTGTTATAGCTGAATAAATCAAGTGTTATCAAATGAGTGAATAAAAGGTTGCAGGTTATTACTTTGTTTCATCCCGTGCACTTGAACCATGCCTGGGAACACTGCAAGCAAAGAATAGCTGACAGGCAAATATTTTCTGCAGATTGCTGCAGTTTTTGCTTACACGTGTAACCTCAGTTCTAAGGACCATTCAGATGATTCACTTTAAAAACCCTACATTTCCTCGCTTTTTGTTTTTAATGACGAAAAAAGATTTTTCAAGAGTATGCATTTGAATCACATTCAAAGTAGGTGCAGGAGACTTACTGTCAGAACCTCTCCATTAGATAATTAGGAAAGAAGACCATGAGACTCCATGAGTAGAAATCAAGTGTACTTTTACTAATTATAAATGATTAAAGACATCACAGTTACAGTCCAATCATAATTCTCCCAAGTGTCAGGTGTGAGATAACTTCAAAAAGCATCACGAAGATGGAATGTCGGTGCCGTTAGTCCTGGCGGGAACCTCCTACGCATGCGTAGTCCGACAGGCAGTTGAGCTCCAGAACCTTCCTCCAGCACAATTAGTAACCCCTCCCAAATACCATGCCCTCCCTCCCCGTTTCATGGCAGCCGAAGCAACAGCAAAGCAGAGGCTGACATCCGGCCGTCCTCCGGAAAAAGGCGGTCAGGCCTGGAAAATGACAAAACACAAACAAACAGACAAACAACAAAAACAGAAAAGAAAAAGAGGGGGGGAGAGAAAGTCAAGGCTTGTCAGGATAAGCAGAATAAAACTGTCGAAGCAGTCGGGGAGCACGGACATGGGACTTGTCCACCCATTCGGTATGAGATGGAGGAAAATGCTTCCAAGCCACTAGGTACTGTATCTGATTCCGCCGCCGTCGAGAGTCCAATATTTCTTGAACCTGAAAATGTCGTTCACCATCAATCAACAGGGGGGCAGGTGGTGGGTCCACAGGCGGACATAAAGATGAGAAACTAACTGGTTTAATGAGGTTAACGTGGAAAACTGGATAAACATGGTTGAGGTGCTTGGGTAGCTGCAAACGAATCGAAACAGGATTGATGACCTTGATGATGGGAAATGGGCCCACGTACTTAGGCCCCAACTTCTTAGACTTTTGTGTAGTTTGAAGGAACTTCATGGACAAATAAACCTGTTCCCCCACTTTGTACTGGTAAGGTTGCGCACGCTTCTTATCAGCCTGCTTCTTATGAGCGCGATGCGCAGCATCCAAAGTACTAAGTGCCAAAGGCCAAACATGGCTCAATCGCTCACTCCACTCAGAGACAGAAGAACCTTGTGGTTGCTCAAGGGGAATTTCAGGAATAGGAACAAAGTCCTGACCAAACACAACACGAAAAGGAGTGAACCCAGTGCTGCTATGGACAGAATTATTATAGGCCACTTCAGCATGCGGCAACAAGTCCACCCAATCATCTTGCTGATAATTGATGAAACAACATAAATATTGTTCCAGAACAGAATTAGTCCTTTCGCAAGCCCCATTAGTCTGAGGGTGGTGGGCGGAGCTTAGACCCTGGGCGGAGCCAATGCGCTTAAGAAATTCCTTCCAGAAAACAGAAGTGAACTGGACACCTCTATCGGAAATGATGCGATCAGGCACCCCATGCAAACGGTAAATGTGAGAAATGAAGAGCTTAGCAAGTGCCTTCGCAGAAGGAATCTTGTGGCACGGAGTAAAATGAACTTGTTTGGAAAATAAGTCAGTAACCACCCATATGACAGTGTGCCCCTGGCTCTCAGGAAGTTCGACAATAAAGTCCATAGAAATTTCCTCCCAAGGGGCGACAGGGCGGGCTACAGATTGGAGGAGGCCTTGTGGTTTCCCTGGTGGTCGTTTAGCGGCTGCACAGACCGGACAACTGGCAACATAAAGTTCAATGTCTTTTTTCAAAGAGGGCCACCAAAACTGCCTCTTCACCAAATGCAGCGTCTTCACAAATCCAAAGTGACCCGCCAACTTGGAATCGTGAGCCCGTTGGAGAACAACGGGATGAAGAGAGGCAGGGACGTAAAGTTTTGCCCCAATCCACGGTAAATCGTCCCTCATTGTGCATTCACCTTGATGCTGCTGGAACCAGTCATCCTGGGGAAAGGCCTGTTTGAGGTCAGAAAGGAAATCTTGAGGCACTTCTACTTTTGAGCGCGCCTGCTGCCGAGTGACAACTGGAGCAGCAAGGCTGGATGCGGGAATCACGGGTTGAACAATACTCAGCTTAGAGCAGTTGTACTGAGGGAGTCTGGACAAAGCATCAGCCATGAAATTCTTCCCTCCCGGGATGTACTTGAGTGTGAAATTGAAACGATTGAAATGCTGAGCCCAGCGCATCTGCTTAGGGGAGAGGCGCCTTGGAGTTCTCAAAGCCTCTAAGTTTTTATGGTCAGTCCACACCTCAAATGGGTGCTTAGCACCCTCCAGAAAGTGGCGCCATGTGGCCAAAGCCCAACGCACTTCAAATGCTTCTTTCTCCCAGATTGCCCAACGCCTTTCTGTGTCCGTGAGCTTACTGGAGGTGTATGCGCATGGTTGCAAATTACCTTGGTCGTTGGCCTGAAGCAAGACGGCCCCAACTGCCACGTCGCTGGCATCAGCTTGAACGACAAAAGGCTTGTCCATGTCCGGATGCTTCAGAACCGGTTCCGCTGCAAAGAGCCGTTTCAACTTCTCAAAAGCAGCCTGACACTCCATGGTCCAATCCAGCAACTTGCTAGGCTTAGGTTTAGGCCCACCTTTGGACTTCAACAAATTAGTGATGGGAAGCGCAATTTTGGCAAAAGAAGGGATAAACTGACGATAGAAATTGGCAAAACCCAAAATTTTCTGCAATTGTCTATGTGTACGGGGCGCCTCCCACTCAGTGACCGCCTTCACCTTAGCGGGGTCCATCTCAATACCAGTGGGGGAGATACGATACCCCAGGTAGTCAATCTTCTCCTGGTGAAATTCACACTTGGACAACTTGGCATACAGTTCAGTGGCCCAGAGTTTTTTCAGGACACTGCGGACCAGTGTTCATCATAAGTTTGAGTGTAAATAAGGATATCGTCCAAATATACAATAATGCCTTTGTAAAGGTGGTCATGCAAAATCTCATTAATTAATTGCATGAAGACTGCAGGCGCCCCCTGCAGGCCAAAGGGCATCACCCGGAACTGGAAACAACTGAGGGGGCAGTTGAAAGCCGTCTTCCACTCATCCCCCTCCTTTATGCGGACCCTATAGTATGCTTCTCTGAGGTCCAGTTTAGTGAAAATGCGGCCCTTCCCCAATTGGGCCAGCATGTCCTTCATCAACGGTAACGGGTAAAGGTTTTGAGCTGAGATACCATTCAGGTTTTTGAAATTAACACATAATCTCAGGGAGCCATCTTTCTTCTCTCTGAACAACACGGGTGCAGCTACCTTGGGTCGTGCTGGCTCAATGAAACCCCTTTCCAAGTTTTTATCAATGAATTTTCTCATTTCCTCCATTTCCCTAGGGGACATTGAATATATTTGGGGCTTTGGAAGCTTAACCCCCGGCAAAGTATCGATGGAGCAAACAGTAGGTCTGTGGGGGAGAAGTTTATCTGAAGATTTTTCACTAAAAACTCCTTTCAGGTCCCAATACTCTTTTGGAATCTTTTCTTCCCCCACAATTTTCTCCTGGCCCCTGGCGGCCAATGCGGGGCTGGAGCCAGGAGGCTCTGGTGTATTGCCCTCCCCGTCTGGAGCTGTGCTGGTGCGAATGCGCAGCCAACCCTCCCTCCAATTAATGCGAGGGTTCCATTTACGAAGCCAGGGGAGGCCCAAAATCAGGGGTCTGTCCATTCCAGGAGCCACAATAAAAGAGATCAATTCTACGTGGGTGCCCATTTTCATCTCTAGAGGTTCAGTATAGAAATGGGCTGGGCCACCCCCTGCAATGGATCCATCGATTTGGCAAAACACAATAGGGGTTTTCAAAGTTCTTAATTTCAGGCCCAGTTTTTCCACCATTGCAGGATTAATCATACATCTCGAACAGCCCGAGTCAAGGAGGGCAGGAAGCTGTTCTGTCACCCCATCAGGTGGTACCCTTAATTCTATTGGGATCAACATGGGGCCTTTATTTGAACTCACCCAGCGAGGCGAGGCGTCATCATCGGAGTCATCAGAGGAGCTGGGGGTGACGTCTGCTTCTTCCTCCACCTCCTGTCTGAAGCGCTGGGAGGTATTATCAGCAGCGAAAGCAGCCTCTTTCTTCTTCCCTGGGCCCTTGCTCATCTTCCCTTCCCTCTTGGCAGGGGGCGGGGTGGTTGCAGGAAGTTTAACACGGCAATCTGTGGCGCGGTGGCCTCCCCTCCCGCAACGGAAGCATGTGAGTGGCTTGGCCTTGCCGGTGGAGCTTCCCTTTCCCTCACCCCTCATGCGGAATGGGGCCTTTTGAGCTGGGGTGTGTGATCTTCCTGCTTTCTCCTCTCTCGCACATTGAAGTCTAATCAAATTGAGCTCAACGTCTGCTGCATTTTCATATCAAGCTGTAACTCGCTTGGGAAGGTTTCTGTTAACGCATTGTTGGTAAATGTCCTCATTTAATCCTAATGCAAACTGGTCCAAAAGGGCATCTTGAGACCAGCCTCTCATATAACAAGAAAGCTGTTGAAACTCCTCAATATATTCAGCCACCGGTCTATCTCCCTGTTTGAGGGCCATAAATTTCATCTTTCCCTGTTTCTCAATTAGAGGGTCATCAAATCATCTCTTAAACGCAGTCATAAAAGCATCAAAATTCCTCAGAAGGGGGGAATTGCTTTGGTGCAAGCTGATCATCCATTTGGCCGCCTCTTCCTCCAAAGCAAGCAAAACCATTCACACTTTCATTTCATCTGTTTCTAAATAAGGCCCATAAATTTCCATATAGTTCCAAATTTGTATAACAAAGAGACCCAGTTTCTTGGAATTCCCGTCATATTTTACAGGTAAGGGAGGGACTTTTGCCATTCTGCGTCTTCTGGGCCCCCCCCCCTGCTCTGGCAGCCGCCCTGGCTGGGGGGGGGGGAAGAAGCTGTTTCTGGGTTGGTTTGCTCCCATCCTCCCTTGGCCTCTTCACCTCCCTAAATTTTTGCATAGAGTACCTTTGTTCAAATTCTTCCGTTTGGTCTCTTTCTCGGGGCTTCCGTTCGGTCAAGGTTTCTTCCCAGTTGGCTGGTTTTCCCCTTTGTTTTCTCCTAGTAACTCCAGCATCCCAATGTTCGCTGTCCTCTTTTTGTCCCACACTTAGGGACCATCGAGGGGGAATCGCAGGGTCCGCTATTCCTAGGCCAGCCATCCTCCCAGGTAATGATGGGTCTGCAGTTTCCCTTTCAATCTCTTCTTCATCGCTTGCTCGCAAAGACATTTTTCCTCGTTCCTTCTTGTAAGTACACCCCCCACGGAAGGTTGAAATCTCCTGGTGGGGTGTGAGTGAGACTTCGCTTACTGTCAGAACCTCTCCATTAGATAATTAGGAAAGAAGACCACGAGACTCCATGAGTAGAAATCAAGTGTACTTTTACTAATTATAAATGATTAAAGACATAGCGAAGCGAAGTCTGATTATTTAGGCGCGAAAGCGATTGATATATAGAATAACCCATACCCCTCCCCTTGGCATCACAGTTACAGTCCGATCATAATTCTCCCAAGTGTCAGGTGTGAGATAACTTCAAAAAGCATCACGAAGATGGAATGTCGGTGCCGTTAGTCCTGGCGGGAACCTCCTACGCATGCGTAGTCCGACAGGCAGTTGAGCTCCAGAACCTTCCTCCAGCACAATTAGTAACCCCTCTCAAATACCATGCCCTCCCTCCCCGTTTCATGGCAGCCGAAGCAACAGCAAAGCAGAGGCTGACACTTACAAAACATGGCAAAACATGAAGGAACACATTGCATACAGCAACAGCAAAGTGTAAGTAATGTGATTATGTTCACACCATAGAAAAACAATTGTTTTAACCAAGAAATATCAGGTAACCAATTAGTTAACCAAGCATAAGGAGAAAATTCATCATGTACATTATTTTTTATAGAAACTTGTAAATTAGCTAATTCATCTTCAATAGTTTTATTAAGTGAATGAAAATGCACAGCGCAAGGACGTTGACCAACTAAGCTGCAAAATCCACCTTGACGAGCTAGCAAATAGTCTAAGCAAAGCGTTGTTGAATTAAATCTTGATTAAGTTCTTCAATTTCATTTTGCAAATCTCTAATAATTGCAGCAGTAGCAGTAATAGATTTCTCCAATCGGCATGTGAGACCTAAAATAGAATGTCTATTTTCTTGAGCTAATATTCCTGGGTATGATCCAAAAGTAATAGTTCCAGTTATGGCTCCAACTAATGCACATCCAAAAGTAGGCAATGAAGAAAATTGAGTATCAATAATAACTTCATCAGAACATTTTGATCCCAAGTCTGCGCATCTTTTTTGAGTTGGTAAACTTCCATAAACACCCACTTGTACAGAATAAGACTAATATCCAATGGCAGCAGATTGATAGTTCTGAGGGTGTATATTAGTTGCATATTTGTCAAAGAAAAACCACATTGCAGGATCTTTTAATTGCCATCCAGCACAGATTGATCCACCTGTTCCAGTATTAGAAGAGACAGTTTGAAAAATAGGAAAATTTTCAGGATACATATCAGGTATAGTGTTATGACCTT
Organism: Thamnophis elegans; assembly: GCF_009769535.1. Classification (NCBI taxonomy): domain Eukaryota; kingdom Metazoa; phylum Chordata; class Lepidosauria; order Squamata; family Natricidae; genus Thamnophis; species Thamnophis elegans. The sequence goes on along the minus strand of NC_045546.1, from coordinate 60,157,915 downwards.
GTGATGTTTTAATAGTACACCATAACCAATATTTCTGAGTACAATAACTATAATTCCCTACTTTATCTAAAATACGTTTAACTTTTGGGTAATCAGACCATTGATTAAGCCAATTATAACAAGCATAACAACAAAAATATAAGCCTCTAGTAAATTGGTTAATACAAATATAACCAAGAAGAAGAAATATGTTGAAGTTGCGAAACAATGAAAGCAGAAGAATTAATTAAATTAGGAATAAAAGCAACTTGACCAAGAGCCATTAGGAGGTTCATAATATAAAGTTATATTACGACTATGAATCAAAAACATATATTGAGCGTGATGAATCCAAAGATTAGGACTAAGAGGAAAAGCAGGAATTGTCTCCGAGTTAGTAGAAACCAGAAAGAAAAAGAAAAAGAGAAAACAACACATGAGAAAAAAGGATTTTTTCAATTGAGGTTGATCTTCAATGTGATTCCAAGGCAAGATTGGAGGACGTTGCATCCTTGGATCTTTCATTTGTTTTTCCATGATAAGGACGAACACACCGGCCTGGAATCCACACAGCTTGCTTTGTTTGCAAATCTTCAACTGTAGCGTAACCATGTCCAACTTATAACCACGATCAACTTATAACCTGGGGACGTCTGAAAATGAAACTTGACTGGAATCTAGAAAAGTTAAGTAATTCCATGCATAAAGAGCAATAGAGATCAAATTTTGAATTTTTCTCAAATTGAAGGGACCAGATTCAGTTTTTACTAATTTAGTTAATGTAGCTTTGAATGTATGATGAGCTCACTCAATTATAGCTTGCCCTTGAGAATTGTAAGGAATTCCATGTATCAATTGAATGTTCAATTGTTGACAAAAACAATTAAAGTCATTGCTAGTATATGCAGGACCATTTTCAGTTTTTAATTGAATTGGTCGGCCCATTACGGAAAAAGCAGAAAGACAATGAGACATTGCATCAAAAGTGTGCTCATGTCTAGCAGCAGTGACCCATAAAAAATGAGAATATGTATCAATGGATGCATGTAAATAAGTGTATGGTTTAAAGGTAGCAAATTGTGTGACATCCATTTGCCAAATTTGATTAGCTTTTGTTCCTCGAGGATTTACTCCCATAGGAAAAGGAACAGCAAATTGTTGACAAGAAGTACATCCTCGAACTATGTCACGAGCCTGAGACATAGGAACAGAAAATTGTTTAGCCAAAGATTTAGCATTTTGATGAAAATATGAATGACTAGCAATAGGATCTGAAAAAAAAGTTGTGACTTCTTTGAGAGTCTTATCAGCTCGTCTATTTCCTTCCGTGAAAGGATTTTGAAAAGGAGAATGGCTCCTAATGTGCTCAACATATAAAAGAAAGACACGTTCTTTCAAAACATGTTTTAAGGATAAAAACAAAGACAAAAGATTAATGTCAAGAGAAACAGCACAATAAGCATAAGGAAGAGATTGCATTGCAAGAAAAACATATTTGGTATCAACAATCAAGTTATTAGGCTGATCAGAAAATAATCTCAGAGCCAAAATAACAGCTGCCAACTCAGAACGTTGGGCAAATGTCTGAACAGAAGTGAATTTAGAAAACCATTGTTGACCATCCATCCAAACCACAATTCCACGAGTGGGTGATCCATCTGTGAATATTGTTAGCACTTCAGGAAGAGGAGAACGCGTAAAAATAGAAGAAAATGAAAGAGTCAATGTATTTGTAATAACTATTCTAGGATCTTTAGGTAAAGAATATTGAATATCACCAAGGTAGTGTGAAAAGGCAATTTGATATGAATCAGAAACAGTCATCAAATGTTCATGTTCAAGTTTAGTATGAGTGAAAGCTATTCCATCCAGGTCATGACCTATTAATTGCAAAGATCGTCGTGCTTTCATAATCAATTCTTCTAAAGCTTGTTGATAAGGAAAAATATTTCTAGGAGGAGAAGCAGAGAAATTCAACCATTTATGAATATGAATCACTTTTTCATCCAAAATAGAACAAAGACAACCAGTAGGTAAAGGTGAAGTAGGAAGAATTGCTAACCATAATTTCTTAGCGATAGAAACAATTCTATCAACATATCTCAATTTAAGTTTATTTAGAATGTCCTGGAGACATTTCTTTTGCAAAACAGTAAGCGAGGCTAAATCTCCAGAATTTTTGGAACCTTTTAATAGAGAGAAAGAGGTAACATTTCTCCTGTAGAAATTTTAAAATATGGGCGAGCCCAATTGATTGTACCTAAAAGTTTTTGCCACTGAACCAAAGTATACGAAGATTGCACCTTAAGTTCAGGTAACATAGGAATGGAAAAAGATTGTAAAACTTTAAACCCTAAATATGAATATGGTTCATAACGTTGTATTTTTTCAGGAGCTATGAAAAGCCCTCTGCTTGCTACAATGGTAGTCAATGTTTGTAGCACTTGTTCTTCATCAAGATCTGAACCTGCAATTAAAACATCCATGTAATGGTAAACTAGATAAGAAGGAAATTGATCACGAAAAGGTTATAAAGCTTGATCCACAAAATATTGACAAATAATAGGAGAATTGAGCATACCTTGTGGTAAGACACACCAATGAAATTATTGTGTAGGTTGACTATTATTTAAAACAGGCACAGTGAAAGCAAATTTTTCTTTATCCTGTGACTGTAAAGGAATAGTGAAAAAACAATCCTTCAAATCCACAACTAATAGTTTATAAAACTGTGGGATTAAATTAGGATTAGGAAGATCACATTGTAAAGGCCCCATTAGTGGAACACATTCATTTATTTTTCTAAGATCAGATAAAAACCTCCATTTTCCACTTTTCTTTTTAATAACAAAGACAGGAGTGTTCCATGGACTAGTAGAAGTTTCAATATGGCCAGCAGCCAATTGCTCCTGTACAAGGGAATGCAAAGCAATCAATTATTCAGAAGATAGAGGCCATTGCTCAATCCAAACAGGTGTAGAACAAAGCCATTTAAGAGGAAGCACCATCATCCAAAATCAAATGAGCATTAGGAAGAGAAAGAAGATCCCTACCCCAAATATTAGTATGAATATCTAAAATGTAAGGATGTAAAGTTACAGACTTACCAGCAGAAGTTGTGATGGCTATGGAATGAATGCTTTGCCAAGCAGTTGTAGACCCACCAATGCACCACAAGGAATTAACATCACATTTAGGCCATTGCACAGGCCACTGTAAAAGGGAGATGACAGTAACGTCGGCTCCTGTGTCCAACAAACCCTGAAACAGCTGTTTATTATGATACAAAGTAAGAAGTGGCCTATGAGAATTAATAGACTGCAGGAGTCCTATAGAAGTAAGAGTTGAACCAAATCCAGAATCACCACGATTTCCAGTACCTGGGTTAGGTACCTTATAGGGAAGCAAAAGAAGTTGTGCTACAGAAGATCCTTTAGGAAGAAATTGTGGAATGTTAACCCAAATTTGCATAAGAATCACTCCAGTGTAATCAGGATCAATAACTCTAGGAACTACAGAACATCCCAATTTATGAGCAGATGAATGTGGTAGGTTTATGCCAACCAAACCAGAAGGAAGAGGACCAGTGTATTGAGAAGAAACTAATTTTACTTTGAAAAGAAATTTAAAACAAACACATCCTGTTTAATAACTTCACTTTTGCACTTAGGAAATTCTGTACAATGGTAGTCAACCACCACTAAATGGCGTGAACGACAATCTTTCTGACAATGACCTGATTTTTCACATTTGAAACAATTCCAAGCAGCTGCATGAGAATAACGCAAATATTCACTTTCCCAAACAACACACTGCACAGAAGTAAAAATCACACGAAACATCCACCTCCAATTTTGAGGCAACACAGAACAACCACTCTCAATTCCCTCCAAAAGACCTTTAGTAAAATTTCCAGTAATTCCATAATCAGAAATAGCCTTTTTAACTCCCTTAAAATCTGAATTGGCAAACCTTCCCATTCAGCAATTTGCTGACCTGGTTGTGGACCTGGTTGATACTGAATCGGACACACACAACCACAATTCAGCTCTTCTCCAGAAATATTAACATCCAATTTACAACTTTCTACCATTTTCTGAAAAGCAGACTTTGGAAGAATATTAGCAGAAGGATGGGGAATAGGAGGAAGAGAAAGAGGAGGGGGATAGGAAGAGGAGGAGGCTTTAACACAATGTCAGAAGAAGCAGAAGAAGGTGTTATTTCAGCCTTAGATTTAAGATCAAAAGACTAAATTTCTTTTTCAGACAACGGAGGAAAGATCACAGTAGAAGAATGTTGAGAGGAAGGGGATGATAAGAAAGAAACAGAATCCTCTTTCTGGCCAAACATTTCTATAGCATAACGACACAAATGCCAAGCATGCAAAATATCTATATCTTTCCTCGGCTCAGAATGCAAAACCTTGGCAACTTTTTCCCAATCTGACAACTTCAGAGAGCTTTTTGCAGGATAGAAAGTACAATTTAAAGCAATTTCACGGACCAGCCGAAAAAGAGCCTTTTGTGAAACAGATAACTCAGACGTCTTAAGAAGATAACCCAACTCATTAACATGCTTCCTTTGTTCCTGAGAAAGCGAAGATCCCATACTTACAGAAACCTTAAGATAAGGTTGTGGAGCCCTTAGGCTGACGACGCGTCTGTCCTTCCCTGGACGAAATATGGGTTCCTGTTCGGGGCGCCAAAATGTAGCATTTAGGGTCCCGAGGCTGAAGATGAAAGAATAATCCAATCCACAGATAGCTGAACCAACAGAAGTTTATTGAGCAACCAGAATTGACATGAGAATCAACAGCAAAATTATTAATCATGAAACATCATACTTATAGTGTTTTCAGCTTCTTTGCTCTACCTACTTTACATGTTATACCATTATTGGCTAACAAGTCTCCAAGGCACAATAATTGGTTAGTCCTTGCATCATTGATATACGTGAGAACGTTCACGTTGTTATAGCTGAATAAATCAAGTGTTATCAAATGAGTGAATAAAAGGTTGCAGGTTATTACTTTGTTTCATCCCGTGCCCTCGAACCATGCCTGGGAACACTGCAAGCAAAGAATAGCTGACAGGCAAATATTTTCTGCAGATTGCTGCAGTTTTTGCTTACATGTGTAACCTCAGTTCCAAGGACCATTCAGATGATTCACTGTAAAAACCCTACACTGATACACTTCCTTCCCTTTATAATGTAATTTCGATATATTGCGAGATTTCTGTTTCTTCCTAATCAGATATGCTAACCATCCACCAGATTTATTTGCATTACAAAAAGTGTTATGTTTTGCATATAGCAAGTTAGTAGCCACCTGGTCTGACATCAGCATATTAAATTACTCTCTTAATAAAATAATTACTTCTTTAATCTTCTTATCTCCTGGGTTTAGTATTAACTCTTGTTCTTTCTTCCTGATTTCTTCCTCTAGTTCGATTCTTTTCCCCCCCTGTTTACGTCTATGTAACCTATTTAAATTTATTAGAACTCCTCGCATATATGCTTTACTTGCGTCCCAAACCATTTCCATAGATGTAACCTTATTCATATTAAAAACAAAATATTCTCTTAACAATTTTTTACATTCATTAATATTTTTCTCATATCTAAATAAGTTTTCATTCAATCTCCAAGTCCTTCTTGCTTGCATCCCAAATTCCAACTCCATCCAAACCGGATTATGATCTGATAAAGCTCTGGAACATATCTCCATCTTCTTTACCCTAGAAAGCAAATCATTGGTTGTTAGTATAAAATCAATCCTAGAAAAGGATTGATGTCTATCGGAGAAAAATCTAAAGCCATATTTTTCTGCATTCCTTTCTCGCCAGATGTCTCTCAGTTCGAAATCATCCATCATATCGAAAAAGAACTTGGGTAGTGTCAGGTGCATCTTCATTTAATAATCAGGAAAGAAACCACTCAACTCCATGCCTCAGAATTAAGTGTACTTTTACTAATTACAAATGATGAGAAGCAAAGCAAAGCTGAGTCTGAGTAAAAAAGCGCGAAAGCAATAGATATCATGTATGATTCAATTCCACCTCCCCTGGCACCCCAGTTCATAATCCAATAATAATTCACCCAACCGTCAGGTGGGAGATATCTTCAAAAAACATCATCAGGTTGGAATGCTGGACAGTTGGCCTTGGCGGGAAACTCCCTTCTTCCACATGTGCAGAGAGATGGTCAGAATAACTCCTAATAACAATCCTCCAGTACATAATGATTCCCCTCCCAAATACCATGCCCCCCCTCCCCGTTTCAATGGCAGCCAAAAAGCAGCAGCGAAACAGAGGCTGACAGGTAGTTTCGCTCGCGTTTGGATATTTTCCGGAGACCCTTCTTGTCTTTCTTGGTATCCATAACACCATTCCGATCACCCAGTAATATGCAAGATCTATAGTCCCAATGTACTAACTTAGTATGGAGCGTTTTATAAAATTTATCTTGTTGTTGATTGGGAGCATATATTCCCATTAGAAGTATCTTTTTCCCTTCTAATACCAGTTCTATTGCAATATATCTTCCTCGAGAATCTGTTTCAATTAATTCGGCTTTCATGTCCTTTGTTAAGTAAATAACTATACCATTTTTCTTCTCAGGAGCAGAAGCTACAAAGTGTTGTCCAAGTCTTGCATTAATCAAGTATTTGTGGTCAGTTGATCTAATATGAGTCTCTTGCAGGCAAATTATGTCATTCTTAAATTGTTTCAAATAATGATTTATTTTCTTCCTTTTCTGTGGGGAGTTTACACCGTTAACGTTCCAGGTTAAGAACTTAGTTGTCATCTTTAGCTCCCTGAAGCTTTTTAAGAGCCATCTGGAAATCCTGTAGTTTGGCTTTCGGCCTGGCTCCACCCACTGCTTCTGAGCTAAAACCTGTGAATTCTTGGATGGTAGCATGTGTTTGTTGTAAAGCTTGTTGCTTTTTTAACTCTTGTTCCATTCGCCTGGTAATCACGCAGGTTTGTCTTTGCTCCTTCGCTCCTTCTAGTTCTGAGAGAGGAAGTTGGTCCAGCCTTGGTGATCCTTGGGTAGCTTTTGTCTATCCTGTCCTTCTTGTTCTCTTTCTCTGGGTCCTGGAGGGGGGGATGTTCAGCCTTCAATATATTATTGTAAAAATCTCAAGCCTTCCATACTGAGTTAAGACGATATCTTTGTCCCTGATAGGTGACTGCAAGTTCGGCTGGAGCCTCCCATCTGAACTGTAGCTGATGATTTTTGAGTTCATTGACTAAGAAGGCACAGTCTTTGCTCGATCTCAACATTTTAGGTGGTATTTCCTTCAAAACAGTCACCTCCTGACCCCCAATTTGAAGCTTAGTTTTGTAAGACTCTTGCAATATCAAATTCTTCATATCTCTCATAGCAAAATACACCACAATATCTCTTGGGAGTTGCTTTTGTCTGGCGAGCCAGGAATTAACACGATATATTTTGTCAATCTGCCAATCAAAATGCCCTCCTGACCTTCCCATCAATTGATCAAAGGCTTCTGAGAAAATCTGCTTCAAATTTTCTTGATTTTTCTCTTTGAGGCCTCTTATCCTTAAGGCAAATTCCATCTATCTATACTGCAACATTATAATTTCATTTTCTGCATCACCAACCTTTTATTGAACCACATCCATTTTCGTTACCAGATTAATATTAGAATCACTAAGATCTTCTAATCTATCTTCAATTTCTGAGACATAGCCCAATAGGCAGTTAAAAGCCACTAGAATATCATCTCTAGTTTGCTGGTTCCGAATCTGAACTGAATTCATAAGCTCTTCTGACAATTCTTTACAAGCAGCTCTTCCTTTATTTTAATTTAAATCACAGCTGCATGATTTTTTAAAGCCTCGGCTAATTCTTTTTGTAAAATTTCTCGGGTCAGGGGCTCCCCTGCAGGAGTAGGGGGGGAGTAGTGACTGTAATGTAGTTCCAGGAGCAGGCGAATTTCCTGCGCTTTTCGACGCGTTGGGGGGGGGGGACTTTGGCTGCTTAGAAGCCATTCCAGATTTAATCTTCTTTACCCAATTAGTAAATCCAGGCAAGCCGCTTATCCAGCAATTACTATTTAGTTTGGTAATAAATCACTTGATCTTTAAATGTTCTGAGCTCCGTAAAAATGTCGTCAGAGCCTGACCCCTTCTACAAAGCTGTTCGGTGCCATTTTATGTGTATTTCTAGCAAGTAAATTGTCAGAAGGAATTCTTTTTAAAAAATGGAGTTAAAGATTTATACATACAATTAGGAGTTCATGAGTATTAGTTCTGCCCGCTTTGAAATCAGTAATAAATCAGTCTTTGTGCTGAGGGTTCGTGAATGCCTTTGTTCTGCAAAAAAGGCAGAAGAGATCCTTGATGCGGAGAAATACTATGCTGCTGGCCAGCTCCCACTTCCTGCCCCAGATTTATGTTCTGGGGGGGTTAGTTGGAGCGTTGCCCAAACATAGCTTGCTCGCCTTCTTCTTCTTTGCCCGGAGAAGAGGTAATCAAACTGCCAAACAGTTGATGGATACTGTTTAGACAGTTTAGCGCAGCCAAGAATCCAGAGCTGTTAAAAACAACAACCCTCTCAGGCCAATTTAATGATCTTTAAATGTTCTGAGCTCCGTAAAAATCTGTGACATCAGAGCCTGACCCCTCCTACAAAGCTGTTCATCAACATTTTCTGTGTATTTTTAGCAAGTAGTTTATCAGAAGGAATTCTTTAAAAAATGGAGTTAAAGTCTTTATACATACAATTAGAAGTTCTCCAGTAGCAGCTCTCCCCGTATTGGAATCAGTAATAAATCAATCCTTGAGCTGAGGGTGGACATATGCCTTCGTTCTGCAAAAAAGGCAGAAGAAGTCCTTGACACGGAGAATCCACTATGTTACCGGGCAGCTCCCTCCTTCCACCCCCAGATTTATGTTCTGGGGGGGGGGGTAAATGGAGCGCTGCCCAAACACAGCTTACTCGCCTCCTCCTCCTATACCCGGAGAAGAGGTAATCAAACTGTCAAATTGTTGATGGATACTGTTTAGACAGCTTAACGCAGCCAAGGATCCAGAGCTGTTAAAAACAACAACTCCTCTCAGACCACGCCCAAACCGGAAGCCCCAGGGCTGGTCAATCTTAATGTAGATGGCGTCTTTGACCCCTCTTTCAAACCATACATCTCTGTCCAAAATGTGGAATTTGCTGTCTTCAAAAGAGTGACCTTTGTCTTTCAAATGCAGATGGACCACTGAATCTTGTTCTGATGGCTTTGTTCTCCTATGTTATGCACATTAATTTGTGTTGTGGTTGTTTGGTTTCTCCAATGTACAAATCTGTACATATCTCACTGCATTGTACTACATATATCACACTACTCAGTTTGTGTCTGGTTGTTTTATCCTTGGGGTGGACAAGCTACTGCCTTTGTGTATTTTTGGGTTTCAAATCTGTATGTATATTGTGTTGATTGAAAATCTTCCTGGCCTTTTCAGATATTCCTGCAACATAGTTTAAAAACTTTTTGCCTTTTTTTTTTAAATGTTAAAAAAGTTAGAAAGCAGAGACAAACATTATACATTATACATGATTAAGGATTTCTGGTCTATCTCAGAGGAAGAAAGGAGGGGGGGAGCTATAAAGAAGATTCATTTAAAGAGACAGAGTATAAGAGAAATGAAAACTCCACCCCTGAGAATTAAAGTCAATTTGAAAAACTTTACAAGCCCGGGACAACACTATTATTTCATCACCGACATTCAGAGCCCAAAGGTGCGAAGATATCTTTGTTTGGATTTGCTTATAAAAACATTTGGTAAATTTATCCAACGCGTGGCAATTGGTTTGAGAAGATCTTGCTATTGGAGAGACACAGGCTGACAGATGGAAGAACGCAACTTAAAATTAGCTAAATCTGATTACCTTAATTTGTAATAGATATAGCTGAATAATGACTGATATGGATAGTAATGTATATAATTTGGAACTGGCTGATAGATTGAAGAATACAATTGAAAACTAGCTAAACCTAATTGCTCTTTTTTGTAACAGATATAGTTGAATAATAACTGATATTGATAGTAATGTATATGATGTGGAGTTGATATGATAACTAACAATTGGATATGAGAAAACATTTTTAGATTATACATAAAGAGTATTAACTACAATAATTATCACTATTAAAAAAACTAAATAAAATACATACAATCAAATGTTAATACTGGGAAAATGTTATGATATATGATATAATTAAATATTATGGATGTTCAGCTAAAATAGGACATGAGGATTTGATGATAATAGAGGATTTTACAAATAAGTAAATGAAATGTCAGCATGTGTTATGGATTAATTCTTTGGCATAGCTAAGGATGAAGGATGTTTAAATAACCATAGGTAATTAACACTGGAGGTATAATGATGTTGATATGGTAAATATTCGAGTTAAGATATTTGAATTAATATGAGTTAATGGAAGAGAAGCACCAAAGCATGTTGTAACCAGTTGATATACTTCTTTTTTTTTTTATAATAGATACCTGTGTTTTGTTTTGTTTTCCTGCGTTGTCTCTTGTCGTTTTTGTCTTTTTTTTGTATTATTTTTATTTTTTATTTTTTATTTTTATTTTTTGTTGCCCTTTTTTTTTATTTTTTCTTTTCCCACCGGTGTGGGCAGGTATTGTTCAAGATTATTACTTTTATTAATATCTCTAAATAATAATTACAGTTAAATGAAAATGGATATATAATAATGCTTGAGTTAATATGAGTTATGTTGGTTGACTGTGGAGGAGATGTACCAAAACTTATCTGTAATTGATTGACACATTTTCTACAGATGTAAAGAAAGATGCTGTACCTGTTTTAAATTAAAATTAAAAAACATTTATTAAAAAAAAACTGTCAAATTGTTGATGGATACTGTTTAGACAGCTTAACGCAGCCAAGGATCCGGAGCTGTTAAAAACAACAACTCCTCTCAGACCACGCCCAAACCGGAAGCCCCAGGGCTGGTCAATCTTAATGTAGATGGCGTCTTTGACCCCTCTTTCAAACCATACATCTCTGTCCAAAATGTGGAATTTGCTGTCTTCAAAAGAGTGACCTTTGTCTTTCAAATGCAGATGGACCACTGAATCTTGTTCTGATGGCTTTGTTCTCCTATGTTATGCACATTAATTTGTGTTGTGGTTGTTTGGTTTCTCCAATGTACAAATCTGTACATATCTCACTGCATTGTACTACATATATCACACTACTCAGTTTGTGTCTGGTTGTTTTATCCTTGGGGTGGACAAGCTACTGCCTTTGCGTATTTTTGGGTTTCAAATCTGTATGTATATTGTGTTGATTGAAAATCTTCCTGGCCTTTTCAGATATTCCTGCAACATAGTTTAAAAACTTTTTGCCTTTTTTTTTAAATGTTAAAAAAGTTAGAAAGCAGAGACAAACATTATACATTATACATGATTAAGGATTTTCATTTTAAAATTCAATTGTAATATCCAATAGTGGTCAAAGTAAAATGAATGCAAATAAAAGTAAAGCAAATCTGCTCAGAGGCCAATATTCTTGAAGTACATCCAATCCAAGAGTTTATAATATAACAATCTGGCATAGAGTTTGCTGATAATGGATAGAAGACAGTGGTGGGTTTCTAATTTTTTCCCTACCAGTTTGCTCGTGTGCGCGTGATGCTTCTGCACATGCACAGAAGAGTTTGGGCAATGAGATCGCAGTCGACACTTTTATTACTGGGGGGGTCCCAACGGACCTAAATCATCCCGAAGAGATGGTGAATAGGAAGATTATGTATTGCTGATCTCGGGGATATCGCAAAATCTCCGAAAGAAGCAAGAAAAGGTCTTTGAGACGGTAATAAAAATTCCAGTCTTTTGTCAAGACTGTCAAAGTCAGGACGGCCCCAGAACGGAATGATGTGGAAAGAGAAAGTGTTTCCAGCTGGTGAGAAACTTTTATTGTTTTTTAAAAAACGGACTGCCTATAAAACCTAAAAACCAACTTAAATCAAAGAATAGAAGAACTTAGTGGCAAATTTGATCTTTGTAATGGTTCTGGACAGTGGTTATCTTACTTTTTAAATGCTATTTACATGGATTGAATCTAAGCAAACCTTTTTCAAATGGCTGGATTAAGCTTTCTTCTTCTAAAATTTCTTTGTGACTTTCTGCAAGCTACAGATTGATTGTTTTGACTTCGACATTGCAAGGTTTTACTGCCTGGCTGTTTGGCTGATCTGATAAGATTCCACAGCTGTCCCTTTGAAGTTTGTTTTCGCTTACAAAGAGCTTGTGAATGTATGTTTTAATCTTGCTGACCTTCTAAGAAAAAAATAAATGCATATGAATATGGCATCCGCAGTTTTTGAATTTGCAAGGAATACTTTTAGAACTGCAAAATTAAATACAGAGGAAAAAATTGAGAGAAAATAGGGATATTTGGAGCATTTAACAACAAAATATGATGAGAAAACTGAGGATGTTTTTCAAATACAAAATAAGGAGATTGAAATTCAAAAAACTGAAATGGAAGACGAATATAAAGAGATTAAACCCATTGATATTCATGGCAATTGGTTTATTTCTGAAAAAAGAAAAAATTGAATATTGAAAGAGTAATTAAATGGAGAGAAGATTTATTTCAAAGGACAGGATATAGAAGAAGAAGAAAACATTAAAGAATCTATGGACTATGAAATACTATTTGCAAAATATTTGATAACACTGCTGATAATTAAAGACAAGCTGAACAAGGAAACAGAAAGAAGGCGTCAAGACTATATGAGAGATATTACAAGCAAGGAGTTGCTAAGAGGAGTCCATACAGATTTGATCAAGAGGATGTTTGGACTGGATCCACAAATGGCAGAAGACATTAGATTGTTTTGCTATTGGAAAGATACAGGTTGATAGATGGAAGATTAAAATTTAAAACTAGCTAAACTTAGTTAAATTTAGTGACAATAGGTATAATTAAATAAAAATTGATAATGATAGTAATGTATACTATGTCTAGTGTTATGATAAGTAATAATTGGATATGAATATTGAATGTTACCCATGAAGGGAAGGCTAGAAATACTTTTGGATTATATATAAAGGTTATTAATAACAACAACAATAAAAAAGAACAAAATTAGACACAGCTAAGTTTTAATTATTAGGGGGAAAATGTTATGATATAGGATATAGTTAAATAAAGAAAGGATAATGATAATAAATTATATAGATGTATGGGTATAAGGGAATTGGATGTAAATGGTAAACAGGGATTTGGAAAGGAGGATTAGAAAATTTTGGTATTAAATATTATGGATGTTTAGCTAGAATAGGATATGAGGTTTTAATGTTAATGGAGGATTTTATAAATAAGTAAATGAAATGCCAGTATGTGGTTATGTATTAATTCTTGGTATATTTTATGATGAAGGACGTTTAAATAATCAGTCAAATAAAAGTGGAGGTATGATGATGGTAACATAATAAATATCCGAGTTAAGATATTAGAGTTAATATGAATTATATTTGATGACGGTGGAAGAGATGCACAAAAGCCTTTTGTAACTAACTGATACACTTTCTACAGTATGTAAAGAAGGAGGATTTGTATGTTTGTTTTGAAAATAAAAATATATTTAAAAAAAAGAGTTTGGGCAGGTGGGCAGAGCTTCCCACCATTGCTACCAGTTCACCCAATTCGGACTGAACCGGCAGCAACTCCTCCTCTGATAGAAGATTAATTGGGCAATAATTTGCAAGATAACTTGTAGTATCTTTTTTATATATTGGAAAAATGTTGCAATTAAGTCAAACTTTAGAGACAGAAGATTTATTTATAATTGTAAAAAGTGTGGCTAGCACAACAGAATTTAACTTTAAAAATTCTCTTAAAATTGGATATATACAACAGTTTTCTGCCTTGACATATTGTAAATAAACTGTGATAATGTTGAGCCCACTATTTGAGAGGTTAATTTATCATTATAGAAGATAATTTTGACAGGAACTCAAGAAATATGTAACTACAGCAGCAAGAATTGTATTTGCCCAAAATTGGAAATTAAATAAGCTACCAACAGACAAAGAGATAATAAAAAAGATATTAGAATGTGCAGAGATGAATAGGTTGACAATGAAAATAAAGGATCAGAGTGCTTCAAGACAGGGGGAAGATTTTATGATTGGCTAGAGAAAGCAAACTAGAAAAGAAAGTAGGGAGAAGATAAAGTACCCAGATGACGCACTATTAAATGGAAAGGGGGGGAGAAAACAGAAAAGAAAATATTAAACATATAAGTATATATTCAAGAATGAGATATAAAGGGGGGGGACATATCTAGTGACTAGTGAAGGTAAGGGAATAAGAAATGATACTAAATTATATCTGGGCTGATGGAAATACCATCCCAGGGAAACATAAACTGAGTTTTGAAATATACACCAACAATAATAGAAAAGGAAAGGGAGAGAAGAGGAGAGAAAGAAAGGAAGATGGGGGAAAGAAGAAAGAGGTAAGGAGGGAAGGGGAAGAGCAGGAGTAGGAGAAGGAGAGGAGAAAGGAAGGAGAAAGGAAGAAAGAAGAGAAGGGAGGGAGGGAGAAAAGAAAGGGAAAACAAGGAGTGTTACAAAAGAAGGAAGGTAAATTAAGCAACCCAAAATGTACATTATAACTTATTAAATAAAATAATAAATGTATAAGAATGATAAATGTAAAGAAGAATACCAATTATGTCAATGTATGCTTAATATGATATGTAATAGAATAAAAAAATAAAAATTCTTTGGAAAAAAATAAATAAATAGACCTTTATTTCTCAAGCAGCCTCCATTTTATTCCTGGCTTAGAACCGGAACCTGATTTTTCTTCCAACAATGCTTTCTAGGAAGTATTTTAAGACTCCAACTAGATGGACAATAGAGGGTCTGAATTGAACATATTAATTCTTGGATGTTCAATTTCAAATTTTTAGCAGTGGTCAATAAAGACACAAGTTTTGTTTAAAAAGCTCCTCTTTCATATTTTAGATTCATTGTTCATAAATCAATTTGAAAATAACTATAGCCAGAAGTGGACTCCTACTGGTTCGGTCCAGTTCAGCCAAATAGGTAGTAATAATTGGCTGCACCTTTCAGAACCAGTAGCAATGGTGGCCTGGCCACATCCCCGAACTGGTACGGTCCCCTGGCCTGTCCCTGCTCATTCTCCCTGCCCCCCAGTTGCTGCTTTCTCTCTGTCTCGCCCTGCCCGTCTGCACCATGCTTCGCCTGCCTACCTGCCTGCCGCTCACTGACTTGCTAGCTCACTGACAACCCTGCTTCTGAGAGCTCTATATATACTGCAGTCAACATGCGGCCCATACCTTTACTGGCTTGGCTCTCGCATGGTCACTTCCTGATCCTCACTGACTTCCCAGCCTGCCTGCCCTGCTGCATTACTGCTGCCTCTTCCTGCAGCTGCCTAAAGGTAAGTAAGCCTACAGCTGCGACTTCATGGGGTGGATAGTAGGGGGGTGGCAAGAATCATCGAGAGCCTTGGTGGGTTTCGTGTTCTATGCGAGTCCAGGGAGAGATAGCAAGGAAGGCCCTAGCCAATCCCTGGGCTTGCATAGATGGCAAAGCCCATCGGTGCTCTCAGTAGCTTCTTGCCACCACCACCCCCAGCCCCTGGTCTCGCCTGGCTGGCTAAGCTGCCTCAGCTCCATGCAAGGGGGGTCTAGCTGACTAGGTTGACCCTGTTTGCCTCCAGTAAAGCTTACCTTCAGCTGGAGCATCTGGCCTGGTTGCCTGCTACCTACATCCATTCCCGCATCTATCACATCAGAGAGCAGCTGATTCTGCCTGCTGGTAAGTGACTGGTTTTTATTCTTTATTCTTTTAATGTTTTTTTAAAAGGATATTTTATTGTTAATTTTTTTCAGGAAATTTGGCTGTTTTTAGGAAATGTTTTTTTAATATTGTTTTGAGGAAATGTATTTTTTAATTATTGTTTTGAAGAAATGTTTTTAATAGAAATTTTATTGTTTTGAGGAAATGTTTTTTAAAAAATTATTGCTTTTAGTAAATGTTTTTAAAAAGAAATTTTATTGTTTTGAGGAAATGTTTTTAAAAAGAAATTTTATTGCTTTTAGGAAATGTTTTTTTTCAAATTGTTTTTAGGAATTGTTTTTTTTAATTTTTGTTTTCAGGAAATGTTTATTAAAAGAATTTTTATTGCTTTTAGGAAATGTTTTATTTGTGATGCAATATGTTGCTTTTTTTTTTAATAAATGTTTTTAAATTTTAATTAAAACAAGTACAGCATCTTTCTTTACATCTGTAAAAAATGTATCAATCGATTACAGACAAGCTTTGGTACATCTCCTCCACGGTCAACAAACATAACTCATATTAACTCAAGCATTATCATATATCCATTTTCATTTGACTGTAATTATTATTTAAAGATATTAATAAAAGTAATAATCTTAAACAATACCTGCCCACACCAGTGGGAAAAGAAAAAATCAAAAGGAAAAGGCATAAAAAAGAAAAAAGAAAAAAAGAAAAAAAGGACAAAAACGACAAAGGACAAGGCAGGGGAAAAAAAACGAAACACAGGTATCTATCATAAAAAAGAAGAAGTATATCAACTGGTTACAACATGCTTTGGTGCTTTTAAATGTGCAGTTGGTGCATGGTTTGCAAGATTTTGTGTGTTTCTGTGTGTTTCTGTAGTGAGTGTGAATAAATACACCAAATCTCGCAAAGCTGCCTTGCACCAACCTGCACAAAGAAAAGCAGCCATTTTGAGGTACATAAATTTTAAAATTCAAATTTCCACATCAATTCCACATCAAAATGGCTGCTTTTATATGTACAGGTTGGTGCAAGGCAGCTTTGCAAGATTTTGTGTGTTTCTGTGTGATAACTGATTTTTGAGGTAATTGTGAGGTGGTTGCTTCTTGCAGCAATCACCTTTTCAGCTGTTTTCATATGTTGATCTGTGTGCTGCTTTGTGAGCTCTTGCAGCTTGATGGGTTTTGATGGTTTCTGATTGCCCTGCTTTTGTTTTCCTGTTTCCTGGGGGTTAATCCTGCCAGGAAAAAGGTAAAGAGGAGTTCCAGGTGAGCTATTTTTAGCCTGCTGATTCCCTTTGTCTTAACAGGTGTACTTAAGAATTTAAGTCTTCCTGTCAGCTGGTGTTTTTGCCTGGGGTTTTCTTAAAGGGGGAAAGGCTGGCTTGAGTTTCTTGCCACTGTTTTATGTGGTTTCTGGTTCTGTGAGGTTTCTGCAACTGTCCTTTATGCTAATACGTCCCGCAATGCCTTGATGGTTTTTATTCCAGTGGCTTTATCTTTCCTGTCCTTCGAGTTAGAGGGAAAACTGTTTTCATCTGCAGTCTTTTGGGGTAAAACATTTATTCATTTGGTGTTTTCCTGGCACTGTCATAGTTTGGGGTATGTGTGTAATGTCCCACAGTTATATACACATTAATAATGATCAAATACTAATAATATTTGCTTTTATATTTTAGTGACTTTTCCTTACATAATTGGTGTTTTCTTTCGTACTTTTAGATTTCTAACTTCTGTTTCTGTTAGTTAGCCAATGTAGGGTTTTTACAGTGAACCATCTGAATGGTCCTTGGAACTGAGGTTACACGTGTAAGCAAAAACTGCAGCAATCTGCAGAAAATATTTGCCTGTCAGCTATTCTTTGCTTGCAGTGTTCCCAGGCATGGTTCGAGGACACGGGATGAAACAAAGTATAACCTGCAACATTTTATTCACTCATTTGATAATTCTTGATTTATTCAGCTATTACAACGTGAACGTTCTCACGTCTATCAATGATTTCATTTATTTCATTTCATTTATTAAATTTATAAGCTGCCCAATCCCGGAGGACTCCGGGCGGCTTACAATGAAAGAAGAAAAAAAAAAGAAAAGCAAAATAAGTAAAAAAATAGTTTAAAATTCACAACACACATACGTTCTAATCGGGGCTGGACCTTAGCACTAAGGTCAACAGCCCCAGGCCTGCCGGAACAGCCAGGTTTTAACGGCTTTCCTGAAGGCCATGAGAGTGGGTAAGGTCCGGACCTCTGGGGGTAGCTGATTCCACAGGGTCGGAGCAGCCACAGAGAAGGCTCTCCTCCGGGGGCCCGCCAGCCGACACTGTCCGGCTGACGGTATCCGAAGGAGGCACACCCTGTGGGATCTTATCGGCCATTGTGTGGTGTATGGCAGTAGACGGTCTCGCAGATAGGCTGGTCCTAAGCCATGTAGGGCTTTAAAGGTAATAACCAACACCTTGAATTGCGTCCAGAGACCAATTGGCAGCCAGTGCAGCTCACGGAGGACAGGTGTAATATGGGTGTATCTCGGTACACCCAATATCGCTCACGCGGCTGCATTCTGGACTAGCTATAGTCTCCGAACCCTTTTCAAGGGTAGGCCCATGTAGAGCACATTGCAATAATCGAGCCTTGAGGTGATAAGGGCCTGAGTGACCGTCTGAAGTGCCCCCTTGTCCAAGTAGGGCCGCAATTGGTGTACCAGGTGAACCTGGGCAAAGGCCCCTGTCAGCACCTCTTCATTGAGTAATTAGGAAAGAAGACCATGAGACTGCATAGGTAGAAATCAAGTGTACTTTTACTAATTATAAATGATTAAAGGCATAGCAAAGCGAAGACTGATTATTTGGGCGCGAAAGCGATTGATATATAAAATAACCCATTCCCCACCCCTTGGCATCCCAGTTACAGTCCAATCATAATTCTCCTAAGTGTCAGGTGTGAGATAACTTCAAAAGGCATCACCAAGATGGAATGTCGGTGCCGTTAGCCTTGGCGGGAACCTCCTCCGCATGCGTAGTCCGACAGGCAGCAGAACTCCAGAATCTTCCTCCAGCACAACAAGTAACTCCTCCCAAATACCATGCCCTCCCTCCCCGTTTCATGGCAGCCGAAGCAGCAGCAAAGCAGAGGCTGACAGCCCCCCTGGTCATAGCCGACAGATGGTGTTCAAGTGTCAGCTGCGAATCCAGGAGGACCCCCAAATTGTGAGCCCTCTCTGAGGGGTGTAAATTTTCACCCCCCAGGATCAAGGATGGACTGTCTGAACTGTTCTTCGGGGGCAACATCCAAAGCCCCTCAGTCTTGTCAGGATTGAGTACCAATTTGTTCATCCCCATCCAGATCCTGACAGCTTCCAGGCATCGGCACATCACGTCCGCTGCTACACTGAGCTGGCACGGGGCAGATAGATACAATTGAGTATAATCTGCATATTGATGGTACTTTATCCCGTGCCGTCGTATGATCTCACCCAGCGGCTTCATGTAGATGTTGAATAGGAGGGGGGACAGGACTAAACCCTGTGGCACCCCACATTTGAGGGGCCTGGAGGTCGACGTCTGTCCCCCGACCAACACCGACTGTGACGTACCGGAGAGGCACCGTAGAACGGTGCCCCTCACTCCCACCTCCTCCAGACGTCGCAGAAGGATACCATGGTCAATGGTATCGAAAGCTGCTGAGAGGTCAAGAAGCACCAGGATAGAGGAGTGCCCTTTAACCCTGGCCCGCCAGAGATCATCGATCAGTGCGACCAAAACGGTTTCAGTGCTGTACCCAGGCCTGAAACCAGACTGAAAGGAATCCAGATAATCCGCTTCATTCAAGGTCCGTCGGAGTTGAAGCGCCACGACCTTCTCAACAACCTTCCCCAGAAAAGGAAGGTTGGAGAGGAGGGGTCTCACCACCGCTTCCTTTAGTGGCTGCGGGAAAGACCCCTCCTGCAAAGATGCGTTGGTAATTGCCTGGAGCCAGCCTCATGCCACCTCCCTGCTGGTCGAGACCAGCCAGGAGGGGCATGGGTTCAGTAAGCAGGTGGAGGCGCTCATCGCTCCCATGGCCTTGTCCACTTCCTCAGGGGTGACAAATTCGAACTCATCCCAGGAAGTCCGACTTAGACCTGCCCTTGGCATCTCGGCTGGTACTGCCCAAGCGGAGTCCAGGTCTGTCCGAATCTGAGTGATTTTATCTGACAGAAACTGAACAAATTCCTCAGCTCTTCCCTGCAGGGGTTCCCCCACCCCCTCACCTTTCAGGAGGGAGCGGGTCACCCTGAACAGGGCTGCTGGGCGGGATTCTGCGGATGCAATAAGAGCGGAAAAATGTGTGCATTTTGCCGCCCATATCACCACTAGGTAAGTCCTAATAAAGGCTCTTAGTAGTGTTCGATCAGATTCAGAGTTACTAGTCCTCCAACGTCGCTCTAGGCGTCTCTTTTGGCACTTCATCTCCAGGAGTTCCTCAGTAAACCAAGGTGCCCTCCTGGATCCACTGCCACAGAGAGGCCTCAAAGGCGCAATCCAGTCCAGTGCCTCAGTCGCCGCAACATTCCAGGCAGCGACTAAGGATTTGGTCGGATTGCGTGCAAGGGAGTCAGGTATTTCTCCAAGCTCCCTCTGAAATCCCATCAGGTCTATCAGGCGCCTGGGGAGGAACCATTTAATTGGTTCCACCTCCCTGCAGTGAGGGAATAGTGTCCTGAAGTCAAACCTCAGCAAGGAGTGATTTGAGCATGACAAGGGTGAGGTCTCTATTCCCCAGATCACGTCTCCACTGCCCCAAGAGAAATACAAGGTCGAGTGTGTGTCCCGCTCTATGAGTTGGACCCTGAACTACTTGGGTCAAGTCCATGGTTGTCATGGAGGCCATGAACTCCTGTGCTCCTTCAGAGTGTTCGCCAAGAGACGGTAGATTAAAGTCCCCCAGCACCATTAGCCTGGGGAACTCTACCGCCAACCCGGCTACTACCTCTAGTAGCACAGGCAGGGCTGTCATGACGCAGCTGGGAGGTAGGTACGTCAGGAACAAGCCCATTTGAACCCCTAGGTCCAACTTCAAGAGAAGAGACTCACACCCCACAATCTCTGGGGCAGGGATCCTGCGAGGGACTAACGACTCCTGGACAACACTGCTACTCCCCCACCCCATTTTCTGGTGTCGTGGTTGGTGGAGCACCTGGAACCCATCTGGGCACATTTCTGAGAGGGGGACTCCTCCCTCTTGGCCCAGCCAGGTTTCAGTTATACATGCCAGGTCTGCCCCCTCGTCTAATATTAAGTCCCAGACGAGGGGAGCCTTATTCACAACAGACCTGGCATTTAGCAGCAGCAACCTGAGACCAGGGCCCTGATCTCCTCTGCCACCAGGTTCTTGAGGTGAGCCTGAGGGGCTGGAACAAGGAATCACTGTAATGTAGCGAGTCCTTCTTCCCTGGTAATGGCTAGCCCTACAGCTCCCGTCATATCTGCCCCTCCCAGTCGTAACCGAAATGCTGCGACCCTCTCCCCCATCCGTAGACCCTCCCCCCTCTCCCATGGCCCCCATTCTTCCCGGCAGGCCACACATACCATTCACTCTAGGGTGAGGGGCAGATCCAGGCCCCTATCCACTTCTGCTTCTGCACTCAGTGGAGGGGGCTCCAGGTCGCACCCCCAGTCCTATCATGTTCACCCAACAAACATTCTGCTCAGACGCACCCCACAGTAGTCATTAAAAATACAATATAGTGATAAAAATAATTAAATTAATTAAATTAAAAGTGGGCACATTCACTCTCACAGTCGTACTATCATACATTCAACACACTAGTTAAAATGCCATTCTTGAGGCCGCAAAAAAATGATGTAAGGACTAACCAATTATTGTTCCTTGGAGACTTGTTAGCTAATATTGGTATAACACGTAAAGTAGGTAGAGCTCAAAGAAGCTGAAAACACTATCAGAATGATGTTTCATGATTAATAATTTTGCTGTTGATTCTCATGTCAATTCTGGATGCTCAATAAACTTTGGTTGATTCAGCTATCCGTGTGTGGATTACATTCTTTTCATCTTCAGCCTCGGGACCCTAAATGCTACATTTTGGCGCCCCGAACAGGGACCCATATTTCGTCCAGGGAAGGACAGATGCGTCGTCAGCCTAAGGGCTTCTCAACCTATCAAGGTTTCTGTAAGTATGGCATCTTCGCTTTCTCAGGAACAAAGGAAGCATGTTCATGAGTTGGGTTATCTTCTTAAGAAGACTGAGTTATCTGTTTCACAAAAGGCTCTTTTTCGGCTGGTCCGTGAAATTGCTTTAAATTGTCCTAGCTTCAGCAGCACATATACTAAAATTGGAACGATACAGAGAAGGCATGGCCCCTGCGCAAGGATGACATGCAAATTTGTGAAGCGTTCCATATTTTTTTTTCTTTTTAAATTGTTTCTTTATTTTAACTCCTTATATTAACTTGTTTCTGTAAGCTGCCCGGAGTCCTATGGGATTGGGCGGCATATAAATTTATTAAAAGTTAAAGTTAACGTCCTTTCTATCCTGCAAAAGGCTCTCTGAAGTTGTCAGATTGGGAAAAAGTTGGTAAGGTTTTGCATTCTGAGCCGAGGAAAGATATAGATAATTTGCATGCTTGGTATTTGTGTCATTATGCTATAGAAATGTTTGGTCAGAAAGAAGATTCTGTTTCTTTCTTATCATCCCTCCCTCTCAACATTCTTCTACTACTGTGATTTTTCTTCCGTTGTCTGAAAAAGAAATTTCGTCTTTTGATCTTAAGTCTAAGGCTGAAATAACACCTTCTTCTGCTTCTTCTGACATTGTGTTAAAGCCTCCCCCTCCTCCTATCCCCCCTCCTCTTTCTCTTCCTCCTATTCCCCCTCCTTCTGCTAATATTCTTCCAAAGTCTGCTTTTCAGAAAATGGTAGAAAGTTGTAAATCAGATGTTACTATTTCTGGAAAAGAGTTAGCTGAATTGTGGTGTGTGTGTCCGATACAGTATCAACCACAGGCTGGATAGCAAATTGCTGAATGGGAAGGTTTGCCATTTCAGATTTTAAGGGAGTTAAAAAAGGCTATTTCTGATTATGGAATTACTGGAAATTTTACTAGAGGTCTTTTGGAAGGAATTGAGAGTGGTTGTTCTGTGATGCCTCAAAATTGGAGGTGGTTGTTTCGTGTGATTTTGACTTCTGTGCAGTGTGTTGTTTGGAAAGGTGAATATTTGTATTATTCTCATGCAGCTGCTTGGAATTGTTTCAAATGTGAAAAATCAGGTCATTTTCAGAAAGATTGTCGTTCACGCCATTTAGTGGTGGTTGACTACCATTGTACAGAATTTCCTAAGTGCAAAAGTGAAGTTATTAAACAGGATGTGTTTGTTTTAAATTTCCTTTAGAAGTGAAACTGGTCTCTTCTCAATACACTGGTCCTCTTCCTTTTGGTTTGGTTGGCATAATCCTACCACGTTCTTCTGCTCATAAATTGGGATGTTCTGTAGTTCCTGGAGTTATTGATTCTGATTACACTGGAGTGATTTTTATGCAAATTTGGGTTAACATTCCACAATTTTTTCCTAAAGGATCTTCTGTAGCACAACTTCTTTTGCTTCCCTATAAGGTACCTAACCCAGGTACTGGAAATCGTGGTGATTCTGGATTTGGTTCAACTCTTACTTCTATAGGACTCCTGCAGTCTATTAATTCTCATAGGCCACTTCTTACTTTGTATCTTAATAAGCAACCGTTTCAGAGTTTGTTGGACACAGGAGCCGACGTTACTGTCATCTCCCTTTTATAGTGGCCTGTCCAATGGCCTAAATGTGATGTTAATTCCTTGTGGTGCATTGGTGGATCTACAACTGATTGGCAAAGCATTCATTCCATAGCCATCACAACCTCTGCTGGTAAGTCTGTATCTTTACATCCTTACATTTTAGATATTCATACTAATATTTGGGGTAGGGATCTTCTTTCTCTTCTTAATATTCATTTGATTTTGGATGATGGTGCTTCCTCTTAAATGGCTTTGTTCTACACCTGTTTGGACTGAGCAATGGCCTCTATCTTCTGAATAATTGATTGCTTTGCATTCCCTTGTACAGGAGCAATTGGCTGCTGGCCATATTGAACCTTCTACTAGTCCATGGACCACTCCTGTCTTTGTTATTAAAAAGAAAAGAGGAAAATTGAGGTTTTTATCTGATCTTAGAAAAATAAATGAATGTATTCAACGGTCTTCCTAATCCTAATTTAATCCCACAGTTTTATAAACTATTAGTTGTGGATTTGAATGATTGTTTTTTCACTATTCCATTACAGTCACAGGATAAAGAAAAAGAGGTAACATGGTTTCGCTTATTGTCTTTTCTCTTTATTAAAAGGTTCCAAACAACCTGGAGATTTAGTCTTGCTTACTGTTTTGCAAAAGAAATGGCTCCAGGACATTCTAAATAAACTTAAATTGGGATACGTTGATAGAATTGTTTCTATAGCTAAGAAATTATGATTAGCAATTCTTCCTACTTCACCTTTACCTAATAGTTGTCTTTATTCTATTTTGGATGAAAAAGTGATTCATATTCATGAATGGTTGAATTTGTCTGCTTCTCCTCCTAGAAATATTTTTCCTTATCAACAGGCTTTAGAAGAATTGATTATGAAAGCACGATGAAGATCTTTGCAATTAATAGGTCATGACCTGGATGGAATAGCTTTCACTCGTACTAAACTTGAACATGAACATTTGATGACTGTTTCTGATTCATATCAAATTGCCTTTTCACACTACCTTGGTGATATTCAATATTCTTTACCTAAAGATCCTAGAATAGTTATTACAAATACATTGAATCTTTCATTTTCTTCTATTTTTACTCGTTCTCCTCTTCCTGAAGCGCTAAGAACCATACACTTATTTACATGCATCCATTGATACATATTCTCATTTTTTTGTGGGTCACTGCTGCTAGACATGAGCGCACTTTTGATGCAATGTCTCATTGTCTTTCTGCTTTTTCCGTAATGGGCCGACCAATTCAATTAAAAACTGATAATGGTTCTGCGTATACTAGCAAGGACTTTAATTCTCTTTGTCAGCAATGGAACATTCAATTGATACATGGAATTCCTTACAATTCTCAAGGGTAAGCTATAATTGAGCGAGCTCATCGTACATTCAAAGCTACATTAACTAAATTAGTAAAAACTGAATCTGGTCCCTTCAATTTGAGAAAGATTCAAAATTTGATCTCTATTGCTCTTTATGCATGGAATTACTTAAGTTTTCTAGATTCCTTTTCAGACATTCCAGTCAAGTTTCATTTTCAGACGTCCCCAGGTTATAAGTTGATCGTGGTTATAAGTTGGACATGGTTACGCTACAGTTGAAGATTTGCAAACAAAGCAAGCTGTGTGGATTCCAGGCCGGTGTGTTCGTCCTTATCATGGAAAAACAAATGAAAGATCCAAGGATGCAACATCCTCCAATCTTGCCTTGGAATCACATTGAAGATCAACCTCAATTGAAAAAATCCTTTTTTCTCATGTGTTGTTTTCTCTTTTGCTTTATCTTTCCGGTTTCTACTAACTCGGAGACAACCATTGCTTTTCCTTTTAGTCCTAATCTTTGGATTCGTCATGCTCAATATATGTTTTTGATTCATGGCTGTAATATAACTTTATATTATGAACCACCTATGGCTCTTGGTTATTCCTAATCTAATTAATTCTTCTTATTTCATTGTTTCGCAACTTCAACATATTTATTCTTCTTGGTTATTTTCTACTCCTCCAAATGAATTAAATTTAGTTAGATGGAATTCTATTCGTATTAACCAATTTACTAGAGGTTTATGTTTTTGTTGTTATGCTCATCATAATTGGCTTAATCAATGGTCTGATTACCCAAAAGCTAAACATATTTTAGATAAAGTAGGGAATTATAGTTATTGTACTCAGAAATATTGGTTATGGAGTACTATTAAAACATCACAAGGTCATAACACTATACCTGATATGTATCCTGAAAATTTTCCTATTTTTGAAACTGTCTCTTCTAATACTGGAACAGGTGGATCAATCTGTGCTGGATGGCAATTAAAAGATCCTGCAATGTGGTTTTTCTTTGACAAATATGCAACTAACGTACACTCTCAGAACTATCAATGTGCTGCCATTGGATATTTGTCTTTACCTGTACAAGTGAGTGTTTCTGGAAGTTTATCAACTCGAAAAAGATGTACTGTCTTGGAATCAAAATGTTCTGATGAAATTATTATTGATACTCAATTTTCTTCATTGCCTACTTTTGGACGTGCATTAGTTGGAGCCATAACTGGAACTATTACTTTGGGATCATACCCAGGAATAATAGCTCAAGAAAATAGACATTCTATTTTAGGTCTCACATGCCGATTGGAGAAATCTATTACTGCTACTGCTGCAATTATTAGAGATTTGCAAAATGAAATTGAAGAACTTAATCAAGATTTAATTCAACAACGCTTTGCTATAGACTATTTGCTAGCTCGTCAAGGTGGATTTTGCAGCTTAGTTGGTCAACATGCTTGTGCTGTGCATTTTCATTCACTTAATAAAACTATTGAAGATGAATTAGCTAATTTACAAGCTTCTATAAAAAATAATGTACATGATGAATTTTCTATGGTGTGAACATAATCGCATTACTTATACTTTGCTGTTGCTGTATGCAATGTGTTCCTTCCTTTTTTGCCATGTTTCGCAAGTCTCCTGCACCTACTTTGAATGTGATTCAAATGCATGCTCTTGAAAAATCTCTTTTTTCGTCATTAAAAACAAAAAGCGAGGAAATGTAGGGTTTTTACAGTGAATCATCTGAATGGTCCTTGGAACTGAGGTTACATGTGTAAGCAAAAACTGCAGCAATCTGCAGAAAATATTTGCCTGTCAGCTATTCTTTGCTTGCAGTGTTCCCAGGCATGGATCGAGGACACAAGATGAAACAAAGTATAACCTGCAACATTTTATTCACTCATTTGATAACACTTGATTTATTCAGCTATTACAACATGAACGTTCTCACGTATATCAATGATGTAAGGACTAACCAATTATTGTTCCTTGGAGACTGGTTAGCTAATAATGGTATAACACGTAAAGTAGGTAGAGCTCAAAGAAGCTGAAAACACTATAAGAATGATGTTTCATGATTAATAATTTTGCTGTTGATTCTCATGTCAATTCTGGATGCTCAATAAACTTTGGTTGATTCAGCTATCCGTGTGTGGATTACATTCTTTTCATCTTCAGCCTCGGGACCCTAAATGCTACGAGCCATTGATAAAATAAATCCCACGTTAAAAAGTATTTGAAGCCTTCTCCTTGATTTTAATTGTCAATTTTATTCATTCCCCCACATTCTAATATTTTCTTTATTCATTTTCATGTCTTTGTTTTTCCACTGTTGTGTAAACACAATTCCAGCAACTGTTAACATGGGTAAAATTAAATATGTATTGTATTCCCTTTGAAATACCCAACAAAATATTTCTGGTTTCAAATCCATATCTTGCTTTACCATTGCTTCTAACCATGACACCACTAACTCTTGAATAACTACTTGGACTGATTTAAGTACTGAACCTAATTCATATATTCCTGTTTTTTTATCTAAAGAATAAATTTCAGAAAAAGAAATCTGTGTTGCTCTGTGAATCTATCTATGACATTCATTCTTCTTGATCTAACTTCTTAGATGAAAAAACTATATCTTTCCTGTTTGTTGGGGGACATCCTTCCTGAAAAGACTGTACATTGTTGGGTGAAAACAGAGGTCCCTTCTGTTACCTATAGTTCTCAATAGTTCTACAACCACAATTGAGTCCAATATTGTTTTATTTCTTTTGCAGTTAGTATTATTTAACATGATAAAGAAGAGGCAACAGAGTATGACCGCTTTCTTCACCAAAAGACCAGGAGCAATCAACTGATCCACAACAGTCCATCAGTACCAGCAGGTGGGCCAGCACCACCAGCGCCAACACCAGCAGGTGGACCAGCACCACCAGCATGACCACTTCCACCACTTGAAGTCAGAGAAAGCAGCAAGTCCATCACCTCCACTGAAAGTCTTCCAAAACCTCCTGACTGCTGGAATTTGCAGCAATACAAAAACTTCAAGAAGTATGATGGACTGGCAGTGTTGGACAAAAAGTTAGTTTGTGTGTATTGTACGAAACACGGTGTCAGATCCCCAAAAGTGATACTGCCATTCAATTGGGAGAAGGGGAACTTTGGAGTCGATTTATTAGCAGGACCTGTGTCAACTGATATTTTGCAACTGGTTTCCTGGCGCCAAAGTACCTTGAGAGCCCATCACCTTTTGGGGGAATGTTTATAATGGCCATGTGGGACGTTTCACTTTAATGTCTAATGGAAGATAGCCATAGGAATGTGTTGTGGCCCAGCAGGAGCCGTTGGAGCTGCCAACAGACTCCGATAGCGAGGGACCCTATGAGTTGGCTCTGGAAGATGTGGAGGACCCTGGGCAGGGTTCAGACTCTGAGCAGGGACCAGAGAGGCTGGTTGGCCACCCAGAGGCACCTGAGGCATGGAGCAGTGGTGAAAGTCAAAGGGAGTTTGTCCCTGACGTCAGGCACTGGAGCAGTGGGGAGGAGCAAAGGGAATTGGTCCCTGACGCCTGGTAGAGAAGGGCGGAGTAGCAAAGGCAGCAATTACGGAGACAAACTCATAGGAGATAATCAGGCCCAGGTGGTTGTGATTTGGCTCCTCCCAAGAGAGTATATAAGAAGAGACTTTGGGAGGAGACCTTTTGCAGGACACAACCGTTATACTAGGCTGGAGAAGTTCTTGTGTGTATCTCTTATCATTGGGCGTCTGGGTTGCTGCCAATGTCTTGTCTGTGAGTTCACTTGTGTATTGGCTAAAATCTGCATTCTAACTAATGGGAGGGGTCTCTACTGCTTTAATTCTACTTGCATTGCCTAAGGGGATTCAGATGTTGCTTTGAATTTAATGGCTTCCATTTTTCTTAATAAAAGGTTTCTTTTGAAATACTCCATTTCAAGAGTCTTCACTTTCTTAAGTTAGGAGAGTAGCCCTTACACATGGGTTCTCATTAAAGTTGTTCATGTTTCCAGAGAATGGAAAAATTTCCAGGTTGAGGTAGCAGGGACAAATAATGAGAATCAGCAAGCATCTCTCAGAAAAAAAAATTAAGGAACATTTTAAATCAAAATCACACACCATTTGTAGAGAGAACATTAAACAACGGGAGCATGATGCTTTAACAAAATCTATAGGTAAATCAACTGGAAAACATTTACCCAGTACTAGCACAATATTTTTACAGTTTACAATCAGGCACAAAGATGCAAATTATTCTCAGACACTTGAAGGGCAGGTAGATTTGCTAACTGCCATTGGAGTAGATCTGGGAGTAGGCTTGCATCCACAGACATCCACAGTGAAAATAGTTGAATTCATTGCAAACGAAATTAAAACCACCATGTTTGCCAGCATTATTGCAAAGAATCTGAAAGTGTGTTTGAACATTGATGAAGCCTCAATGCTATGAATGAAAGCAATTGAGATAGTTTTTGTTAAAGGTGAGGATTCAGAATGCCCAAAAACCATTTTTGTTGAGCTGGTGGAATTGGAGAAACAAGATGCAGAGACCATATGTTTTTCAGTGATGGGAAGCTTACATAAAGTTTGGTTTACCACTGAATATCTACAGAAGCATTTAATAGCATTCTGCTCCGATGGTGCCAGCATTATGTTTGGGAGAAAATCTGGATCAGCACCAGAATAGCTGAAGATTTCCCAAACATTGTAATCTGCCACTGCTTGAACCATCGCCTCCACCTTGTGCTGGATGACTCCATAAAAGACATCAAACAACTGAACCACTTCAAAATATTCCTTGACAAGATACACACCACTTTCCATAAATCCTGCAAGAGCCATACGGAACTTTTCCAAATCTCTGAGCAAGTGGGCATTGAAATCTTGAAGATTGGCAGAGTTTTGGGACCAAGATGGGTTGCCTGTAGTTTAAGATCAACTATAGCTGTGTGGCATGCTTATCTAGCGCTACATCAGTTTTTTTCTGGGCAATGGAAAATCTCCAGGCATGGCTGCCCATTTTGAAATTTTAATTTTTTTGACCTTTATAATTGATATTCTAAATGAGATTTCTCTTCTGTCAAATGCCTTGCAGGGGAGAAACACAGACATCATTAAGGCCAAAAAATTGGTATTGCGATCAATTAAAGCATTTGAAATGCTTAGACGGGGAAAGGGCCCTTATGGAAAAAAGGTTGATGGAATGATAGCTTTAGAAGCCTTCTAAAATATAAAATTAGTTCAAAATCAATGATTTGTTGCACTTCCTCATGAAAATCTTTTGGAAACCATCATTATCAATTTGAAGAAAAGGCTGATGGATTGCGAACATCTAAAAACAGGTAGCCAATTGTCAGACACAAACAAATTACAATTTCTCACATATTTGGAGCTAGATTACTGGAACATTGAAGATGTAGTCATTCCATGGGCAGAAGCAGAGGAAGGATTGATTGAATTTGGTGAAATGTTTAATTATGAAATTGATTTGAATAATTAGGGAGTTTTTGGGGAAAATGTATTCAAAGATCCAAGAAACTACACAATTCCTGACAGTATCAAGAAAGCTAGAGATATTGTCAGGACAATTGCTGTTAGTTCAGCAGAGGTGGAAAGGGAGTTCTCAAAAATGAACCTCATATGTTCAGAACAAAGAATAGCGGAGGGGTGTGGCCTGAATCCCAGCAACAGGACATGTTCTCTGGAGGGCTCTCTGAAGAACCGTCAGATTCCTGCTGTATTGGGGGAGGGGTTATTTTGTAACCTGGGGGGACAGTGAAGAGGGGGGATGCAAGTGGGTGTGGTTGGGGAACCCGCAACTCCCCTAAAACACCTGCATTTGCCTTTGGCAGGAAAGGTAGCCAACATGAGCTACCGCAGCTGGAAGGCCAGACAGAGCACGGGAATTTAGCGTGTATTATCTACATGGGTAGATAATAAGAGTGCTTGAAAGTGCAACATTCCTATAAATTAACTTTTTAACCTCGGGTTAAAGCTTTTTAAAGAGAGAGTGGCAGAAGAAAGAGGGGGAGTGAACATTACAAAGCTCTCCATCCCATGGGCCTGCAGTGAACATGGACGGAGCCGATAGATAGAAGAAAGGAAGTGATAGATCTTGAGAACTGCTTAAGGATGTTAGAAAGCAAATTGTTTAACTTCCATTTTATGCCTTTGATTTTCTTGGTAACTTTCAAGAATCACTGAGATTTGCTTTCGAAGGCAGGAACTTAAAAGAAAATATGTTGAATTAATAGTGTGCATGCTGTCTAGTAGTAAATGGTGCCCAGTAAAAGCTGCGTAAGAAGAGTTGACCTTGACTTACTGCGGGCAATACAGTTGGCACGCTTTTTTGTGGTATGATAAATTAGGACACATGGCTATTTTCAAAGACATTATGTTAGGAATGGATTATTAACAATATGGGAAAGAATGAAAGGGAAATATTATTCAGAAATACAAAAGTGGCTTTCAACAATGGGAGCATTGACACAGCCAAATATTAGTAGCATGAAAAATATTATTAGATACAAAGATATCTTAACAGAAAGGAGGGAACTAAAACAAAAACAAGAATTAGAAAAACAAGGGATTGATATAGGTTGGTTTTCACAACTGCAAACACAATCAAGATATGAAAAAGATAAAAGGAGTATGGTTTTAACTTAGGAAGTTCGGAGCTGGATAAGATACTTATGGGAACGGAAGAAGAATAATCAAGGAACTATATAGCTACCTATTAAGAACTATGTTAGAAGAAGAAGAGGTTAAAGATACAATGTTAACTTGGGCAAAGAATTTTGGCCATACGATTGAACTAGAGAAGTGGCAACAACTATGGGAAAGGAATTATAAATTAACCATGTCAACAGCTTACAAAGAAAATGTATACAAAATGTTTTAAAGATGGCACATGTCACTGGGAAAACTAGCAAAGATGTTTAAAGACAAGTCAGGGAAATGTTGGAAATGTCAACAAGCAATAGATTCATACTATCATATGTGGTGGACATGTGCAGAAGCAAGGAAATATTGGACTAAAATAAGAGTATGGTTAAAGAAAATGTTACAACAAGAAATAGAATTTAGACCAGAGATATTTTTACTATGTATTATCCCAGAGAAATTCAAGAAAGAGGAAACGTATTTGATTATACATGTAACTACAGCAGCAATAATTGTATTTGACCAAAATTGGAAATTAAATAAGCTACCAACAGACAAAGAGATAATAAAAAAGATATTAGATTGTGCAGGGATGAATAGGTTGACAATGAAAATAAAGGATAAAGAGGAATCAGAGTACTTCAAGACGTGGGGAAGATTTTATGATTGGCTAGAGAAAGCAAGCTAGAAAAAAAAGTAGGGAGAAGATAAAGTACCCAGACAATGCACTATTAAATGGAAAAGGGGAGAGAAGGGGAAAACAGAAAACAAAATATTAAATATATAAGTATATATTCAAGAAGGCGGGGCTTAGCAGTGAGAAGACGGAGTTTCAGGCTATTCCTGAAATTCCTCTATTCCGAAGGATTTTTGGATGGGTCGTTGGACCCTAGCTGTCCCGTAGAAGACAGTGAAAGGTGAGGGGAGATCCAGTGACCTCAGAGACGATCGCAAAGTCTCTGGGGGGCATGGAATTAACCCCTCCTGCCAATTCCTTTTGGATTAGCTGTATGCTAACTGAAACTGCAGGTTGCCCCTAAGAATGGTATGAATGGATTCAACTGGTAAGCTGATTTTATTACTCAAAGAGAGACGGTCCGCACTAAAATTTAAGCTAATTGGAACCAAAGAACAGAAGAATCTAGTGGCGAATTGGTTTTGTTTTTTTAATGGATTTATGGCTGGTGGCTACTCTACTTCTTAAACGCTTTAAGGAATTCTTCAACATTTCCCCCTGACTCTTTCTAAGTGGGTTGTAAAACTAACGATCTGACACTTTTATTGCTTGGCTGTGTTGGTCTAAGATCAGAAAAGATCGCACAGCTTCCAGCGTGTTTTTATTTGCAAATATCTTAGAGTCTTTAACTACGACACAACATGGCGTCGAATTATATTTCCAAGGGCTCGCTTCATACACTTTTTTCTGCATTTCGAAAACTGTTTGATTCTTATCAAAGATTTGAAAAAAAACTGGATTATTTGACATTAAAACTTGAAGGAAAAGGTGAGAACGCTGAATGTTTGAATGTTCCTGAAATACAAATGGAAAATGTGAGAAATGACGTCTGTTCTATCTCGGAGGAAGGAAGAAATGCTATGCTGGAAAGGGGGGGAGCTAAAGAAACTACACTTTATGAAACATCATTGGCAGATTCCATAATTCCACCTTCGAGAATTAAAGTCAATTTGAAAAGTTTAACAAGCTTGGGACAATATTACTATTTCATCAGAGACATTCTGAGCAAAAAGGTGCAAAGATATCCCTGTTTGGACTTGCTTATAAAAACATTTGGTAAATCTATTCAACGAATGGTAATAGAACTGAGAAGGTTCTGTTATTGGAGAGACATAGGCTGACAGATGGAAGAATACAACTTAAAATTAGCTAAATCTAATTACTCTTATTTGTAATAGATATAGCTGAATAATAATTGATATTGATAGTAATGTATATAATGTGGAGTTGATATGATAAATAATAATTGGATATGAGAAAGGAAGGTTAGAAATACTTTTGGACTATATATAAAGGTTATTAATTACAATAATTACCACTATTAAAACATAAAATAAAATATATACAGTTAAATATTAATTAATATGGGGAAAATGTTATGATATATGATATAACTACATAAAGAAGGGAGAATGATAATAGACTATACTGCATGGAAGATGGACTTTTTGGTATTATATATTATGGATGCTCAGCTAAAATAGGATATGAGGATTTGATGTTAATAGAGGATTTTACAAACAAGTAAATGAAATGTCAGCATGTGGTTATGGACTAAATCTTTGGCATAGTTAAGGTTGAAGGATGTTTGAATAACTGTAGTTAACTAAAAGTGGAGGTATAATGATGGCAATATGGTAAACATTTGAGTTAAGATTTTTGAATTAATATGAATTAATGGAAGAGATGCACCAAAACATGTTGTAACCAGCTGATATACATTTTTTAAATATATAATATATACCTGTTTTGTTGTTGTTGTTTTTTGTTTTGTTTTTTCTTTTTTTTTTTTCCCTGCCTTGTCTTTTGTTCCTTTTGTCTTTTTTGTTTTTTCTTTTTGTTGGGCTTTTTTTTTTTTTGATCTTTTCTTTTCCCACTGGTGTGGGCATGCATTGTTTAAGAGTATTATTATTATTAATATTTTAAAATAATAATTACAGTCAAATGAAAATGGATATATGACGATGGTGATATGTATGAATATCTGAGTTAAAACACTTGAGTTAACATGAGTTATGTTTGTTGACTGTGGAGGAGATGTACGAAAGTTTATTTGTGACCGACTGATACACTTTCTATAGCATGTAAAGAAGGATGTTGTACTTGTTTTAAATTAAAAATTAAAAAAATTAATAATAATAAAAAAAAAAGAATGATATATAAAAGGGGGGGAACTAGGGTAGACTAGCGAAGGTAAGAGAATAAGAAATGATCCTAAATAATATTTCGGTTGGCGGAAATACCATCCCAAGGAAACATAAACTGAGTTTTGAAATATACACCAACAATAATAGAAAAAGAAAGGGAGAGAGGAGGAGAGAATGAAAGGAAGACGGGGGAAAAGAAGAAAGTGGTAAGGAGGAGGATGGAAGGGAGAGAAAGAGCAGGAGAGAGGGCAGGAATGGGAAGAGCAGGAGTAGGAGAAAGGTAAGGGAAGAAGAAAGGGGAAGGAGAGGAGGAAGGAAGAAAGTAGAGAAGGAGAAAAGAAAGGGAAAACAAGGTGTTACGAAAGAAGGAAGGGATGGTAAATAAAGCAACCCAAAATGTACATTATAACTTATTAAATAAAATAACAAATGTATAAGAATGATAAATGTAAAGAAGAATAACAATTACATGAATGTATACTTAAAATGGTATGTAAGAGAATAAAAAAATAAAAAATCCTTCGGGGAAAAAAAAGTTTAGCTATAGCAACAATTCCTGGTCCATCTCACTTTGCTTAACAAGTTTGGCTCTACCCTAGAGAAAAATTAGCAATGGCTTGGTATATTGTGGCATTTCCTTATTGGCAGTTTCTTTGTCTGGCTGAATTGTGGCTGAATTAAAGAAGAGGAATCAGGACTTAAATTGGCAGCCATACTTTTCCATCTTTTCTATTGCATAATTGCTCTCCCCAAACCCTACTAATAAAATTAATAATTTTAACAATTTATAGGGTCTCCACAAGAAACTTTACTGTGACATAAATGGGGTATTACCCATTACCCATTAGCTTTTGAATGAAAGTCAAGCCTGCTTGAGCTATGTACCATACAAAGCAGCAGACGACGATGAGACGCAGGGGGAGGCATGCAATCCGGCCACGCTGCGTGGGCCATGGGAAAGCTGAGAGTTGATGAGTGGAGCTGGCAGTCAGCTGCAGGAGGCTCATCTCTGCACAACGGCACTGGCAGCAGATGGAGGCAGGGACGCGGGAGAGGAACACAATCCAGACTTGTTGTGTGGGCCACAGGCAAGCCAGGAGATGGTGGGATGGAGTGGGTGCCAGCTGCGGGATACTCAGCTTTGTGTCTTTCAGCTTCCTTGTTGCCCAGGAGGAGCATCGAGATTGCCTTGCCTTCCTTCCTTTGCCTCTGTGCTGCTGGTGTGCCACAGAAGATGAATGTCCCAATATGGCCCAACTATTGGCTTTCATGTGGCCCACATGGCGCATCCAGATTGCTTGCCTTTTCATCCTGCACCTTTGCCTCTATCTGCTGCTTGGACAGGTAATCAACTCACCTGTGCTGCACAGGTTGTGGCTGCCTAACCCTGGTGCTCGCCACATCCCCTGGCTGATGACCTTAACTAGGGCTTATTTTGGGGGATAGGTCTTATATTAGGACAGTGATGGCTAGCCTTTTGCCATTGCATGCCAAAAGTGGGGGGGGGACGTGGGGGGGGGGCTGCACGCAAGCTTCAGGGAAGCCTCCGGAGGGCGAAAAGCGGTAAAAAATGAAGGCCAAAATCAGCTGGCCATTGTGCACATGCGCGCTGGCGCTGACAGGGCAATGCTTTGCGTGCCTTAAGAAGTGGCTCTGTGTGCCACCTGTGGCACACGTGCCATAGGTTCGCCATTACAGTATTAGGAGAATGCTAAAATCAGGCTAGGTCTTATTTTTGGAGAAACACAAAGACAAAATTCTTATCAATAACCATGGCTTTTAAAAGTTTCCTGGTGCTTTGGCTACATTACTACCTTATTCAGGGTTTTATTTTATATAGTTCTATACTTCTATGTTATTTGTTGCATTTTTTCTTTATGATAGGTGTTGGACTCTAAGTGTTTTGAATTAGTTCAGTGGCTACCAAATCTGTTTTCTTCCTGTAGTAACAACAGTGTTGTAAGGAATTTAAGACAGAATGCAGATAAATAATGTGTCCTTATTAATCATACTTGGAAAACAGGCCTTTCCATATACTTCTCCGTCAATGTATATCAAATGACCAATGGAAGGGAGATCAAATGAAGAAATGGTTCTCATGGCCTTCTAAAGCATCTCTAAGTCTATTAAATCCAGAATGCAAAATTGGCTAGTGGCAATCATAGACCAAACTATTCAGCTTTTTTACTCCCTGAACTGCCATTTCACAATACCAGAAGCTCAACTGGAAAATAACCAATAACCAAAGCAGCTTCTTGAAACCTAGACATGTATATAATTTGTGATAATGCAAAAGAAGGGTTTTTTTCTATACAATTTATTTCTCTTTTCATTACAAAATTAAAGAAGAAAATACTAGTAATGTTTGTAAAAAAAAAACCACCTGAAAACCATGATCCATAACATGGTACAAAATTGCCTGGAATCTGAAAAAGAATTGGGAATGCTTCTGAAAGATGATTGGAGCAGAAGAAAACTGAACCATTAAGCTTATTGTAAAGGTAACTTTTTCAGTACTCTCTTTACTTTCTGTATGCAGCTGCTATTGATGGATATGAGAATACTGCTAAGACTAACTGTTGCTATGGTTTCTGGGAAACTATAGTTTCTACTTCACAAATAAGTGCATGAAATTTAGAGCATGAGTTAAAATTCAAGACATATTTTAAGACATGATCAGATAAGCAGACTATCTTTGAAGTTCTTATGCAATTTATTTTCCACATTTCTACCCAATAGTTAAGAGACTCTTGTTGGCTTACAATGTAGATGTACTGCATGTAATTTTTCTAGTGAAAAAATAGAAACCATAGGCAGATGTTTCCTTTATTAGCAAACATACTTATTGTACAGAATTGCTGATGAGTTGTACTGGATTTACAGAAATTGTTATTTTCCAACTTGCCACAAGGATCTCAACAAGATTGAGATAACTATTTTTTACCATGTTTGTTGCATTTTATAATGTCTTTTTAGTGATATCTTCTAATTTCTTTTTAAATTGGAAGTTGAAGTGGAATCTCATTTTACAAATATTTATAATATTTAGGAATTGCCAATCTCCCTCACAGAGGGTCTCTAGGTGGGTATACAATCAAAATATTAAAACCATAAAACAGTATATAAAATTTAAAAGAGGCAAACAATATTACAAATTAAAAGATGGGTGGTTACAAATAGCAATCTTTTTATATAATCATTCTAGGCAGAATTTGGATGGCTGTGACCAGATTCAAGAGAGATTTTCAGAAAACAGACTCAAGGTAGGAAAATACTAATCAGTACAGAAAAAAGAAATACTTCTTGATAATAAAGACAACTGTAGCTTAGAACAAAAATTATGTCAGCCTCCGCTTTGCTGCTGCTTCGGCTGCCATTGAAACGGAGAGGGGGGGGCATGGTATTTGGGAGGGGACTCATTGTTGTGCTGGAGGAAGATTCTAGAGTTTGAACTGTCCACCTTACTGCGCATGTGGAGGAGAAGTGTTTCCCGCCAAGGCCAACGGAACCAGCATTCCATCCTGGTGATGCCTTTCGAAGTTATCTCACACCTGACAATTGGGAGAATTATGATTGGACTGTGCACGGGATGCCAAGGGGAGGGGAATGAATTATACAATATATTATTCACTTTCGCGCCTAAATAATCAGACTTCGCTTAGCTTCGCTTCTATTCATTTATAATTAGTAAAAGTACACTTGATTTCTATCAATGGAGTCCTGTGGTTTTCTTTCCTGATTTTTGAATGAAGAAGGGCTGACAATTAAGTGAAGTCTCAACCTCCACCCCACCAGGAGCTACAACCTACCGAGGGGGGTGTTCTCACAAGAAGAAAAATAATGTCTTTGCATGTGAGTGATGAAGAGGAAACTGAAGGGGCGGCAGCAGAACCATCTTTAACTGAAAGGCTGGCTGGTCTAAGAGTGGAAGAGCCTACTGTTTGTCCCCGATGGACTTTGGGTGTGGGGCAAAAAGAGGAGTTGGAGGAGTTGGATGCAGGAGTCACGAGGAGACCGGAAAAAAAACCAGCAGAATGGGGTGACGCTGGGGACGAGGATTACAAATTGTCCCACGCCATGCGACTCCTTGAGGAAGCTGTGTCCAAACGCAAAAATGGAAAGGGAGCAAGCTGAAGAGTTTGAGCAAAGGTACTCCATGCATAGGTTAAGGGAGGGTGAAGAGGCCGAGGGGGGTTGGGAGCAAGGAAACCCAGAACCAGCCTCCCCCCCCCAGCTAGGGCCGCTCAAAGAGTAGGGGGGGCAGGCAACGCCGATTGGCAAAAGTCCCTCCCTTAACAGTGAAATATAATGGCGATCCCAAAAAATTAGGGTTGTTTGTCATACAGATTTGGAACTATATGGAAATTTATGGTCCGGATTTAGAAACCCATGATATGAAAGTAAGGATGGTCTTACTCTCATTGGAAGACAAAGCGGCCAAATGGATGGTGGGCTTACACCAATGCAATTCCCCTCTCCTGAGGAATTTTAATGACTTTATGGCTGCAATGAAGAGGAGGTTTGATGACCCGCTGATTGAGAAACGCAGGAAGGTGAAATTTATGGCCCTGAAGCAGGGAAATAGACCGGTGGCTGAGTATATTCAGGAGTTTCAACAGCTGTCAGCCTATATGAGGGGATGGTCAGAAGATGCTTTGTTAGATCAGTTCGCTGGGGGATTGAATGAAAAAAATTACCAACAGTGCGTTAACAGAAACCTTTCCCGCCGAGTGAATGCTTGATATGAACATGCAGCAGACGTTGAGCTAGATTTGGCCAGACTTCAATGCATGAAAGAGGGAGAAGCGGAGAAGTTGCCCCCCCCCCATCGGCCCAAAAAGCCCCCCTCCGCGCCAGAAGTGAAGGGAAGGGAAGCTTCGCCGGCAAGGCCAAGCCTTTCACGTGCTTCTGCTGCGGAAAGGAAGGCCATCGCGCCGTGAATTGCCGTGTTAAACTGGCTCAGACCGCTCCACCCTCTCCCAGAAGAGAGGGGAGGGCAAGCACGACCCCGGGAAAGAAGAGAGAGGCTGCGTGCGCTGCTGAAAATATCCCCCAGCATTTCCAGCCGGAGGAGGAGGAGGGTGACGTTAGCTCCAGCTCGTCTGACGAATCAGATGACGACCGCTCGCATCGTTGGGTGAGTTCAAACAAAGGCCCCATGCTGATCCCTATTGAACTAAGGGTACCTGCTGACGAGACTGAAAAGCTTTTAGCTCTGCTGGACTCCGGCTGTTCTCGCTGTCCGGCGATGGTGGAAAAACTGGGGTTGAAGTTGAGGACTTTAAAAACCCCTATTGTTTTTTGCCAGATTGATGGTTCTATATATATATTAAATGTTTTATTCATTTTCATTTTCAATTTTGTACATTCACTTATATACTGTATATTTGCAATAATAATAATATAATAGTAAGAAAAGAAAAACCCCAACCTAAACACAACTCATAAACCCAACCTATCGCTTTCATACACCCCTTCTTCTCCCCCTCCAACTTTCCTTTCTCCCTCCAACGATCACCCCTCCTACTTCCCTTTCCCCTCCTATCTTCCTTTCTCGCCTTCCTCACCCTCCTTCCCCTCTCATCTTCCTTACATTCCCCTCTTCCTCCCTCCTTACTTCTCCCTCTTCCTTTCCTCTACTTCTCACTATGGTGCATTTCTCTATTCCTTAATCTATTCAGTTACGCTAAAAAGAAAAAAGAAAGGAAAAAAAGCAAAAAGAAAAAAAAGAGAAAAATAAAAAGAAAATATAAGGATCAACAGTATACAAGTGTATTCTTCTTATTCTATATATTGAAACTATATCTCCACCCGCCCACCCACCCCCAATGAACCCCCCCTCCCTAACCCCCTCCGACTTCCCAGGTCCCACACCCGGCACCGTTCAGTACCATTCACCTTCAAAATATCTTATTAACAATAATAATGAAAATAAAATAAAAAGAACACTCCGAAAAAGAAAAAAAAAAACGAAAAAGTAAATAAAAATTAAAAAATTAAAAATCTTTTGCATTATGCTCAGCCTCCCATCATTCTTAAAATTTAAACAGTGTGAATCATTCCATTTATATTTTGTCCTCGTCCCTTACTTCTTTGATATTTACCCCCATCTTCCTGTAGACTCTCCAGATAGCCTTTCTTAACCTTATATTCAAATATTAGTTTATACAAAAATCAATTTATCTTCAAATACAGAGCAGTCTAATCATACTTTCGCTACTCATCTTCCTACCCTTCGTTTCACGTCTCCATTCCTCCCAAGCCCAAATTGCATAAGATTAGGATCTCGCTCTTCACTTTAAAATCCTGAGCTTTTTATGTTATACTTCAAGCATGTAAATCCGTAAAATGTGTGCCCAAAATCCATACCAGTTCATTCAATCCCAAGATCCTTTCATCAATATCCCGCTCCACCTTCCTTTCTGCCCCACTCCTCCCAGCTCCATTCATCCCAAACCGCAATTCAAATAAATCTTAGTCCCCGCTTTCCTCACAGAAAACACTTCATGCGCAGTTTGGATTGAGATTCAAATAAGTCTTGTAAAAGTCCCGTATAATATCTGTCTAGAATAAGCAATGCTTCTTTCCATTCCTCATCAGTACACAGCTTTACCATTTCATACCAAACAGAAATCCTAAAGTTTTAATCAGTCCAAAAGCTTAGAAAGTATTTTAAAGACATCGCTGGATCTATATTCTTTACTCTTCTGCCCTTTCGGAAAGAGAAGGCTACCCTCTCCCTTATAACCACGTGTCCCGCTGCTTTGAAAATATGACTGAATCCTCAGTTTCCGCTCTTCTGCCTCTCCAGTAGGGGGAGAACAACTCCCTCCTTCTTGTAACCAAGTGACTTGCTGCTTGTCTTTCCTTCACCTTGTCCTTCCGCGTTTCCGAGTGAGTCAAGAAGCCCCGCCTTCAGAGTTTTATAATAAAAGTCCCGAGCTTCCGAGACAGAATTAATACGAAATCTTTGATTTTCAAATGTAACTGTGATTCCAACTGGAGCTTCCCATTTATACTGTATTTGACGATTTCTAAGTTCTTGGGTTAAAAAAGTATAGCCTCTCCTTGCTTGCAGCATCTGGAGTGGGATTTCTTTAAAGACAAACAAATCATGGCCATCGATTCGGAGCCTGTTATTGTAAAACTTTTGAGTGATCGCATTTCTGGATTCTCTTGTGAAAAAGTATATAATTATGTCTCTTGGAAGCTGTCGTTGCTCTGCTACACGCGAATTCTGGCGATAGATTTTTCGAATATTCCAATCAAAATTGAGTCCCGGACCTCCCACCGCTTGGCTGAAAGCTTCTACAAACGTCTGTTTCAAGTTCTCTCCTTTCTTTTCGGGCAGTCCTCTGACTCTTATTGCAGACGCCTTTCTGTTATAATTTATCATTGTAAGTTGTGTTTGAGTATTTCTAATCTCTTGTTGTAATGCTTGGATATTAGAAGTCAAATTAAAATTAGCCCCCTCCAAAGTTTCCAGTTTAGTCTCCATTT
Organism: Thamnophis elegans; assembly: GCF_009769535.1. Classification (NCBI taxonomy): domain Eukaryota; kingdom Metazoa; phylum Chordata; class Lepidosauria; order Squamata; family Natricidae; genus Thamnophis; species Thamnophis elegans. The sequence continues at coordinate 60,115,927 of NC_045546.1, read as the reverse complement.
CTTCGATATAATCTGTCAAAGTAGACGTAACTTCAAACATATCCGCCTTTATTTGGGCAATTTTAGTCTGTATTTTATCGCATAAATCCAGCACAAATTCTTTAATTTCTTGTTTAAAGTCATTAATTATTTGAAAGAAAAGCTCCTGTGTCAAGGAATCTCCAGTAGGTGGTGTAGGAGACAAAGGCAGCGATTTACTAACAAGTTCTTTAAGCACATGCGGGGGGGATTTTTTTGCCTGCTTAGACCTGGGAGGCATTATAGATAAAAGCTGAGAATAAACAGATAAACAGTGTCTTCAGCTGGTCAGTTCTCAATAAATTATTTGTAGATTTTGCTTGTTAATGAGTAGCAGTCTCCGGGGAGATAAAGCCGGTTAATTACGTCATCAATCACCAACACAGTAAAAACGCCATTTTGTATCCCAATTGCACAGAGAAGTTTCAAAGGAAAAACAAGGCTGGTGTTTAGATAGTTATAAAAAAAAAAACATCACAGGAGTGAGACCCGCTCGTGTTAGCTTAAGTTGCTTTAAACAATTTATCATTGTCCTGAGTGGGGGGGTCGCCTGTCTAGGGCTGCAAAAAGGCAGCTGCGAGGAACTGGCTGGAGATAAGAGCTCAGTTACGCTGGATCTCTTCTCCGTTCGCAGCCCCCAAAAAAAGAAAGGGGGCTGTGAACTACGAATAAATCCTAGCACCTGAGCTTCTGCCTGCCCCTTTCTGCCAGAAAGGGGTGATATCTATTGATCTTAATTAGATATACAGACCAGAACTCTGAGAGGGGCTCCGTTGAGCTCCTTCGGCGACAGGATCCTCCCACAGGAAGTCCAGATTGATGGTTCTATTGCGGGTGGGGGCCCTGCTCATTTTTCTACCGAGCCTTTAGAGATGAAGATGGGAACCCATCAAGAGTTAATCATTTTCATTGTGGCACCTGGCATGGACCAGCCCCTTATTTTAGGACTCCCCTGGCTTCGTAAATGGAACCCTCGCATTAACTGGAGTAAGAGGTGTCTACGCATTCACACTAGCGCGACCCCTGACAGGGAGGTTGAAGCCCCAGACTCTGCTGATTCCAACCCCACTTTGGCCACCAGAGGGCAGGAGAGAATCGAAGGGGAAGAGAAAATTCCGAAGGAATATTGGGATCTGAGAGAAGTCTTTAGTGAGAAATCTTCTGATAAGCTCCCCCCCCCCAGACCCACTGATTGCACCATTGAGATTTTACCTGGAGTGGTGCTTCCCAAGCCCCAGATATATTCTATGTCTCCTAGGGAGATGGAGGAAATGAGGAAATTCATTGACAAGAACTTGGAGAGGGGTTTCATTGAACCAGCTAGACCCAAGGTGGCAGCTCCTGTGCTATTCAGAGAAAAGAAAGATGGCTCTCTCAGATTATGTGTTAATTTCAAAAATTTAAACACTATCTCTGCCCAGAACCTCTATCCATTACCACTAATGAAGGACATGCTAGCCCAACTGGGCAAGGGCTGCATTTTTACTAAACTGGACCTACGGGAGGCATACTATAGAGTCCGTATTAAGGAGGGAGACGAGTGGAAAACAGCTTTCAACTGTCCCCTGGGCTGTTTCCAGTTCTGTGTGATGCCATTTGGCCTGCAGTGGGCGCCTGCGGTTTTCATGCAATTGATTAATGAGGTCTTGCATGACCATCTTTACAAAGGCGTTATCATATATTTAGACAATATCCTTATTTACATGCAAACACGTGAGGAACATGTCAAGCTGGTTCATACGGTGCTGAAGAAGCTTCGAGCTGCGGAGCTTTATGCCAAATTGTCCAAATGTGAATTCCATCAAGAGAAGGTGGACTACCTAGGCTATCGTATCTCCCACACGGGTGTGGAGATGGACCCCGCTAAGGTCAAAGCAGTCACTGAGTGGGAAGCCCCTCGTACACGCAGGCAGTTGCAGAAATTTTTGGGTTTTGCCAATTTCTATCGCCAGTTCATCCCTTCTTTTGCTAAGATAGCTCTTCCCATTACTAACCTATTGAAGTCTAAAGGTGGGCCGAAACCCAGGCCTAGCAAGCCATTGGATTGGACCATGGAATGTCAAGCTGCTTTTGAGAAGTTAAAACGACTTTTTGCCGAGGAACCGGTCCTGAAGCACCCGGACATGGACGCACCATTTGTGGTTCAGGCTGATGCCAGCGATGTGGCGGTGGGGGCCGTGTTGCTTTAGGCCAATGATCAAGGTAACTTGCAACCCTGCGCATACACCTCTCGCAAACTCACTGACACAGAGAGACGTTGGGCTATCTGGGAGAAGGAGGCGTTTGCTGTTCGTTGGGCTTTGGCCATGTGGCGCCATTTTCTGGAAGGCGCCAAGCACCCCTTCGAGGTGTGGACTGACCATAAGAATTTAGAAGCTTTGCGAACTCCCCGGAGACTTTCCCCTAAGCAGATGCGCTGGGCTCAGCATTTCAATCACTTTAATTTCACCCTGAAATACATTCCGGGTGGGAAGAACTTCATGGCTGATGCTTTGTCCAGGCTTCCTCAGTACAACTGTTCAAAGCTCAGCATGGTCCAGCTGGTCGTTCCCATGTCAAGCCTCGCTGCTCCTGTGGTTACTAGACATCAGGCGCGTTCTAAAGTGGAGATGTCCCAGGATTTTCTCTCCAATCTCCAGAACGCCCTCGTTCATGATGAGTGGTTCCAGCAGCATGTAAATGAATGCACCATTAGGGATGACTTGCCATGGATTGGGGTGAAACTTTACGTCCCTGCATCTCTTCGTCTGGTGGTTCTCCAACGGGCTCATGATTCCCGGATGGCGGGAATTTTGGTTTCATGAAAATGCTGCATCTCGTGAAACGGCAGTTTTGGTGGCCTTCTTTGAAAAAGGACATTGAACTTTATGTTGCCAGTTGTCCCGTTTGTGCTGCCGCTAAACGCCCGCCAGGGAAACCGCAGGGTTTGCTCCAGACTGTGGCTCGCCCTGTCGCCCCGTGGAGGGAGATCTCTATGGACTTCATTGTCGAACTCCCTGAGAGCCAGGGGCACACGGTTATCTGGGTGGTTACCGACTTGTTCTCCAAGTAAGTGCACTTCATCCCTTGCCCCAAGATTCCATCTGCTAAGACTCTTGCAAAAATGTTCATTTCTCACGTTTGCTCCGCCCAGGGCTTAAGCTCCGCCCACCACCCTCAGACTAATGGGGCTTGTGAGAGGACTAATTCTGTTCTAGAACAGTACTTATGTTGTTTCATCAACTACTAGCAAGATGATTGGGTGGACTTGTTGCCACATGCGGAGGTGGCTTATAATAATTCTGTGCATAGCAGCACTGGATTCACCCCTTTCCCGGTAGTGTCTGGACAGGATTTTGTGCCTATTCCTGAAGTTCTTCGCGAGCAACCGCACGTCTCATCCCTCTCTGAATGGAGTGATCGCCTTCGGCATGTTTGGCCTTTAGCACTTCAAACTTTGGACGCTGCGCATCGCGCACATAAGAAACAGGCGGATAAGAAACAGACTAGGCCTTCTGATTACAAAGTGGGTGATCAGGTTTATCTGTCCACCAAATTTCTTCAAACTCCCCAGAAATCCAAGAAGTTAGGGCCTAAGTATGTTGGTCCATTTCCTATTATCAAGGACATCAATCCTGTTTCCGTTCGCCTACAGCTGCCTAAACACCTCAACCGGGTCTATCCTGTTTTTCATGTTACCCTCATTAAGCCTGTTTGCTTTTCGTCTTTACGTCCGCCTGTTGATCCGCCACCTGCCCCGCTGTTGATTGATGGTGAACAACATTTCGAAGTCCGTGAAATTTTGGACTCCTGCAGGTGGCGGAATCGTATTCAGTACCTGGTGGCTTGGAAGCATTTCCCCCCTTCTCATGCCGAATGGGTGGACAAATCCCATGTCCAGGCCCCTGAGTTGCTCCGCCAATTCTATTCTGCTTATCCTGACAAGCCCTAGTTTCCCATATTTCCTGACTTTTTCTCTCCCCCCCTTTTTTCGCTTTCCGTTTCTTGTTGTTCGTGCTTTGTCGTTTTCCAGGTCTGACCGCCTTTTTCTGGAGGAGGGCCGGATGTCAGCCTCCGCTTTGCTGCTGCTTCGGCTGCCATTGAAACGGGGAGGGGGGGGCATGGTATTTGGGAGGGGACTCATTGTTGTGCTGGAGGAAGATTCTAGAGTTTGAACTGTCCACCTTACTGCGCATGTGGAGGAGGAGTGTTTCCCGCCAAGGCCAACGGAACCAGCATTCCATCCTGGTGATGCCTTTCGAAGTTATCTCACACCTGACAATTGGGAGAATTATGATTGGACTGTGCACGGGATGCCAAGGGGAGGGGAATGAATTATACAATATATTATTCACTTTCGCGCCTAAATAATCAGACTTCGCTTAGCTTCGCTTCTATTCATTTATAATTAGTAAAAGTACACTTGATTTCTATCAATGGAGTCCTGTGGTTTTCTTTCCTGATTTTTGAATGAAGAAGGGCTGACAAAGGACTTCTTGTGTATGATGTATAATTATCAGGAATTAACTTAATAGATTAATCTAAATTCTCATCAGCAATCCTAGTTATTTCAATGATAGAGAATAAGTCTCTCTGGAGACTTGTTAAACAATCTTAGCAATAATATTGAAGTGGTCTATCATTGCTGGGGTATTTTTTGTCTTAGATTAGCCAACAACCCTTGTAATGCTTGATGGTCTTCCCATACTACCCTGCTTAATTAGCTTTTCAAGTGCTGCGACATAATGTAACTATGGTAGTACACGAATCCTTAAGTTTTATCATGAATGAAGGCAAAAGTGTGTCCCAGGATAACGTTGCAGGATCCATTCTGGGTCGGTCACTGGCACCAGAGGTTTAGTCCTCTGGGCTTTCAGACTCGTGCTGGAGCCCATCTTCAGGGAACTTCTCTCCAGCAGTGTGACTAAACTTCTGATCCCAATGACCGACACAGATTGGATTCTGAAATGTTATCTTGAGTGGATTTTTTGTATATTACTTTAAAACTGGTGAGATATACGAAGGCTACTTTTAGAAGAAATGGCTGTTCTGAACTGTTGGTATTTGGTTGATCTGTGACTATCCCATATTTACTAGATAGGACAACCAGTACTGATACAGTGTATCTAAAAGTGAATCTTTGTGCTGTGGAGTTATCACCCAGCCCTCTCCCAGAAAAATGAAATATCCTAGGAAATATTAAAATGGCAGAATATTATATTTCCCTGGATGTGAAAAGAAACATGTTTTAAAGAGAGAATTGCTCCCTGCAGCTTCCTATCCCCACCCACTTTGTCAATGGGCCATTAAGATGGCGAAGCCAGTCCCTTTACATAATAAAGAGTTCTCCCCTTCAGCTTCAGGGTGATGGGATTAAGTCATGATAATATTGGCCCTTTACCCAACTCACTACATGGCATCTGAGAACTCAACCAAACCTGGATTCAAAATACAGCCTAGAGAGTTGCCCCTGCATAGCCCCATGGGAGTCTGACAACCAATAAGAATACAAGCTCAAGATCAAAGGCTAGAGAGGGCATAAAACCAGGGACTCAGCATCTCAGCCCTCCTTCTCTTTTTCTCCACCAACATTGAAACATGTGATCACCTTTTCTGTTCAGGACTCAAGCCATGTGGTCCTGTCCACCATTAAATCATCTTTGCAAGCAACCTCCATGTCTCCTGTGCCTTTTCCCCACTTGGATCGGAACCCAGGACATTTCTTTCATCAGTGCGTCTGCAACCACTTATCACTGATTCAACTTCGCCCCAGGAAAAAAAAATCAGATGCCATAGTGTTGGAGTGACAGAGAAATGTCCCGTTGTTGCTATCTAACGGTCATCAGTAGTTTTGCATCATAGATGAGACCTGGAAAAATAGTAGAGGATGGCCTTAAAATATCTGTAGGAGTAACAGTGACGTGTTATCAAATAGGATTTACCCTTGATAAGAAACGCGGGAGCAGGCACAAAATTCATTACCCCTTTATTGTTCGGCGATTCCGCGGGTCTGTGAGAAAGAGGCGGGAGGACTTACTACCCATCCTCGTTGTTGCCAGGGTACCGCAATTTAGGTCACACACAAGGGAGAAACGAGTCACATCATGTCTCCATGACATACTCATATACTCTCGTGCTGTTTTTTACAATCCTCCAGACCTAAGCCTCAGGCCCCTCACAGAATCCCTCCCATCTCCCTTTTCGCGACCCAGAGCTGCGCCACTGCAGCAGCAAAAGCCGCTCATAATCTAAGATGGCGGCTAGACTAAGCAGGGTTGTTCATGTGACCTAAGGAGACTGTTGCAAAGAGCAGACTTCTTTTGATAAATCTCTCGCGAGATCTTGGAGGAACCGGTTGAACCACTAGTTTTTATGAAACGAAAACAGAAGGGAGGGGGTGGCTAAAGGAGGGGGAATCTCGCGTGAACAGCGCTATAAACTTTGTGCAGGGAAGCCTCGCGGTATCATCTAACGCCTCCTGAATCGGAAGGAGTCCAGAATTTACTTTAGTTCTCGCGGTAGTCTTGGGATTTCTTCACCCTCCCCCCACCTCTTAATGCGGAGCGGAGAGTTCTCCCCGCGATACCTTTTGCAGCAAGCAGAGGTGGGGGGAGGGGGATCGAAAGGAGGAAGAAGGGGCGTGGCTTGCGCGCTGAAGTCAGCACGGCGGCTGCGAGGGGGCGGAGGAATATATAAAGGCCCGGGTCGAACTGGGGGTGTTTCAGTTAGAGAAGCGATTCTAAGGCGGAGGTGGGAGAGCTGTTGTAAGCGAGGCGTATATTACTTCTGGTGAATTCGAGTTTATCTACACGGAGCGGGACCTCCCGGAACGATCTCTCGTTATGAGTCATGTGGCAGTGGAAAATGCCCTCGGTCTAGATCAGCAGGTGAGGGAACTGAAGGGAAAAACTCAAGGGTGGGCCCGGATAGGGAGGGCTTTTCGCCCCTCCCCCACTGGTGGCCGATCTGGCTTCGGGGTTCTCGTAGTCTCCTTTTCCCTTGTGATACCCTACTATCTTCCCGCGCTCCACCAGCCCGGTACGGTTTTTGTGTCGGCCTTCTGGTGGCGCATTTTACTGTGACGCAGTTCATTTTTTGGAGGCCGCGATTTTGGCGGCTTGGGCTTAAAATGTAGTAGACCGGAAAATGAAGCGGGGGGGATTGCTGAAGGAAAGGGGGAGAATCGCGGCGAGGCGTAAAGGATAGGGTGAAATGCCCATGGGCCGTGTGAGACAGGCCGGGCCTGCTCGGGGCTTTGTGCGGCTCTGGCTAGTGTGCTACATCTGCCGGCCCCCCTAGCGGCGTTCGCTTCGAACTGCAGCGGGCGGGGGACTACAGCGGCCATCGAGTGGTGACGAAATGGGAGGTTGGGGGAAGCGCGTGCGCGGTTCCCCAGCCGGGGAGCGGGAGCCACTTAGCTACTGCTGCCGCTCTTGTTTCCAGTGTTGGGTGCGCGCGCATATACGCGCGCGCGCCCCCATCTCCTTTGTCCTCGAAGCCCCTGTCGGAGAGGGGGGAGAAAGAGGGTGGTACCGCGCCTGTAAAGGCGGATTCCCTCTCTTCTCCTTTACGCTAGTCAAATAGTTCCGCTCCCCGCTTCCGTTCTTGCCAGTGGTCGAGAGCGGTGGCAGAGCAAAGTCTTGCGGGCGGTGTGGGCTAGAACCAGCTCCCGAAATGGAGCCAGTTAGAGAAATAAGAGCAGGCGTGTGACGCTGCCACCGGATTAGCGGCTACGGCCTGAAAACGCAGAGAGCGGGCAGGAAACGACTCAGCTAGGTTCGTCTGGTCCGGGGAGGCGGCCTCATGGTTTGCGATTTTAAACGAGGGTATTTAGACTAAAATCATAATATATATTTATACATATGTTTATATATGTTTAAAGTATATGTTTATACTTAAAACAGTTTTTAAAAAAATAAGTAATCGATATTTCTAATGCAAGGTAAAGCTGTGATTTACTACATAAGGCATAGCATATAACTAATGTCATTTTGCTCAAAGAAATCAAATCTGCCGTAACACGTTAAAAGAAGTGGTGGAGAGAAAATGCTTAAAAAGCAAGAGCTTTTTAAAACTGGATGGTAGTTATTGGGAAGCAATTGGCATGTTTAATATCAATATAAAATAATCTGATGGTACACCACTTGAATTGCTGTATTCTATAATTAAGTACTGATAAATGAACAAATTAAAGTTGCTTGATATTCTGAGTCAAAGGTAAAACTTGGCAGATTTCATTTGAAAATGTAACTAATAACTTGTGTATTTTTTTAAGTTTGCTGGTCTAGACTTGAATTCCTCAGACTCTCAGAGTGGAGGAGGAACAGCAAGTAGTAAGTAAATAACTCAATATGTTGCTAGAGTTAATATGTCTTATGGGTGGTCTATCAATTCAGTAAAAATAGCCTCTATTGAAGCTGTAAAATCAAGCTACTATTCTGTTTCCACAGTAGTATTTGTAATGCATATTTAATGTTAAATAATGGTTTTTTAATCTTGCTAGAAAATTGAACTTTAAAAAATAAGTTATGAGCTGCATGCTTCCTTAATCCAGTATTGCTTGATTAGATCATCACTCATTCAATTTCTGAATCTTGTAACTTTTCTGGAATATATTTGAAGAATAGAGATTGTTGGACTGGACTATCACCTACCTGGGCTATCTTATTCCTTTTATACTGCAAAAGAACCGCTGTTGACTGAGTTCCAGGACTGTATTTTTTAAGTTTTGGCAATATTGACTTGTTACTTAGTGGGATAAATAAGGAAAATGCTACAATATAACTATGTTTTTTTTTTTTTAAAAAAAAAAACCTTTTGATTCTTAGTAACTTAATCTCTTAATGGCAGGTTATTACATAACTACACTTTATAAATTATTCTGGTTTAGAAGTTCTCTGTCCTTGATAGCCAAGTAAAAATTATATACTGACAGCTTCCAATCATGAAAAGTATAAGAAAAATACTGTGATGGATTGTGAATGTTCTAGATAGCAAAGTTTTTTAAAGTAACAAGTATTTTTTCTTCCAGAAGGCCGGTACATTCCTCCTCATTTACGAAATAGAGAAGCTTCAAAGCAGGGTATGTTTGTTAATACAGATTTCAATTGTGAAGTAATAGTGCTTTATTTAAACTTGATTCACAGGTGGATATCCATTACAACCCCCCAAAACGTTAAACATTAGTAAAATCCTGTACTAAGCTTAGAAGTGTTATCTCTGGTTATAAGTAGCAAGGAAGCATATACAAAATTGAATTTGCACACTAACACTGATATTTTTTTACAGTATGAAGGTTGCAAGAGGAAATTCAGCTTGAGTGTAATACAGTTAGTAGGCTAGTGATTGAGTTGCATTTTCACTTAAGCAGTAAAGCTATTTAAGTGTTAATGCAACTTATTGCAAAGAGAACAATGGTGACACCTGGCCAAGAGAAAATATTGTTTCTTCTGAAAGTTATGGTCAAATTCATGGTCTTGTATTGATTCTAATGTGGAATGACATAATTGATAATTGTGATGATTCAGATTGCAATTATGAAACGATCCGTGATGAAATGAAACATTTTTAAAACATTAGTAATAAAGAAATGGAAGTAAGCAGAGACCCAGGCCTTTTTCCATTTAGTGTGGGTGCTATTTTTTCAAAAATATGTATTTTTGTGTTGATCTCCTATAGGGCTAAAAATTTAAAACTTCATAGAAGTTTTTAAAGTTGATTGACAGTTAAAGTTAGTTATTAAAAATATTAGATAAAATTAACTTAATGATCCAAAAAGGTTGTAGAAATAATCACATTCTTGAGTTTTCTCAGAGGATCCATATTTCTGGAATTCAATCTTGTTAGCAAGTAACTAACTAACTAAATAAATAAAAGGTAAATATTTAATGGAAGCTTTGTTAGGGGTAGATAGTTCTTTTTACTTTTTTTGTGGTTTGCAAGAAAGTTGTTTTGCCCCCAATTTTTGGGAGGGAGGATTATTTTAAGTTGATAATAGTGGGCAAAATAAATGAAGTTTGTTTCTATGTTAGATGTAGTCTTGTGGCAGGTATATTTAACAATTTCTGGTTAAATGCCAAAGTGCCATTTTTATTGGTTCTTAACAGTTTATTTAGGCCGACCTTCCATTTTTAAATTTAAAATTAGAGGGATATTATGTGGTCCACTGAGCAGTAGACCCTTAACTCATTCAACTGTTATGGAAATTTTTTAGAAGGTTTGAATTTACAGCCTTTCTTTCTTGTTGAAATTAGAGCAGATATGAGACTACCTTTTGGCTGTTTCTTGTCTTCTCTGTGGAAAACTTACTGTAAGCTAGAACTTGGTAGAATTTGAAAAAATTGTTTTGATTTCCAGAATTTCCATAACCATAAATAGCTAATCTTATCGGTTCACATGTGTAAAAAGTTAATAGAATTCAGAAACTTTTAAAATTGTTGTGAACACATAACAAAGATTAATAAATTAGTGCACCCCACCACCCACCTATTCTAATACACAAGGCTAAAGTCATTAGAATGATTTTTTTTGTAATTTTCTAGTAGTGTTTTTCATACATTTTGGCTTATAATATAAATGTTAACTATGCTGATTGGGAGTGATTTAAAATGAGTGTGAAACTTGCGGCGTCACATTGCCATCATGTGACATTTCGTGACCTTTGCAGTGGGTGGGTGTGGTCTGTGTGACGCATCTGACCCTTGGACTACGTTTGACACCCCGATCCAAAACATTATTGGGTCTTGTGGGAGGGTTCACTGAAATACCTGAAGTGGGCAGCGGTTCTTGTTACTTCAGAGTGACATTGAAATTCATAGGATAATTTTTGGGCCTTTTACTAGATTAGGGAGAAGAAGAGTTTTAAAAAAAAGTCTTGTTACAATCAGAAAATCAAACAGACCTCTTAAATGAAGGTGGGTAGATGCTTGGGTTAATCTTCCCCAGAAGGATATTACCATGGTGAAGGGTACTTAAAAGCAATCAAAGAGAAGATTTGTAATACTATTTTGAGTGAGTGAATAAAAGCCAGCTTTATAGTGGACTGAAACATGCTTGGAAGTAGTGAGAAATTTTTGATGTTTCTGACTGTCCTAAGCTGTTGATTGGCCAGCTCCTTTTTTTAAGCATTCTGTTAGATGATTTTTTTTGGGGGGGGGGGGGTATCTTCATATTGGCCACAAAAATTCAGGATACTTCTAATGTGAACTCTACTATCACCAAAGGTAAGCTGATATATTTGTAGAAACTTTACATTTTGGAATAAGGATGCGAAAAAGTTAACACTGGTTGGAGACATTCCATAACAATGTTTTAATATGCTTTCAAACTGAATCATAATGCTGGGAGTTTTCATGGCTCTTTTTGCAGCATACAATATCCATAACTATACAGCAAACTACTATTCCAATTCGATGCCACCACCAAGAAGCTGTAAGTTGGTGTCAGGCTGAAGTGATTTTAAAGTTTGTCGTTTGGGAGCATGTCTCTAAGCAGTAATTTGCAGTTAACTAACAGTTTGAGCTTTTTCTTCAAGCACATTCTCAGGCATACCATGCCTTCTTTGCCTCAATTTAACAGTTTTCTCAATTGGTGTTACATGATTAAGAAAATAGACAGTGAAGAAATGTTAAATTCTTTTGCTCCTTTTGAGTTTAGTACTTTTAGTACTATTTTTATTAAAAACCTATAATTAGCAAATACCAGAATCCACTTTTGTAGACTCATCATTACGTGGTGAGAAAGTTATTAGTTCTTAAACAAGACGCCAGCATAGTAACAAAAAACTTGAAATTCACCTTTATTAATTTTAAATCAAAGTTAATTATGGCCATGGTTCTTTTTATGCTACATGTACTAAAACTAACACTTTCTTCATCAACAATGCGGTTAAAATGTTTCCTTTGACAATAGTGTGAATCTGTTCGAAGTTTTAAAATAAAACAGGTTTTCTGTTCAGTGGGCATGTTCATATAATATACGCTAGCACAATGTGCTAAGTATTTTATCTATGAACTGGATAAGTTTCTGAAAGATTTAAAAAAGGTCATACATTTGAATAGCTTATTCAAAATACTATAATAAAATTAATGGCAGATTTTAAAAATAAAATTTGTTGGTATATTAAATATTGTCAGATATAATATGACAAAGTTTGGGAAGCACTCAACTAATGTGATGTTTTGAAGGGAAAATTCCTTTAGCTCTAGTTGTAGCAAATACTTTATCCCTCACAATGCTAGCTACTCTTTATAGTCTGAGCTCTTCACATTTTCAGTAGGAAATTAACCAAGGTATGTTTCTGAAACTTTTCACAATATTTGCAAAGATAAACCAGATAACTAACCTTTTACTGGAACTCATGAATGAAGGCAAATATGTGTCCCATGATAATGTTGCAGAATCCAATCCCAGTTGGTCACTGGGACACATTTATCTCTGGTCCTGGTAACCAACACAGATTGGATCTTTTTCCATGAACTTTCTAATAATAGTTGCAGACTTCTAACATACTTCTAACATTCTAAAAAACACTGAAAAAATGCATATACTAGCATTAGCTAGTCAGAATTTTGCTTTTTAAAATTGCTACATGCTTAATTTGTATCTTTGAGCTTAGCATTGGACCCTGAGTTTAGTGCTGGACTTACTTCAAATTGACCATTTAAGATGTGCTTCCAACTTACTGCATGGCAGCAATATTGGTATACCTAGCTATAGTACAAATATAGTACAATAGCTTAAGAAAGTTAGTTCAGCTACATAATTAAGTATCCATAAACTTTGCAGCTTTTGTGAACATAGATGCAGAGAAACCTGCAATTTTAATTATTTGAGGCCAAATTGCCCTTTTTAAAAAAGAGGTGCCCTTAAAATGTACATTTTTGGCAACAAAAGTCACACTTACAGTGGAGCTTGCAAAAACTATTTGCTGGCACAAGTGACATTTAACACTTTAATTGTTTAACTTTTTATTCTCTGCTAAAGATTCCCCCAGCTGGGACTCTCGTGGAGGTAATGGCTATATGAATGGATATGATCGTGACAGCCGGATGAATGGCTACGATCGTGATCGCGGTGTGTTTGGATCCAGAGGAGGATCTGGACGTGATGACAGAGGTGGGCGTGGGGATCTGTCACTTCCATCCAACTTAGTGATTAAAAACTAGAGATCTTAAGAAAGGACAAAGCTGATGGAACTTATGGAAAATTCTTTGAATTTTCTTACCAAGCAGCTTTAATGGAGCTGCCTTCCTAAACTGAAATGCAACAGATATCATAGTTCTGAAATTTTAATGGGTCTTTAGAATCCTTACCACAGTCGAAGATGATCGGTTTGAATCCTCAAGTCAAAACTTTTCATGTTTTTATTAACGACTTAGAAGTATTGAAGCTCATTGTCCAATAGTTCCAATTACTGTATTCAGGTTTTACATATCAAGGAAGTTATACATTCTCAAAATCTTTCATCATTTGACTGTTTCTTCTTTACTCTTGTCAGTATGTTGGCAAATACATGAAACTTAAAATGATCCAGTTTTCAAGCTGTTGTGAAATTGTCAAGTTTTAAATGAACATAATATATTTAGTATGGGTTGCCTAATGATTGAACTCTAGAGATATGCCATAGGCTGATTCCTCATTGAACAGAAGTAAAAGTATCCAGGGTGGGTGGGGTTCATTCAGCTTGAAAGGATCACCATTCCATTTTTTGCTGTCAGTGCCATCTTAACTCGATGGCAGTATGGCTTACTTTGAACAAACAGAGAAGTTATATTTGGAAAACTGATGGCTACTTGTTGATATTAATGGTTGTTCTCAATATATTTCTTACCTGTAAATATATTTGGAAATATTTAATGATGGATTGTATTATTTGTAGGATTTGATGGTGGATGGAATGCTGCCAGAGACAGGGATGCATATAGTAGCTTTGGTGCAAGAAGTGAACGTGGATCAGGAAAATCAAGTTTCTTTACTGACCGTGGCAATGGCTCAAGAGGAAGGTAATCACTTTGTTTAATTTTTTTTAAAACTGCAAATCTTTACTGATGTATTGGCTGCAGAAATTTAGTTGTATCATGTTACTTTTAATAAAATTATTACAGTAATCCTAATACGTAATTAGTTTGAATTGTTTGGTACCAATAGCTAGGTATATGTGTATTTTAATTAGGAAAAATACTCTGCATTTCCCATAAAATTGCTTTTGGCTAATAGGGTTATTTAGTTCAGAATTTATGAGAAATTTTGTGATTTTCCATATCTAAAATCTTACATGCATATTTTTTTCCTTATATTCAAAACCTGTTCTGTAACCATTTGGTTTGATTACAGAGTATCTTGAAGTTTTTTTTCCCATCAGGGAGCTCAAGGCAGTATGCATGTTTTCCTCCCTTTTATTCTCCTAAGAATCCTATGACGTAGTTTGTACTGAGTGAAGGAATAGTTTAAGGCCATGAATGTCATGATTGAAAAGGGAGCTGAACCCAGAGCTTGGTACCCAAGAGTTCCTAATTAATCACTAAGAATTGAGTTGGAATAAACGCAATCTGAATTGTTAAAATCTTACTTAGTTGAATCTTCCTATAGCAAGGGCAAAGAAACAGTTAAATGGAGAGCCTTTGATAGCAGAAGGGCAAAAGCTGCAGCCCTCAAATCAGCGTGATTCCCAGAAGTTGGTTCTTTAACATGATAGAAAATTGAAATTATTAATTTTGATAGTCAAGTTAGTTAATTAATCTAATTAATCTTTGGATGATATCTTTAGTATGTTTCTGAAAAGCAAAATATGGCCTTAAGCCTCAAATAATGCAATCTGCTTTAAAGCAAAAGGGAATATTTTAAATTAAATATTTAATTGGTAGGTTACTTCAAAGGAGCACATGTAGATTTAATGTTATGTTGTATGATTAGATATGATGATGGCGGTGGAAAATGCAGTAGTGATTTTGATGGTATTGGAAGTCGTGGTGATAGGAGTTGCTTTGGTCGATTTGATCGTAGCGGAAACAATCGTTGGTGTGATAAAAATGACGAAGATGATTGGTCAAAACCACTTGCCCCAAGTGAACGTACGGAACAGTGAGTATTACAAGCTTACCTGGCAACCTTTCAGTGAAACATTCAATGCTGCAGATTACACAATTGATTTATTTTCATTCTAGGGAGCTGTTCGCTGGGGGGAATACAGGCATTAACTTTGAAAAATATGATGACATTCCAGTTGAGGCAACAGGCAACAACTGTCCTCCACACATTGAAAGTGTAAGTACTACCAGTTTCATAATGCATTTACTTGATAAAATTGTTAAACGTCTATATTGTAATAAATCAGTACTTTTTAATTGATTAATCCTTTAGAAAGAACATTGGTTCCATTTTTTAGGCTAGTAATTTTGTTTGGAAAGAGATGATACCTTATGATTTTGTATCTGATTCTTTTTAAACTTGGTCATCTTATTACACCTGGTTTATTACACCGGGCTATATTGAGGTTTTTGCTAAATGAATTGAGGATGAAATACATTTTAAATATATTGGAAAGAGAAATGGGGAACTTCTACATAGTCAATAATTAAAAAGAAAATAATTGACAGGTTAATGTACTAAAATAACAGTGCAGGTGGATTATTTTCAAGAGTACTGTAGAACTTAGGTTGTTGTACATTTGCTGATGTTACTTGGCTAGGTAAAAACAAGAGTCTTCAACTTACAACCACAATTGAACTCAACATTTCTTTTGCTAATCCAGGCAAAAATGCCTTACTTTATGACCTTTTTGCCACGCTTGTTAAATGAATCACTGCAGTTGTAAAGTGAATCTGGCTTTCTTCCACCCGAACCCCACAATTGACTTTGCTTATCAGAAGCCAGCTGGGAAAGTTACAAATGGTGATTCCCATGATCCCAGGACAATGCAACTGTCATAAATACATGCCATTTGCCAAGTGCCTGAATTTTGATAATTGGACCAATTTCTGTAAGTGTAAAAAAAGGTAATACACTTTTTTTAGGGCTGTTGTAAGTTTGAGCAGTCATTAAATGAATGGTTATAAATTGAGGACTATTTGCTTGTTTTCTACATTGAGTGCATTGCATGACCATAGCATGCTCAAAAACAGCTTTAGGAATACTGCTTCACCTAAATTTGTTAATTCCTACATTTTATCTGTAAATGAGACCAGTTGATTGTGTGGCACAGTCCAATTTTTAAAAAACAAGTCCTGGGTTTTTTTTATAACTATTCTTCAATGGAAACCAGATAACAAAAAAATTGCATCCTGGAATTATAATTAGCTGCTTTTGATTGTCTACTATACATGGGGAAAAAACTGTTAGCCCCAATGTCAAGCTTAGAACTAGCACTTGCCCACCTTAAAGTCAAATTCCTACCAAAACTTTAAAATCAAACAAGCTTCTTTACTTCATTAGCAAGGGCATTGGGTAGATGGGAGTGCTCCATCCATTCATAATCAGGTGTCCATATGAATGCAACACTGGCTAATAAGGTAATTAGACTAATGTAGAATACTCCTGTTTAATAACTGAAATACCTTTGCAGTTTAGCGATGTTGACATGGGGGAAATTATCATGGGGAACATTGAACTCACCCGCTACACTCGACCTACTCCTGTTCAGAAATATGCTATTCCTATCATCAAAGACAAAAGAGATCTGATGGCTTGTGCCCAGACAGGTAAGTCTGTAATGTTTATGTTATAGCTGCATGTTCTAAATGAAGTAAAAATAAAATTTAGCAACTATGAAATCCATGCTGTACAAATTTTGAACTCTTTCCTTTAGAAACCTTGCTGATTATTGTATTTTGAAGTGTTGAATAAATGCTGAGAATGGGCCAGTGCTGTTCTCCAAGTTGGAGGGGTTTGGGTAAATTGTAAAGACCTGCTGTTTTACAATTGGCTGTATTAGTTAACTACCACTAATTTGACCATTGGAGTAAAAACCATTTGCAGCCAACACAGGTTTCTGTATAACTTCTTGTAATAATAATTAATAATAATAATAACAACCACCACCACATTGGTTGAATTTTTCAGAAATAATAGGATTTTGCATTGCTATCAAATTTTAATGCATCTTTTTCTCTAGGTTCTGGGAAAACTGCTGCATTCCTTCTTCCCATATTGAGTCAGATATATACAGATGGTCCAGGTGATGCTTTGAGAGCCATGAAGGCAAGTGTATGGTTTGCATCATATAAACAATATCTAGATACTGTGCATTTTATCATGCTGTTATCCATTTGTCATTTCTGTGTTAATGTATGGGAATAAAGTTTCTGTTTGAGAATGTAACTCAAACTCATTTGCCTCTGCAGAGGAAAGTTGCACACTAATTTTGTTTTAGCACAAAAGTAGCTGTACAGGCACACAACCACTCATTTAGTAATTATTTGAAGTTATAATGGCTTTGAAAAAAGTAACATGGTAGTTTTTCAGACTTAATAACTTGGTCATGTGATCAAAACCTAGATGGTTGGCAACTGGTGTGTATTTCTTACATTTACACTGTTCCAGAATCATGTCACCCTTTGTAACCTTCCCTGCCAGCTTCCAGAAGCAAACTCAATGGGAGAAGCCAGGTTCACGTAACAACTGCTTGATTCACCTAACTTCGGTGATTTGCTTAACAACTGGCAAAATGTAAAATAAAGTGCAACTCACTTTTAATTGCCTTGCTTAGCAAAATTTGGGCTCAATTGTCGCAAATTGAGGACTGTATTGCTGTTTAACTTCAAGGAAGTATTGAGGCAGAATGAAATGTCTTGCATAACATTGGGCTTATACCTTCAGTGACATCCTGCTCTTGTAACATTACAGGAAAATGGAAGATATGGGCGTCGTAAACAATACCCAATTTCATTAGTTTTGGCTCCAACAAGAGAATTGGCAGTGCAGATATATGAAGAAGCTAGAAAGGTAAATGTTACATGCTCCTGGGAACTTATTAGCAGATCACAAGGCATAATTTTAGATCTGAAATTCTAAAATCTGAAATTTCCTACCCTCTAGTTTGCCTATCGTTCCAAAGTCCGTCCTTGTGTTGTATATGGTGGCGCTGACATTGGCCAACAGATACGTGACTTGGAACGTGGTTGCCATTTGCTTGTGGCAACTCCAGGCCGCCTTGTAGATATGATGGAGAGGGGAAAGATAGGCCTGGACTTCTGCAAGTAAGTAATACAGATAATAAGTTTTGTAATATTGATAGCATTGGATACTTTGGAACTTCCTTGTCAGTATGGAATTGTGGAACTCTTGATGTGCTATTTTATATTTTCTAGATACTTGGTTTTGGATGAAGCTGATCGTATGCTTGACATGGGTTTTGAGCCTCAGATTCGTCGTATTGTTGAAAAAGATACTATGCCACCAAAGGGTGTCCGTCAGACAATGATGTTTAGTGCTACTTTTCCAAAGGAAATCCAGGTATTTATTTATGCATGATGTTCAACTTTCCAGTAAGATTCAGCACATTAAAGGGAATTGATATACTGAAAATAGTTATCTATGGTAAACCCAACACTGCTATTCCAAAAGGCAACTGGACTTTCTTGATTTTTTTCCCCTTGAAAATGTTTCACTTCTCATCCAAGGAGCTTCTTCAGTTCTGGGATGAGAAGTGAAATGTTTCCAAGGGAAAAAAACAGTCCAGTTGCCTTTTGAACAGCACCTTTGGGACAAGCATGAACTGGATGACTGAATCTATAGACATGTCTATGGTAAACTTGTTAAAAAAAACAGTTCTTGAATAGTTTTCTTTTGAAGAACTTGTCTTTAATTAACTCCCTAGTGTTGAGATAGGTCTGTACCCCCATAGAGGTTTGTGGGGATTGATAAACTCTGATTAGATGCATATTGTTTATGCTAATTAAGTGCTATTTTTTAGATGCTTGCTCGTGATTTCTTGGAGGAATATATTTTTCTGGCTGTTGGCCGAGTTGGCTCTACATCTGAGAACATCACACAGAAAGTAGTGTGGGTGGAAGACTTAGACAAAAGATCATTTCTGCTTGATCTCTTGAATGCCACAGGTAAAGACTAAGGAAGAATTCCAGCATAAATCTAATGTAAATCTGTGTTAGCTGAGGAGAAGAATTAAGATTTTTCCTTCTTTTCTCCTATAATTGACTTCTTACTTCAATCTGTCTGCAACTAGCTTGCCTAGTAACATCTTTTTATTATTGCAATAATAAGCACTAGTTTATACCATGCCGTGCTATATTGACAGATACACCATTAGTTAATGAAATTCTTTGTATGTGCAGGCAAGGAATCCTTGACTCTGGTGTTTGTAGAGACTAAAAAGGGAGCTGATTCTCTGGAGGATTTCCTGTACAATGAAGGATATGCTTGCACCAGTATTCATGGTGATCGCTGTCAGCGAGATAGAGAAGAAGCATTACATCAGTTCCGCTCTGGCAGAAGTCCCATCTTGGTTGCCACTGCAGTAAGGATATATTTGTATATCTGTGTGTGTCTTTTTAATTTTATCTTTGGGAACTCAGGATTCCCCTCTTGTCTTCCAATAGGTAGCGGCACGAGGACTGGATATTTCCAATGTTAAACATGTCATAAATTTTGATTTGCCAAGTGACATAGAAGAATATGTGCATCGCATTGGCCGTACGGGCCGTGTAGGAAATCTTGGTAAGAGAGCATTAATCTTGATGGAGTTTTTGTAATTGTTAAGCTCTCTATATGCAGATGTGCTAAATAACATGAGATTGTAGCTGCCCAGAATTTTGTCAACCTCTATTTGAAAGAAGCCTTTTCAAAGTAACAGTGGACATAGATTAGAATGCAAATACTTTTAAGGAGACCTCTAGCAATAAAGGCTGTTGGGAAAGATCAGTGTATGTATATATTATTGAGACAATTCATAAGTTCCTTGTAATGCAGTAAATGAACTTACAAATCTTGTTGCTGGTTTTGTAAAAAAAATTAATTAATGGAAATCTGCATTGGATAGTTTTATTATGCTTCTGAGAAGCTTTCACATTGAAAAATATATTTGAAAATATAGTATCCCAGGTTTTCAATTTTTATACTTAAAACATTTTGAATAATATCCCCTTTTAAATGCCTTTGATTTTGACATGTTATTTCTTTCATTGTTGTGAATCATGCACTGTAGAAGGAAAAGCCCATCCATGGCTTATCTTTCACACAAAAGGGGGAAAATTATCATAAATGCAATGATAAATCTACTGATATTAAGAGCTCATCATGAATGGTCAGGAAGGACTATCTGCTTTTATTTGTGTCATTTTGAAAATAAGTACAGATCGCTGAAGTTCTATGTTCCCGTAACTTTTATTTTAGGTCTTGCCACGTCATTTTTTAATGACAAGAACATAAATATCACAAAAGACTTGTTAGATCTGCTTGTTGAAGCTAAACAGGAAGTACCATCTTGGCTAGAAAACATGGCATATGAGCAGCATCATAAGGGCGGAAGCAGTCGTGGGCGTTCCAAAGGGTAATATGAATGAACTAAGTTTGAGTAACCTGCCTTCCATGTAGCTGGCTAGAGCTTCACTCTGTTTTATTGTTACATTAGACTGCAAGCTATTCTACTTCCTGTGTTTTTAGGGTGAGAGTTTTTTACTGCTCCAATATTCCTTTGCATTCCTAAGAAAAGTAAAGGACTGTTTCATTTTTGAAAGACCAGGGTACTTGTTTGATAGATTTATATCCCATTTTTCTTATAGGACCTCAGGGCAGTGTGCATGGTGTTCCCTGTTTATTGTGTTAGACTTTTTGGTTTGGTGAAATTAGATGCCAGTTCAGTTGAAATTTTGAAATAATGTTCTGCAGAGAATGAATAATAGAAAGTCTTTTTTAAAAAAACAACCATTTGAGACAGTAGCTATTGCTTGATAACAGGTGTGCAGTAGCAAAACAGATACAGAATATAAGAATTAATTAAATGGAGGGTTTATTATTTAATGGAGTTCATGGCTACTTCAAATACTGTCTTACCTACCCTTTTGTTTTCCTTCAGCCGCTTCAGTGGAGGCTTCGGTGCCAGAGATTATCGAACAAGCAGCAGCAGCAGCAGCAGCGGTGGGGGCAGTAGTTTTGGCAGCAGTCGTGCAAGTAGTGGTCGCAGTGGTGGTACTGGTGGTGGTGGTGGTCACGGAGGTAGCAGAGGATTTGGAGGTAAATCTTTTATGTTGTTTAGGTTGGGATGAAAGATGATAGAAAAAAATCGTGAACATTTTCATTGTATCTTAAATTTCTCATCTCTTGTCTTAATAGGTGGCTATGGCGGCTTCTACAACAGTGATGGATATGGAGGAAACTATAACTCTCAGGGGGTAGATTGGTGGGGCAACTGATCTGCTTGCTGCAGAATCTTACCAAACAAGCTAATATGGAAACCACATGTAACTTAGCCAGACTATACCTTGTGTAGCTTCAAGAACTCGCAGTACATTACCAGCTGTGATTCTCCACTGAATTTTTTTTAAGGGAGCTCAAGGTCACAAGAAGGAAAGGAACAGAAGCCCTACTTTGAAGAAGGTTTAAAGACTCCACTGTAGTCAGGATTAACTCCTTTACCCAACCCCACTCTCACTCCTAAACTGTATTTATAATTTTGTGACTGAGGATCATTTGTTAATGTACTGTGCCTTTAACTTTAGACAACTTTTTATTTTGATGTCCTGTTGGCTCAGTAATGCCCAAGATTATCAATTGTCTTTGCAAAATTATTCAACTTGGGCTTTATAAAAATCAAACCTTGGCACACAGGTGTGATACAACTTACAGGAATCATTGATTCATCCACTTTACCTGCAAAAACAAAAAAAGTAAACTTGTGCAGTGGCCTACATTAGGATTTTGATATTGGAGATTTGAAAAATAAAACATCTTGAAGCATATCAATGGAATTAGTTTCTAATGTGGCAAAACTGTACAAAGTTAAAGTTGATTTGCTCACTCTATCCTGGATAGGTACTTCGAACCTGATTGTCTTTAAAAAGCCATTCCAGTCCTGATAATGAGGTGATGTATGGATTGCATGCATACAAGCACTGTTTTAAAAGTAAATGCAAGGAAACACAGCAATTCCAGTGTTTAGGCAGATTATTAATGTGAGCTAGCCAATAGAAGGCAGAACATTACAGGGAATGTTTAAAGGTCTGAACTTGAAATAGTTTTTAGGAGAATTCATCTACTTAGACGTTTCAAAATTGCCTGCCATATTAAGTTGAAATGGTAGAATGGCTGACCATAACAGTGAAGGTCCATTTTTTAAAAAGGGCCTGACTGATTTTTTTGGTCTTAACGCATGCTAGTGTTGATGTTTTTTGGTCAAGGGGGAATGAACAGGAAGAATTATGCAGCAGGCTTTATTTTAATGCAGATTCACATTACTCTGTTCAAGCTGCGTTGAAGTGATAACTGGCTTACTATAGACTTGTAAAATGGCTCCAGAAGAGTAACAAATTCTGAAATCACAAAGGTTGGAATGTACATAACTGCACAAGGTTCAATTCTGCTATCAAGTGCAGTTTTAGTCAGTTTTAGTTGCATAGGTTTCCATTGTATTTAGTCTTGTTAATGCTGATCTGGCCAAAGATGAGTATTTCCAACAGTAAAAAGGCCTCTGTCACTTGGTATCTCTGAGATAATGTCTGTTGCCAGAGGTATTACCAACTCTTTCTCTAAGTGGCATAGGACAACAGCAAAATCTCCTAAAGTGCAATAGATCTTTTCAAGTGTATTGTGCCTTGTACTAAACTTTAAGTAGGTGCACTTGACAGTATTTGAAGTCATTTGTTATGGTGCTATTTCAATTAGTCTAGATTTAGGCCCTTGTACATTTTGCCCATAACTTTTTACAAAATACTTCTTTTATTGCACATTCAGAGAATTTTATATGTCTTGTGTGCGTGTCCTTAACTTCCAATCTTATTTTGTCTCTTGGGAGACAACGCAGCTTGGCTAAGGAGAAGGAACTAGATTCTAAAACTGGGACCATGGGAATAATGGTTGGGAAGAAAACTATTTGCACACGACAGATTTCTAGATACTTTTTGCTGCTAGTTTTGTGTAATATTTATTGAACATTTTTGACAAATATTTATTTTTGTAAGCCTAAAAGTGATTCTTTGAAAGTTTAAAGAAACTTGACCAAAAGACAGTACAAAAACACTGGCACTTGAATGTTGAATGTCACCGTATGCGTGAAATTATATATTTCGGGGTAGTGTGAGCTTTTAATGTTTAAGTCATATTAAACTCTTAAGTCAAATTAAGCAGACCCGGCATTAGCAGTGTAGCCATAACTTTCTGATAGTAAAACAAAAATTGGCAACTTTAAAATTAAACATGCCAAGGTTTTGATACACTTGTCTTAAGATATTAATGAAACACTTCAAAACACTGATGTGAAGTGTCCAGATTCTCAGATGTTTGTTGCGTGAGTTTTTGTTTAGTTGTGTGGTTTTTTTTTTTCAGTGAATGTCTGGCACATTGCAATCCTCAAACATGTGGTTATCTTTGTTGTATTGGCATAATCAGTGACTTGTACATTCAGCAATAGCATTTTAGTGAGTTTTACAACCAGCAATATTCTTCAGTTGTGATAAAGAGTCATATGCAAAGAATGGGTTTAAACTTGCTGAGTGTAAACACTATGAACGTCAGGTCACTGTAGGTTTAGTAATTGCTTATTGTATTAGTTTAGATGCTAGCACTGCATGTGCTGTGCATTACTCAGTTTTAATAAAATAAAAAGTTGAAATGCATCCTGTGTAGTTTTGATTCTTACAGTAGGTGGAAAGGAGTGGTTTAAAAATAGATTGTTGAAAAAATTAATGATTCTGCTTTTCCTAATCTGATTAAATCTGGGTATCATGAACTGAATTTTCAGTGGGATATTTTAGTTTGGGGTAGACAGAAAGCCATTTATTGCTTTTTGGTACACTAATCCAATATAGATGCTAGTTTTTACCTGAATAATAAGTAGTAAATGGTTGAAAACTGTAAATGTGGTTGCTTATTGATATAATTATACAGTAGAAATAAAATGTATCTAATTTGGCAGTTACTTGTCACTGATCCTGTAAACCACTTTTGGGACTGGGAGAGTATGTTTACATTCACCACTTTTTAATATGCATTGGACCCTTGAAGTAGAATTGTTTTATAGTACAACTGGGGGTTTGAGGTTATGAGTCTGTGTGTGTGTGTGTGTGTGTGTGTGTATGTATGTATGAATGAGATAACAAACGGCATGTTCA
Organism: Thamnophis elegans; assembly: GCF_009769535.1. Lineage (NCBI taxonomy): Eukaryota > Metazoa > Chordata > Lepidosauria > Squamata > Natricidae > Thamnophis > Thamnophis elegans. The sequence goes on along the minus strand of NC_045546.1, from coordinate 60,091,652 downwards.
CATCAACAAATGTAACCTGTTACCCAGGAACTTGTTTTCCACCTTAGAAAAATAGTTGTGTATTAGGTTTGAATGGTGTTTGGGGGAGGATAGCAGAACAAGAATATAGTAAAAAAAAAATGCTGATCAGTGCCCTTCCCCCAGTAACAAGTGGTTTACAAATTTTTCAAACTATTAAAAGCAAAATTAAGCAGGAAGGGTAATGACAGCAGAATTATAAAAACAGGAAGGCTGCCGTTCACATAGCAACTCAGAGATTGCCAGCTACCGTAGCAGAAGACAAAACTAATCAAATGCCGTAGGTTCAGTTGGGAAACTGAGCATCCATATATACTTTAATTGCTTTGTAATTCATGTTTTGTCATATGCAATACCTGGAGTTGCTTACTGAGAAGGGTGACTAGAATTTTTTTTAAATGTTAGGAAATTCCTAAAAGATTGTCATTCAGACCATTTAGCCATTAACAAACAAAACCATATTTACACACTGTTCAAAAGAAAATAAGGAAACAACCAGTACATGTTATATTCAGTACCAACACTGGGATAAGCAGGGATTAATATCACAGATAGTTACAGGTAGTTCTTGAGCTGCAATGGCTCAAAATTAGTGATCTCAGAAAAAGTGACTGATGACATGTTCTCCACCAGCCATGTGGCAGATTGGGTGCTTGGCAACTGGGTTTTATAACTGTAACAGCATCTTAGGTGATTGAAATTTGTAACCTGAATTGGCTTCTAATCAATCAATTTGGGGAAGCCAGATTTACTTAATGACCACAATTCCCCTAATTGGTTAAAAAGTGGTCATAAAATTGGTCATGTGATGTTACTTAACCATGTAGCTTGGTAACCAATATTCAGATCCCAATTGTGGCTGCTGTACTTTAATTGAACTATTGAGGAAACCATATTGCTGAGAACACTTGCAGGGCAAACTACAATATGTAAATGGAGCAAGTCCCATGTTCACACCTAGTTGGGTAATACTATGCAAGCAAACAAACCCAGACAGCATCAATGATTCCACTGTTCAAGTCTGACCAGCATAGATTTTGAAATGCTAGCTTACAATCATTTAATTGTGTATCTTGAGGCATAATCTTGGAGATGTGCACTCCTGACTTCAAGTGCAGCATTAACTAATTCCAGTACAGGGGCAGGGATGTTGGAGGCTATTATAGATTCTTCTGGCTTTCAAGGATATTATGTAATAGATATCAGACACTAATTGTGAAATTAGGCTCCAACAATAGGTGGGATTGCTGCTAGTACCCGACTGCTGCATAGCAGCTTCATACCAGAACTGAATTGGAATAGAGCTCGAAGGGACCTTTGTGGTCTTCTAGTCCAACTGTCTGCTCAGGCAGGAGAACCTTATACCATTTCAGACAAGCGACTGTCCAGTCTGTTCTTAACCTCCAGTGATGAAGCACCTGCAATTTCTGAAGGCAACCTGTTCCACTGTTTAATTATCCTTGCTTGTTGGGAAGTTTCTCTTTCAGGTTGCTTCTCCTTGATCAGTTTGTATCCATTGTTCTGTGCAACACTTGGAGTGTCCAAGCAAGGGTTAAATTCTGTCACACTGCCCACAGACTGAATTGAAATTCTTTGACAACTCCTGGCTCCTAGCCTCAGTTTTTTCAATTCAGTCAGCCCATTCAGACGCATTCACAGCTCAGCTATTAGCTTTCTCTTAAATCCTTTTATTTCTTACCTGTTGTTTTCTTCTGTTTTTTAGTTTAGTTGGATTTCCACTTCTTTCCTTGGCTGGCTGTTCTTTTTTTAGTGCGGTTTCCTCGCTCTGGAGAGGACTCTGACTGCCTCTCCTTCCACGCATTTTTTGTCGGCTTCTCCGACGTGATTGCCACCACCACAGCTGTCTTCTTCACTGGCGGGACCATCCGAGGCTTTGGCGGCCCGTCTGGCTACAGGGCAGCCCGCTGAGCACCTGGGAGATCGCATGGTATGGTTTTGAGCTGCGCAGCCGATTTCGGATCCTCAACCACATGGCGTGCTGCTGGGCACAGCCATCTTATTGGCACCATCGGTGGCCATTTTGGGTGTGGTTTTTTCCCACCAAAGAAGATCGCCGCAAACTGCAGCCGCAGCCTCTGGAAGCTGTTCGCCTCAATCCGGACTGCTGGCAGAGACCTCAGCAACAGCAAAAGGTGTTCTGAAGTTTTGGTAGCTGCCATCCTCCAATAGCCACCTTTGCTAGACTGCCTGCGACCCTGCCTGCTAGCTCAGTGAGCTCCTCCCTTCTGGCGATGCTGTGAGCACTAGGCACTGTACCAGCCTGCAGCTCTTCGTGCGGTGGTGAGTGGGGTCTTCATCAACCTCCCTCCATACCCTTGGAGCCAAAGATATTCCCTGTTCAGCTGCTGGGGTTCGAGCAGCATGGAGGAGGCCATTATGGAATTGCCTAAGCTTGAGGCAACCTCCACCCCACAGGATAGGCCTTATACCAGGAAAGTGGCCAGGGAGGCTATCAAAGATTGGGAAGTGCCCCTATGCCAGGAAGGTGACTACGAGCCAGGACAGTGGAGCTGAGGTACCTTGAAAAGCAATTTGATAGGGCCCAAAGGCAGACCTTGACAGTGGCTCAAGTCCACCAAGCAGACCCCCCCAGAATCACTGGGGAGCCAGGACACCTGTCCACCTGAGCCTTCCTTATCTTCCTGCGGGAGGGGATCCCCAGGGGTTTTCCCCAGACAGGTCCCTTGGGGACTAAGAGCTATTATACCCTCTTCACCCCCTCCCTCCGTCGTTAGTGCTGGTTTGGTGTCAGAGGAGGAGGATGATCTTGTGGAACCAGATCTGTCTGAAGACAGGCTGGTTCTTGACAAGCCTGCCTTTGCGGGATTGTTTAAGCCTTCATTGTTCAAGTCAATCCTGCACAAAGCAAAGGTGATTGTGGCTCAGGGATATACTAATCCTGCTGACCCCAGTGAGGGGGCGGTTGTTTGATGAGAATGTTCAGGCTCGGGAGATGGCTCCTGTACTCAAGCTGTTTAAGGACATAGTGCAGCATCAATGGGTGCAACCAGGGACATGGGCGACTCAGGGTCATGACAAATGGCTTTACGCCGTTGAGCCTAGCATGGAGGATCCCCTCAAACTTCTGGATGTAGACCCCCCTGTGGCTGCCCTCACCTCCAATCCTGTCCTTCCACCTGATCTGTTGGAAAGACTTAAGGTGGAAGATAAGGCAGAGAGGGCTTGCCACGATGCAGCAGGCCGTGGCGAGGGCCGTAAGGGTGTCCACCTTGGCTTCCTTTTTTAGCAGTGCCTCCATAGCATGACTTCGCCAGCTGCTCACCTGTCTGCCCCCAGGGAATTCTAGGCTCTGCCAGGATGTTAACAAAATTGTGGCGGCAACTGAATATACAACAGACACTTCCCTCAATGCAGCGAAGTTTGCTTCGATGGCCACGGCTTCCAACATCACTTCCTGCTGTCTCCCATGTCTTTGCCATTGGAATGTGGATATGAGGTCCAAGTGGAAGTTAGTCTCAGCCCCCTTCAAGGGAGGGAAGCTCTTTGGGTTTGCCTTGGACTCTGTCCTCATGGAAAATAAGGACAAATGAAAAGTTATGCCTTCCGTCTCCCGCAAGACAGATCGTAGATTCTCCAACTTTCGAAAGCAGTCCTTTTGTGCAGCTGAGCCGCAGGCCAGTTCCTCTTACTTTCAGCACTCCGATCCCAAGGGATCGGACCGATCTCAGGATAGGCAGCCATTTCAAGACAGAGGTAGTTATCAGCCCTTCTCTAGGTGCCCGTTTTGAGGTGGATTGGCCAACAGCCCTTTCCACTGCAGTAAATGACCACCAGGCCAATCCCCCCATAGGAGGTCGGCTGCAGCTGTTTGTCGACCATTGGAAGGAGACCACATCAGGTGCATGGGTATTGCAAACTGAGGCTAGGCCTCACCCTAAAATTCATTTTTTTCTAGTGTCGAAAAGCTCAGGAGGGTGGAGGGCCATTTTGGATTTTAAAAAGCTCAATTCCCAACTGGCCTACAAGAAGTTCAAAATGCAGTCCTTCCAGTCAATCCTGGGCTGCATTCGACCAGGGGACCTGCTGAACTCCATTGACCAGAAAGAGGCTCCACATCCCGATAAGACTGGGTCACAAGTGATTCCTACGATTCTATCATGCAGGACGCCAGTACCGGGCTCTTCCCTTCGGCTTGTCATCAGCCCCCAGGGTTTTCACGAAGATCCTGACTGCAGTGGTGGCACACCTCCAGAAGCACCCCATTTGCCTCCAATGCTACCTGGACGACATATTGTTTCAGTCCTCGTCTAGGGTGCAAACCACGCGAGATCTGCAGTTTACCATAGACACCCTTCAACACCACAGGTTCTCAGTCAACCTTGAGAAAAACCACCTGTTGCCTTCTACCAAGGTGTTGCACCTGGGGGCAGTCGTCTTGCCTCGTGTCACTGTCTCCAAAACAGATCCAAAGCCTTCAAGACCTCACCCAGTAGGTTTGGCGATCGCCTTCTGTTCGGGTGCTCCTCCTGCATGCCAGGGAGTTGGCAATGGTTCCTCCTCCCATTGCAGAGGCCCAATGCCAGTAACTCCAAGGTCAAGGTTCAGCAGTCTTCAAAGGTCCTTCGATCTCTCCGGTGGTAACAGACTGCAGTATTGACAAGGGGTCACTGTTCTGAGCCTGACTGAGTGACCATCACATTGGATGCGAGCCTCTTCGGGTGTGGAGCTCACCGTCACAAAAAGGTCGTGCAGAGCAGGTGGTCCGCCTGCGAACTGTTCCACAACAAACTGGTTGGAGTTGAGGACAGTCCACCTAGCCCTATGCATGTTCAAGTCAGGTGCAGGGCCACAACATCCTCATCCTGGCGGACAATATGGTGGCAAAGACGACATCAACTACCAGGGGGGCACCAGATCCAGTGCGCTCATGACAGAGGCAGAAGTGCTTGGAAAGTGGGCGGAACACTATGTGGCATGCATAAGAGCGGAACACATATCAGGGTAGGCAACATTCGTGTGGATTGGCTGAGGAGGTCCACCCTGGACCAGATGGAGTGGTGCCTATATCCGCACCTGTTTCAGCAGCTAGCGCGCAGATTCGGCTCTCCTGGTCGACCTTTTTGCCACTCCTGAGAATGCCCAGCTGCCCCGATTCTTCACCAGGTATCATTCCCCTCAGGCAGAGGGAGTGGATGCTCTCAATTGTCCTTGGCCCAAGGGCCTTCTCTATGCCTTCCCACCATTGCCTCTGATTCCTCGAGTCATCAGGAAGATTCTGGTGGAGCAAGCAGAGATGCTTCTGGTGGCACTGTACTGACCGCGAAGGACCTGGTTCACTTCTCCATTGACTGGCCCTGGAGGATTCCGCAGGAGTGGGTCTCTCTCAGCCAGGGGGTCATACTTTATCCGGAGCCTCAGTGGCTCCACTGACTGTCTGAGAGGATCTCCTGACTTGGGCCAGTTTCTCCAGCCAAGTTATTCGTACCATTCAAGTGGCCAGGCGGCCTTCCACCACCAGAATCTACAGAGCTATGTGGTCCACATTCTCCAGTTGGTGCTTCGCCTGTCAACTTGACTTCCTCACATCGTCCTTCCCACAAATTTTGGACTTCCTCCAAGATGGGTTCGATAAGGGACTAGCTCCAAACACCTTGTGGCATCAGATTGAGGTGCTGTCCACCATTTTGTCAGTGGACTCTTACCAGCCACTCGGCCATCATCCTAGCGTACATGCCTTCCTCAGGGGAGCATTGAACTTATGCCCGCAGGTAGTTCATTACCCGACCTGGGAGCTCGCAGTTGTACTACGGGCTCTTTCTGCAACACTGTTTGAACCTCTCAGGGATTTGTCCATCTGGCATATCTCCCTTAAGACTGCCTTCCTCGTTGCCATCTCTCTCGGCGAGTAGAGTGTCTGAGTTGGCAGCCCTGTCGGTTGGGGAAGACTTGTGTCTCGATCATAGCGACAGGGTTGTCCTTGGACTGGGCCCTTCATATATCCCGAAAGTTAATTCGTATTTCCACAATGCTCAGGAGGTTGTACTCCCGAACCTTTGCCCGAGGCCCAGTCACCCTAGAAAGCACCAATGGCATACCCTCGATGTGCGCAGGTCACTGAAGAGCTATATTAAGCGGACGTCATTCTTCCGATGCTCAGAGGCTTCATTTGTGTCCTTTAAGCCAGTGACCATGGGCCACTAGGTCGTCTCATCCACCATGGGGTGCTGGCTCTGTATTATATGTACTTGAATCCAAAATTTTCTGGCTTTATTACAAATATTTCTAAACCTACGAACACAATAGAGACCCACATTTCTGTTGCTAAGTAAGATAGACATTGAGTGAGTTTTGCCCCATTTTACGACCTTTCCTGCCACAGTTGTTAAATGAATAATTGAAATTGTTAAGTTAGTAACAGGTTGTTAAGTGAATCTGGTTTCCCCGTTGACTTTGCTTGTCAAAAGGTTGCAAAAGGGGGATCAGGGGTGGGTTGCTGCTGGTGTTACTGCCGGTCCGCTTTGTGTGTGTGCTGCCCATTACTTGCACATGCGCAGTTGCCTGTAAATGGTTTTGCACATGTGCAGAACATTATAAAATGACTAAAAAATATGATGGCAATGGCATGAGCGACCTGAAAACTGGTTCAGGGGTATGACCAGCCTGACGTCCCTACCGGTTCGGTGACCCAGTCCCAATTTCCACTACCAGTTTGCCCAAACCGACTTTTGCATGTGACCCAGGGATGCTACCACAGTTGTAAGTGTGAAAAAAATTTAACTTTAACTTTTAGTGGTCATTAAACAAACTTGTAAGTTGAGGACTACCCGTACATGTTTGCCAAGCATGATACAATATCCTTTCTTGTCAATTACATTTCCAGCAAATGTTTATAAACCACCTTTATACATTCTACACATTTTCTCATGACACGTATTAACAATTCCATCATTTTATAAAAATGACATTAATTTCAGTCCTTTCAACCACATATTCTCCCTTTGATCCATGTCTATATCATCATATATTCTTTCACTTTTTCATATTTCAATAAAATGACATTTTAACAATAAAATAATCATTTTTGCACAGTTCCATTTCAAATTCAGACGTACAATGTACAAAAATTCCTTTATATACTTTTAAATAATTGTTCATAAGAAATCCATTGACATGAATATCTTCCTAACAATTCTTTTTTTATTAATCTACATTCTCTATAGAATTCTAACATCAAAGTAAATCAACTATGCTGTATAATCATTTTCATAAAAAGCTTCCTTTGCTGAGACCCACAAAGGTATTTTCAGGCATAGCCTTAAGTTTATATCTGTTCCATATTCTCAATATAGCAATGCTGTTAAAATTTATATAAACCTTAGTTTGATCATATCATAGATATCTGCTACCCAAATCTTAAATCATGACCTTCTAACTTGAAAAGCCTTTTGTTTCTTGGCAGTATCCATTCTTTCATTTGGATCAAAAGGTGGGGTACAAAATATAATTTCAAGTTAGGTAAACTCAGTCCTCTTTTGCAACTCGTAACACCTCACGATTTTTTCCCTTGCTAAACAAATTTGGCTAATCCTTATGCCATTGTTTAAATGATACATCAGATGTTAAAACTGGTATCTGAAATAAAAATAATATTCCATGCAAGACATTCATCTCAATCATAGACATTCTCTCCAACAATGACAATTGTGCTTTCTTGCACTCTTAAGTGTCTTTTTAAAATTTCATTCCAGTCGTAACAATTATTTTGAAAAAGCATACAATTTATATTTCTCATATTAATACCCAAATATTTTATCTGATTCTCAACCTTGGAACCTATTTTATTCAATTCTGTTTGATCTTGTGTCTTCGTATTTTTATCAACATTCTTTATCTTTTGTTCGTTAATCTTAAAACTTGCATTTGTATCAAATTCTTTTAATATCCCCATTAAAGTTTAGATTCCATTTAAAAGTTCCTTTAGGACAAATACAATATCATCTGCAAAGCCTCTTAATTTATAAATTTCTTTTTTAATCTTTATACCCTTAATCCTTTCCTCTTATGTTTCTGCTTCATATTTCTAAAGCTAAAATAAATGAAAGGCAACTGGATAAAAAATCCACTTCAAATTGTCAAATGACTCCCTCTGCATCAAAAATAAATAAATAATTCAACTTGTTTTTCATCGTTGTTGAAAATATTCTAAAATATCCAACACTTTTAACTATGTTTTAGATAAAAACCTATCTTGATCTTAATGTATAGGTTCTTGTGAAATTATTTTAAGTCTATCACGATCATTGTGAACAGTTTATAATCATGAAATAATTATATTGATCTATCATTTCTCATCAGTCAAATCCTGTCCTTTGGATACTAGTGTTACATATGTATATAATTATGTAATTGACATATCGTATTTTTCCTCCCTGCAAGATAAAATTTATCTTATTTTGCAAAGTTTGCAAGAGATGATCTTCAAAACATCTATAATAAGAACCTGATCATCTAGCCGCAATACTTTTCCTACTTTAATTTTTTTATACTTTCAAAGACCTCTCATTATAGGAACATTAATAATTTTTCCTCATTTCTCTAATCTTTGGTAAATTTTATTTTTTAAAATATTCATCTATTTTTTCCCACAGGGATATCATATCCTACAAATTAAAGCAATACTGATAAAAAACCTTTTGTATTGCCATATTCGTTATTAGTCTCCCTCTTGAAGTTTCACTATTTTTTTCTTTTCTTAATTTATATGCCATTTCCCTGGTTTATTTGAATTTTTTGTTTAATGTCGCTAATTTTTATTTCCATTTCTTTTATTGTTACAACAACTCTTGCTGTAAAAGTTGGTGAGAGATATTTGCCTTCCTTTTAGATTTCTTTAATTCTCCTTTTCTTTTTATTACATCAAGATAGGCTGTGCTTTCTTTTTTTTTTTTTTTTTTTTTTTTTAAATTTTAATATCTTTAAATACATTTTATTTATTTCATTTTCATTTTCATTTTATACAATCACTTATATACTGTGCGTAAAAAAAAAGAGAAAAAAAAAACCCAACATGACACTTCATTCCCCCATACACCCTCTCTTCTCCCCCTCCAACTTTCATTTCACCCCTCCAGCATTCCCCTCTTCTACTTCCCTTCCCCCTCAGACATCTCCCCCTCCCTCCATCTCCCCCTCCTTACATTCCCTCTCACTCCCTCTTTACTTCTCCCTCCTCTTTCCCTCTTCTCCTCGCTTTGGTGTATCCATACATTTCAGTTTGTTTGTTTTTTTTAAAAAAAAAAATAAAAGAGAAAAAGAAAAACGAGCCGCAGTATACAAGTGAATTCTTATTGTTCTAAGAATTGAAACTGTAATTCCACCCTCCCCCCTCCCCCCTATAATCCCCCCTCCCTAACCCCCTTACGGCTTCGCAGGTCCCATACCCGGCATAATTCTTTAACAAGCATTTGAGTATAATAAGGCCAGCTAACTTTAAAATTAAAAAAATAAAATAAAAGTAAAGCCAAAGAAAAAAAAAGAGAATAGTAAAAAATACAAAATAAAAAAAAACACACACACACACAAAAAGAAAGGAGAAACAAGAAGGGTCAATAAACCCACTACGTTAACACAGCTTCCCATTATCTGTAAATCTTAAACAATGTAGCTCATTCCAAATTTCGGTTATTTTACTACTTGCAGGGTTTCAAACTGTATTAGAGCCAGGTAAGTTGATCAATTAGGATTCCCCAACTAAAAGTCTCATTGCTTTGTCTATCTATTCAGACCTTTAATTTATCTCTTTTTTATCCGAATATCCAAACCTTTCTATAAAACCATTAAACTCAAGTACTTCTTTCATTTTTCATTTCCAACACCTCCCTTTCTATCCTTACCCACCTCCACATGTAAATTTTTTTACCTTCCACCCTGCCTTTATCCATATCCACATATATATTTTATCCGCATCCATTGCTCCTCCCATATTTACTCCACTTTCCTGAAGACTCTCCGACCAATCTTTCTTGACCTTATATTGAAATAGCAACTCAAACAAACATCAGCTTGCATTCTAGCCCCAGGTAATCTAATTAAGCTTTCGCTACCCTTCCCTCTCCCACGCGCCTCCCAACTCCGTTCGTCCCAGACCACAACTCAAAAAGATCGCAATCTCCGCTCTCCTCGCCTAGGAAAATAATTCATGCGCAATTTGAGTTAGAGTTCAGACAAATCTTATATACAATATGTGTCCACAATCAGCAACGCTTCTTTCAGTCTCCATGTCTCATCATCGATATACAACTTTTCCATTTTATCCCAGACGGAAATCATAAAGCTTTAAGAACATCACTAAGTCTTTATTCTTTAGTCTTCTGCCCTTCCGGAAGAGGAAAGCAACACCCTCCGCCTTGTAGCCACGTGTCTCGCTGTTTGTCTTCTCCTTCTCCTTGTCTCTCTCCAGGTCCGGATGAATCAGGAAGTCCCGCCTTCAGGGTCTCGTAGTAAAATTCTCGGGCTTCACAGACAGAATTAATGCGGTGTTTTTGGTTGCCAAATGTAACTGTAATACCAGCTGGGACTTCCCATTTGTATGGAATCTGAGAATTTCTGAGTTCTTCGGTTAAGAAAGCGTACTCTCTCCTTGTTCTTAATATTTGAGATGGTATCTCTTTAAAAACAATCAAGTCCTGTCCATCAATTCTCAACCTCTTGCTGTAAAGCCTCTGTATTATCTCATTTCTGGATTCCCTTGTGGTAAAGTATATAATTATGTCCCTCGGAAGCTGTCGCTGTTTTGCTACCCACGAATTCTGGCGGTAAATTCTTTGAATCTGCCAATCAAAGTTAAATCCCGGACTTCCCACCAAGCGGCTGAAAGCCTCAAAGAAGATCTGTTTCAAATTCTCCTGTTGGTTTTCACGCAATCCTCTAACTCTTATTGCAAAGGCAGTCTTATTATAATTTATCATGACAAGTTGTTTTTGAGCATTTTCAATTTCCTGTTGTAACGTTTGAATTTTGGATATCAAATTAAGATTAGTTTCTTCCAAAAGTTCCAATTTGTCCTCCGTTTCAGCAATATAATCTGTCATGACTGTCATTACTCCGATCATATCCTTCTTTGCCTGAGCAATTTTAGCATCAAATTGATCATATAAATCCGATATCAGTTGATTAATTTCCTGTCTGAAATCATTAAGCGTTTTGAGAAGAAATTCTTGTGTTAACAAATCTCCCGTGGAAGGTGTAGGAGGCAAGGGTAGCGGCTTCATAGCAGTTTTTGGAAATATGTTATTAAGGAAGCGCTTCTGTTTAGATTTGGGAGCCATTCCAGAGTAAAAATAAAAGACAAGCAATCAAGCGAGCCAAAAATCAAAGTCTCTGCTCCCCTCAGTTAATCTTTTAGCAATTAGTACGGAGAAGCCTTCAGGAGGGTAGGGCTGACTAAGTACGTCACATCAAACACAAAAGCTACGAGATCGCCATCTTGTGACGCAGCTAAAAAAGAAAGGGAGCCTTTTGCGAAATTGAAGCTGGTATTTTAGATAGTAATAGAAGAAATTCCTCAGGAATGGTCCCCGCCCGGATTGACTTTTAAATAGCTTAGCTTTGTCCTGGGGGGGGGGCAATCTGCCTGGGGCTGCAAAAAAGGCAGCGCGGAAAACTGGCCGGAGTAAAGGCTCAGCTAATGTTGAACCTCTTCTCCATTCACAGCAAAAAAAAGCTATGAATTACAAAGAGATCCTAACGACTGACCTTCTCCCTGCCCCTTTCTGCCAGAAAGGGGAGATATCTATAGATCTTATAAGATATACGAACCAGAATCCTGACAGGAGCTTCGTTGAGCTCCCGACGGCGGCAGGCTCCTCCCCCCGAAGCCAAGATAGGCTGTGCTTTCTTTTGGCCTTCTTGTTAAGTAAAGCATTATGTTTTATAAGATGTCCTCTCACAAAAGCTTTGTTTGCATAACAAACTCTTATAGGTCGATACTTCATTTAAGTTATTTTCAAAAAAATCTTACGTTTTTCTTTACAGTCCTTCACTGTTCATTCTTTCTGTAGCAACTTTTCATTTAGACTCCATCTGAAAATAATAACTTTCTTTTTATAAAACAAACTCACACAGATGTAAGGTCATAAAGAGTCTTTGGTAAAATCTCTATTTTAGCAAGCCTTGTAGCTAAATTCTTTGAAACCCAGATCACATCTATTCTTAAAAAAAAAGGAATATCTCCATTTTTTTAATAAATTTTTTTTATTAGTTTTATTACAGAAAAAAACACAGAAAAAAGCATCTTTCATTACATCTTGTAGAAAGCGTATCCATTGGTCACAAGTACATTTCGTGCGTTCTGTCCACAATCACATATATTCCATTCAGTTTAAATTGTACATGTTAAAAATTTATATATTTTACTATCACCATACCACAATTTTCATTTAGTTAAGATTTCAAAAACACAGCCACCTGCTGGCATTTTTTTATTTTTTTCCCTTCCCCCAGTTCCAGTAAATATGCCATATCTTTATAACATATTCTAAGGAGAAAAAAAAAAGTCAATTAGTAGGACATCTAATATTTCCTCTCTCTAACATCTTTGTTATTATTATAGTTAACTAAGGGTTATTTACAATTTCCTCTCCACAAATGCAAAAAGCAACTATCTCTAAACAACAATCTATTAATATGTGTTAACAAAATGACCATTTAAAATCTAAGACAATCTAAAGAGAAAAAGAAAAATGTTGACATTTCTAGTTGATAATTACTAAAGTATATGTTAACCTTCCCTTTTGGTTTTATAGTTAAAAGACAGGAAAAAAAACAATTGTTTGCCATTTCTAATCCAAATTAAAATTTCTAATTGAAAATCTCTAAGATATGCATTAACATTCCCTTTTATTATTGTAATTAGAGAAAGAGAGAAGAAAAGAAAACAGTTGTTTGCTATTTACGTCACATCACCTCTTATTCTAATCCAAATTATTTATAGCTTCATAACAAGGTCTAAAACACAAATTTATAGGTTTTATCATTCCACCAAATCTCAGTTGCAATTTGTGGCTTGGTTATCCTAATTAAGGTTATCCTTTCATTGTTAATATCATGATATATTACATGTTAGTGACTAAACATTCAATAATTATAAGAGTCTACAAAATACTAAAATCCCTACTTATTAACCATCAAAAATTAACTAATTTTTATCATCAATTGGCATTATCAGCCAGTGTCTTTCCAGTAGCAAAATAAACCTTTCTCTCTCACCAACAGTTGTGTCATTTCTATTATTAGAATCTTTTCAGAGTTTAACATTTCTCACCGCACTCTGTAGGGATCTCTCATGTAGTTTCGTTGCTCTTTAATTGTTATTGATGTAGGCTTAACTTTGGTTATCAAACTTGTTTCTGGATATATTTGTCTTCTTATTTCCATATTTTTCACTCTTTTTCCCCTCCTCAATCTTGAAATTGAAAGAAAGGCTCCGAGTTATCAAAAACACTTTTCCAGCTTCCCTTCTTTTCACTTTCGCTCATATTTAGTCCATTGATGGATTCATCTGACATCTTATCTTTATTTTCTATGTTTCCATTCTCTTCTTTAATCACTGGGGCTCCAACCCCCTCCTCTTTAACTGTAGCACCCCATAAACTGTCCCATTTCTTGTCGAATCTCTTAAGTCCTTCTGCAATACTTTGAAGTCCAGCCAGGACGTTTTGGATTATTAAATTTTCTTCCTCTGAATATTGATCCATTTTTCAAAGTGCAAAGAAATATAAAGGAAAAAAAATAGGAAAGGGAAGCTGCCACTCTAGCCTGTCAAGATTTTAGGAAATGTGTCTGTATTTATTTTGAATCTTAAACACCAGTTCTGTCAAAGTTTTTAAAGTAGATTTAGATTTAGATAAGTTTATTTATAGGCCGCCCTTTTCCCTGAGGGGACTCAGGGCGGCTTACAACTTATGGGGTAGGGAATACACACAATGACATATAAAACAATACATAATTAAAAATAGAAGCAACATTCATCATTCGGGTGGGGACGGATTATAATCTTTAACCCCAGGCCTGACGGGATAGCCCGATCTTGAGGGCTGTGCGGAAGGTCTGGAGGGTGGTGAGGGTACGAATCTCCATGGGGAGATCGTTCCAAAGGGTCGGAGCTACTACTGAAAAGGCTCTCCTCCGCGTAGTTGCCAGTTGACACTGACTGGCGGATGGAACTCGGAGGAGGCCTAATCTGTGTGATCTAATAGGTCGCGAGGAGGTAATTGGCAGGAGGCTGTCTCTCAAGTACCCAGATCCACTACCATGAAGGGCTTTATGGGTGGTAAGTAGCACCTTGAAGCGCACCCGGAGATCAACAGGTAGCCAGTGCAGCTCGCGGAGGATAGGTGTTATGTGGGCGAACCGAGGTGCACCCACAATCACTCGCGCGGCCGCATTCTGGACTAGCTGAAGTCGCCGGTTGCTCTTCAAGGGCAGCCCCATGTAGAGCACGTTGCAGTATTCCAGCCTAGAGGTCACAAGGGCACGAGTGACTGTTGTGAGAGCCTCCCGGTTCAGGTAGGGCCGCAACTGGCGCACCAGGCAAACCTGGGCAAATGCCCCCCTGGTCACAGCCGACAGATGGTGATCAAAGGTCATCTGTGGATCCAGGAGGACTCCCAAGTTGCGAACCCTGTCTGAGGGGTATAATATTTGGCCCCCCAGCCTGAGTGATGGAACACTAGCCAAATTATTGGGAGGGAAACACAACAGCCACTCGGTCTTTTCCGGGTTGAGTACAAGCTTGTTAACCCTCATCCAGTCCCTAACGGCTTCAAGACCCCGGTTCACGTCCACCGCTTCATTGAGTTGGCATGGGGCGGACAGATACAACTGGGTATCGTCCGCGTATTGGTGGTATCTTATCCCGTGCCTCTGAATGATCTCGCCCAGCGGTTTCATGTAGATGTTAAATAGTAGGGGGGACAAGACCGACCCCTGCGGCACCCCATATGTTAGGGGCCTAGGGGTCGATCTCTGCCCCCCAACCAACACCGACTGCGACCTGTCCGAGAGGTAGGAGGAGAACCACTGCAAAACAGTGCCTCCCACCCCCACCTCCCGCAGTCGTCGCAGAAGGATACCATGGTCGATGGTATCGAAAGCCGCCGAGAGGTCAAGGAGAACCAAGATGGAGGCATGGCCTCCATCCCTGGCTCTCCAGAGATCATCGGTCAATGCGACCAAAGCGGTTTCTGTGCTGTAACCAGGCCTGAAGCCGGACTGGAATGGGTCAAGGTAACTGGCTTCCTCCAAGGACCGCTGAAGCTGGGAGGCCACGTAGGAGGGTTTTTATTCTTGCTTGCCTTTTCCTTCTCTTGCCAAAATATTTACCAGAAGCACTAACAAAACAAGTTTCGTGCTTTCAGACTTACCAAGTTTTAAAAGCAAATTCCAAACCCTTCCATTGCAAGGTCAGTGAAACCAAGTGAAGTAGAACAAAGGATACATTGTAGCCAAAACAGAAACAAAGTTCAGACTTTGGCTTCCAGGTGGCAGATTCAATAATTAGGCAATTGTTTTTTGTTTTTGTTTTTGCTTTCCCTTAAATATCTTTCATATAGTTTTAACCAATAGAAGGAAAAATTTGTTGAAGTAAGAAAAGAAATTTAATTTAGCCCAAAAAAAAAAAAATTAGGGTAGTAAAAAGGAAAAAATAGGAAAAAAAAAGATCAGTCCATAGACTACAACTAGGGAGACAGGAAATGTTGCAATTACTTCAATCCACAAAACATCGTTACTAACTAGAGCAGGAAATTTTCTAGTAGCAGTCCAATAGGTGTGAAAATCGCTGCTTTATTCTTACTTTGGGGACTAGATGTTATTTTTTTAAGAAAAAAAAGTTTCTGAACACGGATCTTCTGAAAGTAAAAAAAAAAAAACCACCAGATGGAATGCTTTCGCTTCGTCTCTTCCTTCAGGAGCAGTCTCCAACTATGCCAGTCTGGGGGGGCTGCCTGTTTGTCCTCAGTTGGAAGCACTACCCTTGGGTCAAACAGGGACTTTGCGATGTCCCTGTGACCAGCAAGGCTTTGGCTTCCCTGTCACCGTCTCTTCGGGACGGTTTAGGTCCTACCGGACCATCCAAAGACAAAAGTTTCATCGATGGACCCGGACTATCCGGTCCGTGCGATGTGTCGTGACGCTGGCTCCTCCCTCTCGGAATATTTCCATTTTTGAAAAGTAGGAATATTTCTATTTTTCTGTCTTCATGCATCCATCAACCCTAAATTATCCATCCTATTAAAAGAGGCATTTGGTAATTTACCATGAGTGGTTTTGATATTTTTCTCAGATGTTTTACATAATTGTGGGTAAATGCTAGTTCATATCACTCTGATTTTTATAAGAAAAAACATTATTTTCCCCATGTCACTTATAAAACTTTGCTTTAACTTCATTTGGGACATAAATTCCCAATAGTATAGACTTAACCTCATATAATTCTACTTCAGCTCCAGCAAATGTACCGTGTTTCCCTGAAAATATGACCTATCCCAAAAGTAAGACCTAATTAAGACCCCACCCACTCGGGGTTCAGGGATGGAGTGAGGCGCACTGGTAAAAATTAAGCTAGGGTGGGGATGTGAGTGGTGGAGCTGCCCTACTTACCAGGTCTTGCACACCCAATACTTGCTTTGCCTTGCTGGCCCGTTTAGAATTTAGAATTACTTTATTGTCATTGTATATATATACACAATATACCCATACAATGAAATTCACATAATACCCAGAGACGAGGCCCAACACACATGACAATCCCCAAACACCCCCACCCACCAAAAATTCCCTGTCCCTAAACCACTCAAACATCCACATACAGACCAAGTAATGCTATCCAACAGCTCACTGATAGGGGCCCTTTAGTTCATTGTTGAGTGCAATTATAGCTCTGGGATAAAAACTATTCAGAAGATGTGTGGTCCACATTTTAATTGTTCTGTATCTTCTGCCAGAAGGCAACAGTCCAAAAAGATTGTAAGCAGGATGCGAAGAATCTTGAGAATATTGTGCAACTTCCACAAATAGCGAGATGCAAAGATGTCATCCAGGGCTAGTAGTTGGAGCTCGATATTCTGGGCAGTTATAATGATTCTCTACAGCTTTTTTGTTCGCTGAAGAGCTGCTCCCATACCATGCAAGAATGCCGTATGTCAGGACACACGCAATGGTGCTGCGATAATAGGACAGAAGTAGATGCTGGGATACATTTATTTTCCTGAGCATTCTCAGTAAGTACAGCATCTTCTGTGCCTTCTTCGCAAGCATGTTAGCATTCATAGACTATAAGAGGTCCTCCAAGATATAAATGCCCAGAAATTTAAAACTACTAACCCTCTCCACTTCCTCGCCATTTATGTACAATGATAAATGTACATCTCTCTTCCTTCTGAAGTCAATTATAAGTTCTTTAGGTTTTTTGGTATTAAGTGTAAGATTATTTTCTTTACACCACAATGGTAACCCTTGTACTTCCTTTCTATAAGCAGACTCGTTGTTCTTATTAATGAGCCCCACCACTGTCGTGTCATCCGCAAATTTAATAATTGCATTGGTGTTATACAATGGGGTGCAGTCGGGTGTACAAAGAATAAAGGAAGGGGTTTAGCACACAACCATGGGGGGCTTCTGTGCTTAGCATCAGAGTAGAAGAATGGTGAGATCCCATCTTTACTGATGGGCCTATCTGTCAGAAAATCCTTTATCCACAAACAAATCTTCTGATTTATGCCCATTATAGACATTTTAAGAAATAACCTGTTGGGTAGAATGGCATTGAAGGCAGAGCTATAATCCACAAATAACAACCTTACATATGTTCCCTGTTGTTCCAAATGATTCAATACAATATGGACAACAATAGACATAGCACCATCAGTTGATCTATTACTCCTATATGCAAATTGGTATGGGTCCAAAGTAGATGGCAGACTAGCCTTAATATGGTTCAACACCATTCTCTCAAAACATTTCTTGACAACAGATGTTAAAGCTACTGGTGTATAATCATTAAGAGATACCAATCCTATCTGCTTAGGGACTGGCACTATAATGGTTGTCTTCAGGCAGTTAGGGGTAGAGCACTGCAACAGGGATAGATTGAAAATATCTGTGAACACTCCAGATAACTCTGCAGTGCAATCCCTAACAACTCGTCCCACGATTCCATCAGGCCCAGCTGGCTTCCAGATGACTTCTGTGGTTGCTTGCTGCTACTCACATGCACCACCCTTGGCCTCCATTTTGCCATCAGAGGTCCTTCCGGAAAGTCCCCTGCACTGATAACAGCTCCGGATTGATAAGGAGCTCTGTTACTGCAGATGGCTTTCCAGAAGGCCTCTGACAGTGAAACAGGCCAGGGATGATGTATGCAAGCGTTGGCAAGATGCCACAGAAGATGTGGGCTGGCAGTGGTCTCCTGCTGGGTGGGGCTGTTGCTGCCGCTGTCGCAAAGTAAGTCACTTTAAGATCCTGCCTCCCCCTGAAAATAAGACTTGGTGCCCAGAGGTGTATTCAGCTGGTTTGAACCAGTTCGGGTGAACCGGTAGCAGAAATTTTAACTGGTTCGCTGAATGATTTGCTGCCACTCACCGCTTGCCCCACCTGTCCGGACATCCTGCCCAGTCAGTCCTCACCTCAGTGGCATAGCACAATGTGTGGCATTCGCTTGCATAATGGCACAGTCTCTGCGGATTGCCTGCCTAAGATGCCTTCCCATGCAGTGCGTGTGCCCCAACCTAGCTGCTGCCTCCTGCCTACAGGTAAGCCTGTAAGTCATGCTATCCGCCTGCTGCAGGCTCTCCATCATCCCTGGACTCACTTGGCTGGTTAAGCCACGAGCGCAGCTCCATTCTGGGCTGCGCTGGCTGCGGTCTAGCTTGCCATGCCCCCCCTACTGTCCTTAAGCTCTCCTGACTGGCTAAGCCACTTCGGCTCCATCCCAGGTGGGCCTAGCTAACTAACCCCCTGTCCCTCCAACCTCCAGCTTACCTTCACAAGCGACTCCCAAATCCCAAGTGGCTAGTTGCCTGCCTTGCTTCATCTGCATCCCACACAGCTGCATCCATCTGCTGTGAGCAGCTGAATCAGCCTGCCTACCTTGTGCCTTTGCCTAATTTTGGGTAACTCACCTGCTCTGCGTGAGCTGTGTAACCCCAGAGTGTGGCAAGCAAGGGACCGGCAGGCTGCAGCTGGTGCCGGATATCGTCGGTCCCTGCATGCTTGCCACCTCTTGTGTGCATGCTAGGGGGCAGGGTGTCCGCCAAGCCAATCACTCTGAAATTATGTTTCCCCAAAAAATAAGCCTCCCAAAATATAAGGCTGGGTCTTATTTTCGGAGAAATCTGATAAGTGGGAGTTGCAGTCAACCCATCTTAAACTTGCCAAGATTGAGAAATTACTGGCATAGATTCTTCTGACTGCTTTTTCCTATGAAAAGAATGTATTTTTTATTTCAAGCATTCAATAGCACATTAAAATCCCTGGACTTCTGCAATCATTCTTAACCTGGATCTATGTTTATTTCAATCATTTCCACTCATTGCTATCTAATAGTCAAGTCCTTAATTATTTCTACTGGAAGCAGAAAAATTGTAGTGAATATTGCTTGTACATTATGTAAGAAACAATGGATACAATACCTTCTAAAGACCAGTCAAATGCATGTATCAGAACAGACTATGTTTTCTGTTCTGATGGTTTATTGGGAGAACAATGAGTATAAACAAATACTCAAGTGTACCTGAGAACATGAGCATTTTATATATTCCAGATTTCCAATTTTACTCAGCTCCTGTTCAGCTCATAATCTTTATTCCCAGGTAATCTCCAGTTTTTCTCTACAGCAGAAAAAAGAGAAATAATATAGATGCTTCTTTCAAATTTAAGCTTACTGTGTTTCCCTGAAAATAAGACAGGGTCTTATTTTCTTTTGCCCCCCCCCCAAATAAGCACTTGACCTTATTTTTGGGAAGGTCTTATTATTTTGGAGGTGCAGGAGGCGGCAAGCGTGGTCACCTCATGGTTGCTGCTATGTTGCAATATTTTCAAGGAAACTTGGTCAAGTGTCTCCCAGTGCAAATTATGGACAAAAGCTCAACCATAAATATTTGTCTGGATGGCAAGAGGAGTTTTTTTTCCTCCTAAGACCTCTTCAGCTCTATCTCCAGTTCCTTCTGCTATGATTGTTAAAGTCATAAGACTCAGCACCCTAACACTAACATTAAGCTTTCCCCTTTGTGCATTGTGTAAGAGGAACCAGAACTGAGGGCTTAAAAAAAGAGTCCTGCTAATGCAGAGATCCAACACTTGCCTGTTACTGCGGGGGTGGGGAGGGTAAGAATAAAAACAGATGGGTTTATCAGCAATCCAGGAGATTTATGGAACAAATTCTTCCATCTCCAGTAATCCCCTCCTGATACAGAGGATTTCCCTACCATTAAATGATAGCTTTTGAGAATGAGGGTAGAAATCCAGACAGTGAAAGACACAATACATCTGATGATAAAGGCTGGACAAAAGGTGGCACAGCTCTCGTCTTGGCAGGTGAGCAAACTTTGTCTTTCTTGCATAAATTCTACAGAAAGATGTGGAGGAAAGATGTTAATTGATGATTGGGATCAGAGATGTTTATTTCCACACAATTTGTGCATTTATTTCATTACTGCAATTTCCCCCCAAACTATGTTTTTCCAGACTTCATCCAGTTTTCATTTCTCAACAAGCATTATAGATATAGGGAAGCTGAAGTTGATAGAAGATAGCAATAAGCGGCATAGGCTGTGTTACCAAGCATGCCACAGGCATATTAATTGAGTAGAAATAAGGAAGGCTGCAGGGACTATGGTTTTCTGAAAAACCATTTTCGAGTAGTAATCCAGAGAACAATCATTTGGGAGTAGTCCCATTAAAACCAGGCCTTAAATAACCTCCAAATAAGTAGGCAAATTATTGAGATTTTAGAAGGCTTACAAGATCAGAAAACAAGCAAAACACCTGAGAAAAGCTCTGTTGTTTACACAGGAAATGGGTAACATGCATTTTAAAGAATTCTTTTAAAATCCAGAAGCAGAAGCAACCGTTACAAGCAAGCATGAATGGAATATTTTTGTGCTTTTGTTTGTTTTTAGGTTTGCAAGAACATTTGTCAGGTATAAGATGCTATAGTGAATAATCAGGGTCATGTTGGCCATCATTTTAAATGGTAAGTGACTTCTAATTCTAAGAAATTCCACAGATTTTTCTAAACACTAAGATTTAATTTTTTTTATTTTGAAAGCATTTATCATACATTTGTTTGCTTTTTGTTTTTGTTTGTGCTGCTGCAACCAATAATATCTAACTACCAGCAGTCTTTATGTAAAAAGAAAGAGCAAAAAATCTATTCTGATATTTGAACATACCTGACAAGAAATTATATCCATTTTATTGTATTTTAGATTTCGCTCTGAAACATGTCTATTTCATCTCCCATTATACAACTTTCAGGCAGTTCTGTCTCAAAGGATTTCACTTTTTCTAATTAGCAAAATGGATACATGAGCTGATCAACAAACTGCAAATACTGCCAATTTCTTTATTGAAGGGAGAGTGGGAAAGGTTTTCTTGTTTGCATTTGACATTCCATTTAGAATAACAGAATCACAATTGGAAGGGAGCTTGGAATTCTTCTAATTCAACCCCTACTCAGGCAGGAAACACATTCAAGAGAAAAGAATTAAAGAATAATTTGACTTGTTCAGACAATGAATCAAATGTATTCCCATCTACTGGAACAAAAACTCTTGAAGATCAGATTCAGGCAGGGCACAAGGACTCACCACTCTTCTCCCAGCCAGCCAGCCAGCCCACCCACCCCCGCCCGACTTGCTCCCTGCCTGGCCGGCCAGCCGGCACAAGGACTCACCGCTCTTCTCCTTCCAGCCAGCCAGCCCCCCCCCCCCCCACCCAACTTGCTCCCTGCCTGGCCGGCCGGCCGGCACAAGGACTCACCGTTCTCCTCCTCCTCCTCCTCCTCCCCGCTTGGTGCTGGGCTGGCTGCAGGGGGCCACCTGAGCGGCAATGATCTCGGCTCTGCTGCTCCTCGGCGGCATACTTTTGGAATGTCAGCGGGGACAGAGGAGGCGGGGGGCGAGGCGGCAGAGCGTGGCAGCGGCAAGAAGCAACACCCCCACCGCTGTGTCCAACAGGCATCTCGTGTTTATGTCCGTCATAAACGCGAGACGCCTGTCAGACACAACGGCGGGGACGTTACTTCTCGCCCCTGCTGCGCTCTTGCCTCACCAACGGTAACCCTCACCACACGTCACTGGATTCAGGGCCTTCTTTTGTCAGGATTATGTAGTCTGCAATACTCAAATGGAGACATTCAGGACGCTCAGAACAAGAACAGGAGGGTGATTGATTGACGTCTCCCTCTGGAGCTTTCTAGAAGGAAGTATTTCATATATGTTTCCTGGTGAAGTGGTAAAGTCTTTGAAGGGGAGTAGTAACAAGAATATACTAAATAATACTATACTAGATAATGCCCTTGTATACTTGCACGCTGTGAATATTTATTTCCTGTAACACATATATGTTATGCCTTGTGTTATGCTGTTATGCCCTTTGCAGTTTTAACACAAATATGCCACATTAGACCCTTATGTTTATATTTCCTGCAACTAAGGAAAAAGCTGTTATTGGGGTGTACCTGGCATTTGTCAAAACCTATACCTCACCTTTGATCTGTTCCCCTTCTTGATAAGAAGTATCTCACCTTTGATCTGTTCCCTTCACAGATGGCCAATCATGAGAACAGAGGAGAGAGATAAGGCTAGTGAGGAGGCTAGGATGTTATTTTATGTTTCTGACTGTATAAAAAGGAGGTACACCTTCTTTGAAGCGTAGTTCTTCCATGCATATCCTTGGGTATGTTGGGAAAAACTGACCATCATGTCTTTAAACTTTGATTAAAGATTAAATGCTGATTGTTATTCAAGGCTCTATTTAAGTCTCATTTTTGGCTCATTGTGACTTGGATGTATTCTCAAACTTCAATGGGTCTAAACCAGAGGTGGGTTCCTACCGGTTCAGACTGGTTTGGCCAAATATGTAGTAACTTGACGGCCTGTTCGCTGGAACCAGTAGCGACCTAGGCATGCCACTCCCCCAAACCGGTTCTTCCAGCAGTGCCATAGGCGCTGCCATCTTGGGTTTTGCTTCTGCACATGCGTAGAGCAATTTTTATTCACTGGTTGGCCACACTTGCCCACTCCGATGCTTGCCCTGCCTCACCTTTGCCATGTGGATCCACAGAACTGCCTCCTCCTGGCTCCTGCCTACACACAGGTAAGCAGCATTCGTGCTAGCCTAGCCCTCCCTCCCCACCAGCTGCAACCCAGGCCCCGCCTGGCCAATTGAGCAGTCGGCAGGGAAAGCAGCAAGCGGAAAGGTAGGAGGGACTGGCCTGACCTCCAATGTTTCATCCCACAGGAGTGGCAGCAGCGAGCATAAGAGAACCGACCCCCATGCCATGGGATGACCAGCCTTCCTCGCAGCGGCACCCTTGCCTTCCATTTGGAGCCTCTGCCGGAGGGACACCTCCCATTTTTGCTCCACACATGCCCCCTCTCCGCCTCTGCTGCTTCTATAGCACCAAATGGTTCATGCCCCCCCCCCCACACATGTTTTTTAAAGCCAACATATTGGCTTTAAAGCCAATTGGCTATTGAAGCTTGGCTTCTTTCGTTCCACCTCCCCTTCTGATCTGTCTCATCCAGTCCCCCTACACACACCCTGCACTTGCCATGGTGCGAGGTCAGTGCGACCAGGGAGAAATCAAGAGGAGGGGGAGGAGAACGATGAGCTTCTGCTAGAGAGACATCTCAAAAGAGAACGAAGCAGGTGTGGTGCTTCTTCAGAGGAGCTGAGGCTGGAAGGGGTGCAACACAGCTCTAGCCTTGGCTGTTGGGAAGAAGCACCGCACCTGCTCTGTTCTCTTTGAGAGCCACCTTGCAAAATGTCAGAAAATCCCCCATTTTGCAAAGTGGCTCTCAAAGAGAAGGAAGCGGATGCAGCACTTCTTCACAACAGCCAAGGCCAGAGCCTCGGCTCATCTCCTCCCACCCCTCCTGATTTCTCCCCGGCCATGCTCACCTCATGTCATGGCAAGCTTGGTGTGTGTGTGTAAGGGGGGCTGGATGAGACAGATCAGAAGAGGAAGTGGAATGAAAGAGCCAAGTTTCAATAGCTTGTCTGAAGGAACATATGCATTGACTTTGAGGGACATGCGGGGAGGGGGCATGGACTGTTCAGTGCTGCAGAAGCAGTGGCACATGTGTGTGTATGTATGTGTGTGTGTAGGCAGTGGGAGACATGGACCATCCGGCGCTATAGAAGCAGTGGTGACAGGAAGGGGCCATGAACAGGGCTAAATGGGAGGCACCCTGCTGGCAGAGACTGCATGGAAGATGAGGGTGCAGCAGCAGGGGAGGCTGGTCGTCCTATAGCATGGGGCTTGCTTCCCTTACCACTTGCCACTGCTGCCCCTGCAGGACAGAGCGTTACCGCCTCCTCCCTGCCAGATACAGCCTGGGACCCGCCTGCCCTGTTTAGCTGGGCAACTGGCCAGGAAAGCAGTGAGAGGGCGAGTGGTGGTGAGCCGGGCCAGTATTCCTGTCTCCTTGTTCCAAAAGCTGTGCAGCGGGGAAACTGAGGCTTCTTGGCCAGCCTCCTAGCTGGCAAAACAAATTTGAGTGGGTGTGGATAGGTGGGGGGGCATGTGACTGCATGTGCATGAGTGATGTCAAGTAGGCCACATCCACTCAGTGACCTAACCCCCACCTAACCACGTCCACAGAACTGTTAGTAAAAAAAAATTGAAACCCACCCCTTGTCTAAATGTATTATAGAACCTTACATTTGGCAACCAACCTGAATGGAACTTGGAGGCTCTGTTTTCCTTCAAGGTAGCCACATCTGGCTTCCCATAGAGCTGAACTCCTTTGAGGTTCAGCAGGCCTTCAACATAGTGGACTGGAGACTTCCTGGGAGGAGCTTACTGGTGGAAGCAGCAAAAAATCAGCTGCCTCCGAATTCCTGGCTACGTACCTGATTAGAGGATCTTCCATCTGACGTCTTATCAGGTTTTCTTATCCTTCAGGCAAGAGGGAAAGAAGAAACTGTTTTGCTGGCAAATGCTCTTCGATTTTTGCAGCTTTTGTGCTTGCAAGGAAAGGGGGGCTAGCCCAAGGCAGAACGGCTGTCCGTGCTGGGAACTTCAAACTGCCTTGTGCAGGACAAAGTAGGTCTCTCCCACTCTGCTCTAAGTTTTGTTTGATTTAATCTTATCACGAGCTGAATCCATTTACTGCGAGGACAATAATTGCTTATCAACATTTTAGCTTCTTCTCTTTTTCTCCTCCGAAAAATTATTTACTCAGAGGCTTTTAAAATGGCGCCGAGCAGGCTGGTTTCTCCGGTAATAACGAACACTTTTTGCTAATTCTCACAAGACTTCAAAAGAATTCAAAACAAAAGAGATAGCTTATCACATGTTTTGGTTTCACAATAGAAGAATTTTACTCCTTCATTAACTTTGCTTATTTGGAAGTTAAATGGTGATGAATCTGTTGAACGGTCTTGTTACAATGTTTACTCACTGAAACTTTTGCCAAGCCTTAAATTTCAAAATAAAAGCCTCTTTACTTAAAGCTGCATATTTAGGCAATAGAGTTTTATTAACTGGAGGCAGACAAATTTTGAAATGGCCTCAAAACCAAATATTAACTTGAAGTCGTCACCCTCTACTTCCAGGGGCACATCCTCAGTGCCTGGTACAAAGCTGCAGCCTCCGCTTCCTACGCCCCCTGCTGGGGATGTGTTAACGAAAGAATTTTTTCTGAGTAATCTAAGCGAGGCTCTTAATGCACAGACAATTAAAATGGAAGATAAATTTAGAGATAATAGAGAGGAGAGAAAAGAGGAAATAAAAGAAATGAAAGAAGAAATTAAAAGTGAAATTAAAAGTGAAATAAAAGGACTTAAACAGGAGTTGTATGAGAAATTTGAGGCTAAGGTTGATAAAATTAGAGACGACATGCTGAGTCTTGTAACTGTATTAACAGAACATATTTCTGGAGTGGAAGATACTCTAGAGGTTCTTAATGATGCCAATGCTAACTTGACATTGAAAACAGAGGTGGTGGAACAAAAAGTGGAAAATGCTGAAAAAGAAATTATTATGATACAGTACCGACAAATGGAGTTCGCATTAAGAGTAAGGGGGCTGCGTGAGGAGAAACAGGAGAACCTGAAACAGATCCTATCGGAAGCTTTTGACCGCCTGATGGGAAGACCAGGGACCAACCAAGGCTGGCAAATTGACAAAGCTTACCGCGTTAACTCCTGGCTGGCAAAGCAGAAGCAGCTTCCTCGAGACATCGTTATATATTTTACTACAAGAGAGTTCAGAAATATGGTACTGCAAGCGTCTTATAACACTAAGCTTCAAATTGGCGGTCAAGACCTGGCTGTTTTGAAAGAGATACCACCTCAAATGTTAAGAGCCAGAAGAGACTATGCTTTTTTGGTCGAAGAACTCAGAAATCGTCAGATACAGTATAGATGGGATGCACCATTTGGCATCATATTTACATTTGATAAGCAAAGGTACCGCCTCAACTCTGTATGGAAAGCCCGAGATTTTTATTATAATATATTGAAGGCCGGACACCCTGCACCATCTGGACCTAGAGAAAGACCACAAGAAGGACAGGATAGACAGCAAACTACACAACCACCAGACAAGATGGAGCATCTCTCTTCTCTAGAAGTGCAAGGTGCTATGGAACCAAGACCTAGCCGCATGACTACTAGACGTATGGAGAAACAAGCTAAGAGGCAACAGCATCAACAATCATCGGTCATCGATCAAGGAACTACAACAACAAATCTGGAAGCAGTGGGAGGAGCTAGACCTAAGGTTAAACAGGCCGTGCAGGAAGCTCTAAAAATGCTTCAACCAACCAAAGATGACAACTAAGATTTTAACATGGAATGTCAACGGACTGAACTCTCCACAGAAGAGGAAGAAAATATTTCATTATCTTAAACAGTTTAAGAACGATGTAATTTGTTTGCAAGAAACTCATATCAAGTCAACTGATCAAAAATATTTGATCAACTCAAAACTTGGTCAACATTTTGCAGCTTCTGCTATGGAAAAGAAGAATGGTATAGTTGTATACTTAAGAAAAGATATGAAAGCTGAATTAATAGAAGCAGATCCCTTCGGAAGATATATTGCTTTAGACTTAATCTTAGAAGGGAAAAAGACATTACTTTTGGGAATTTATGCTCCCAATCAACAGCAAGATAGATTCTATAGAAATCTTCATGCTAAATTAGTACAGTGGGACTATAGTTCCTGTATACTATTGGGTGACTGGAATGGAGTGATAGACACTAAGAGAGATAAGAAGATTTCCCGCCTAAATACCAAGATGCGAGCAAAGTTACCCAAATCTTTCTTTGACATTATGGATGATTTTGAATTGAGAGATATCTGGCGAGAAAGAAATGCAGAGGAATATGACTTCACTTTCTTCTCGGACAGGCATCAATCCCTTTCAAGGATCGATTTTATTCTAACCACTAATGATTTGCTTTCTAGGGTCAAGAAAACAAAGATTGCAGCTAGAGTCCTTTCGGACCATAACCCAGTTTGGATGGAGTTGGGAAGGGTAGTGCAGGCAAGAAGGTTTTGGAGACTGAATGAAAATTTATTTAGATATGAAAACTATATTAATGATTGTAAAAAATTACTATCTGAATATTTTGTTTTGAATATGAATAAGGGTACATCTATGGAATTTGTATGGGATGCAAGCAAAGCGTATATGAGAGGAGTTTTGATGAATATAAATAAAACACATAGAAATAAGCAAGGGCTAAAACGAACAGAACTGGAAGAGGAAATTAAGAGAAAAGAGCTGGAGTTAACAAGGAAACCAGACGATACAAAGGTTAAGGAAGCTATTAACATATTAAAATCTCAATTTGACATGTTGATCTCTGACCAGGTAGCTACTAATTTATTATATGCAAAACACAATACTTTTTGTAATGCAAACAAACCTGGCAGATGGTTAGCTTATCAGATTAGGAAAAAAAGGAAAACTCGAAATATATCTAAACTGATTTACAGAGGGAAGGAGGTGTTCCAACAGGAAGAGATTCAAAAGGCTTTCTGGGAATTTTTTACAGAACTGTATAAAGGGGATAAAATTAATGGTTTAGACATAGACAAATATTTAGACAAGGAGAAAATACCTTCAGTTAGAGAAGAACACAGGCAAAAATTGAATCAACCAATAACCTCGGGGGAAATCCTGCAGGTAATTAAGCAATTAAAGCCAGGGAAAGCACCAGGTACAGATGGCTTGACAGCGGTTTACTACAAAAACTTACAGTTAGAAATGGTAGAACCTCTTAGAGAATTATTTAATATGATTCAAACGGAAGGTAAAGTCCCTCCATCTTGGAAGACAGCGTTTATATCTTTGATACCCAAAGAAGATCAAGATACTACTCAACCCAAAAATTATAGACCCATTTCATTACTGAATGTAGATTATAAAATTTTTACTAAAATATTAGCAAATAGGTTAATGTTGGTCATTCAACAATTGATACATACGGACCAAACAGGTTTTATACAAGGGAGACAGATGAAAAGTAATGTCAGATTAATTATTAATGCATTAGAATATTTGGGAAAGAACAACCAGATCCCTGCTGCGTTTATATTTTTGGATGCTGAGAAGGCCTTTGATCGAGTTAACTGGCAATTTCTGCTGAAGATATTGCAAAAAATGCAGATAGGAGATAATTTTTTACAGTCAATTAAAGCAATATACCAACAGCAAACAGCACAAATCATAGTCAATGGAAGTTTAACAGACTCTTTTCAAATTGGAAAAGGTACAAGACAGGGTTGTCCTTTGTCCCCATTATTGTTTATTATAACTTTGGAAGTATTGTTGAATAAAATACGGGGCTTGGATGGTTTAAAAGGGATCAAGATTAGGCAGCAAGAATATAGAGTCCGCGCTTTTGCGGATGATTTGGTCATAATATTGGAACAACCGCAGGAATCCAGTATGGTTTTAATGAATACGATTAATCAATATGGTCAAGTGTCTGGCTTTAAAATAAACTTAGGAAAAACCAAAATATTAGCTATAAATATGAATATTAAACAAAAGGAAGAATTAGGAGTGATGCTAGGATGTGAGGTAGTTAAAAAAGTCAAATATCTTGGAGTTAACATTTTAACTTCAAATGGGAAATTATATAAGCATAATTATGAACCACTTTGGCATAGCATACAGACAGAGATGAAAAAATGGGAGAAATTGCACTTATCTTTGCTGGGCAGGATAGCGGCAGTGAAAATGAACATTTTACCAAAATTTTTATTTCTTTTCCAAATGTTACCTATACTTAAAAAAGATGCGAACCTTTTAGAATGGCAGAAGGGTATCAACAAATTTGTGTGGGCAGGAAAGAAGCCGAGGGTAAAGATGAAAATAATGCAAGATGTACGTGAGAGAGGAGGATTGAAACTACCTAATTTAAAACTATATTATGATGCAGTGGCATTATCTGTAATTAGTGATTGGATTCATTTAACCAATGATAGAATATTGAACATTGAGGGACACGATCTGGTATTTGGTTGGCATGCTTACCTGTTATTCAACAAAAAATTGGATAAGAACTTTAAAAGTCATATTTTGAGAAATGCTTTATTGCGGGTTTGGAAGAA
Organism: Thamnophis elegans; assembly: GCF_009769535.1. Taxonomy (NCBI): domain Eukaryota; kingdom Metazoa; phylum Chordata; class Lepidosauria; order Squamata; family Natricidae; genus Thamnophis; species Thamnophis elegans. Next base: position 60,061,795 of record NC_045546.1, on the reverse strand, counting down.
ATACCAACATAAATTAAATGACAAGATACCCATGTGGGCAATTCCTAGACATGCAATTGAAAATATGAATACAGCACAAAAACAGGACAGATTTACTTACAGACAGCTTCTTACCTCGGAAAGGGGGGTATTACAATTAAAATCTTTAGAGGTATTAAAAGAGGAGAAGGTAGTTCAAACATGGTTCCAGTATGGGCAATTACAGGCTAGGTGGAAAATAGATCAAAAAATTGGCTTTATTCAAGTTGAGGATAATCTGTTTAAACAAATAAGAGATCAAAGCTTAATGCATATAAAGAGGATATATAATGTATTAATACAGATGGATTCGGAAACAGAATTAGTTAAAGATTGTATGATAAAATGGGCTCAAAATATTGAGGAACCAATAATGTTGGATACATGGGAAAGAATTTGGGTAAGAAATGTGAAATTTACACAAGCTCAAAATCTGAGAGAAAATTTTTACAAGATGTTTTACAGATGGCATTTAGATCCTAAAAAGTTGGCTTCTATGTATCCGAATGTACAGCCTAAATGTTGGAGGTGTGGTTCTCTCGATGCTACATATTATCATATATGGTGGACCTGCCAAAAGGTTAAGGCATTTTGGATAAAAATATGGTGGGTCATGCAAAATGTTTTTAAAAAAAGGATAAAGTTTATTCCTCAGTTATTTTTACTAGGTATATGTACTGATTTTACAGTGGTAGAGACCAATTTGATTCTGCACCTGATAACTGCAGCAAGACTGTTGGTGGCGCAATATTGGAAGAAGGAAGACTTGCCTACAATCCAAGAATGGACATTGAAAGTAACAAACTTAGCTGAAATGGCTAAAATATCGGCATATCTCAAAGATCATTCAAATGAGAGATATAAACGAGACTGGAAAAAATGGATTGACTATATACAAAATAAATACGGGACTAAGAAATTCCAGTTAGCCTATGCTTAAGATCAGAAATGATTTAAACTGTTAAAAGTTAGTTCAGTAAGAAGAAGCTAAGTTCAATCTAGAATGTCATTAATTTCTTTATTTCTTTTTTCTCAATAGATTTTAGACTGTGTTAGTTAAAAATCCATACCGTGTACGGGTTCTGGGAAGTCGGGGGGGGAAGGAGGAGGGGGGATGGGGGGGTGGAGGGAGGGAGGGGTACACACAACAAAAAAATTGTATTTCAATGTCTTAATGATTGACAAATGATGACATATTTATAAAATAAAAATTAATCAATTAATAAATTAAAAAAAAAACAAAAAAAAACCATAGTGGACTGGAGAAACTGCCGTGGGCCACAGATGTCAAAGTGCGCTCCCGGCAAGTTTGGACCAGTGACATAGGCTTGGCTGACCTAACGCCAGCAGATCTTGATTCCATCTGGGCCTGAATGCCGAAGAGGCTTGAATTAGGTAGTGGGGAAGACTGTATTGTATGAGGTGAGTAGAGATTTTTTTTCTTTTGGGGGGAGGAGGGGAGTGCTGCCTTGTGTGTACGTGTATGAGACAAGGGAAATTCCTACTAGAGGTTTGCCTTCAACCTGAGTGAGGAGATCCAATCTGCATTTCTTTTTTTTAATAAAAGTTTTATTTTTTAAACAAACAAGATATATAACATAAAAATATCTTCAATTACGTACAATGTGTCAATTGGTTACAAGGTTTTTGTGCGTCCTTTCCATAGTCATCTCTTAAACTTTATCTAAAGTCACATATTATTAATCAAATATATTTGTATACATTATTATTATAGTACTTCATTTGTTTGATTATCACTGTTGTTTCTTCATTTTAAACAAGGTATTCTAAATATAAATTCATTTATATTATAATAATTCATTATATCATCTTCAATATATCCAATAATTGTTTAAGTATTGATAACATTCTCTAATAATTTCCAATTCCATTTTTTCCATTATTAATATCATCCATCTAATATATATGTATACAATTATTATGATTATTAAACATTCATTGAGTATAGCTATTATTACATTCTTTTTATGTGAAGCATAACTAAATTTAAATTAAATTTATATTATGGTGTTTCATTACATCATCCTAAAATCATCCAATGATATTACATCTTTATTTTCTATTCTATATAAAATTGTTTATCTTTTATAAAAAGCTTTTCAACCTCATCTCCAAGGTCCCACTTGCAATTTTATATAAAATTTCATATCAATCTAGTATATATAAATGCATTATTATCATTTTTAATCATTTATTTGACTATAACTATTATTACTTTGTCTTATACTTAATACTCAAAGTTTAACTAAGTTTAACTTGATTTTATTGTAACTTTTCATTTTATCATCCTGTATCCTTCCAGCAGTAGTGCAGTCCAATATCTCTTGCCATTGGTAGAACCAATCCAATTTAATGCTTGGTGCAATGTGTGAATATGAGTTGCTAGAACTGAAATACTTTGCATACAAAGTAAGTGCACTACCCAGAGGTGGGCTGCTGCTGGTTCACACCAGTTTGGGCAAACCGGTAGTTAAGATTCTGTGTAGTTCGGCAAACCAGAAAATCCCACCACTGGCTGGCCTCATCCCCGCTTGGAGTGGTGAAATTCAAAAATTTTCCCTACCATTTCTGTGGGTATGGCTTGGTGGTCATGTGATTGGGTGGGTGTGGCTTGGTCATATGACTGGGTGTGATTTGGTGGCTATGTGACCGTGCAAGCGTGGCTGCACCACTGACTCACACATAGTGTAAAAGCAGCTGGACTTCACACAAAATGGCCCCTGTAACAAACAGGAACATCACAGACAACCAGGCACAGCTGATTGTCACATAGCTGATCAGAATTAAAAAAATACTTTAAAAAAGTTAAAAAAAAAGTTCTGACGATCACATGGCATAGCTGATTGTCACACAGCTGATTGTTGGAACTTTTTTTTACTTTTTAAAGCATTTTTTTTACTACCAGTTCAGGCAAACAGTAGCATTTTTTACTACCAGTTCAGATGAACAAGCCCAAACCAGTAGCATTTTCACCCCTGCCTGCTAATATTTGGCCCATTTTCTGGCCCATTTTTGGGCTGTTTTTTGGCCAAAACAACCTGGAAAATGTGCTGAAAACAGACCAAAAAATGACCTGAAAATGGTCCAAAAATGACCTGAAAATGGCCCCAAAATTGCCTGAAAACACCAAAAAATGGCCAAAAATGGGTGGGGCAGGGCCAACCAGTGGTGCAATTAGTCCCAACTGGCTGAATCCTACCTCTGCCCTTGAGGCGAGTGGCTGGGAGGCAGGGCTGAGTGTGATGAGTGATGTCACCCAACCAGTCACATGACCATCAGCCATGCCTACCCAGCCAGAGAACTGGTTGTTAAGTTATTCAAGTCCCACCACTAGCGCTACCACTCAGCAAATCCAATTGTGTGCATATGTGTGTAAACTTTGCAGTAACTGAGGAGGAAATGGGTTTTAGAATCCTGATCAATAGCTCAAATTCTATATTTGGAATCACTAGGAGAAAATTAAAAATAGTCAATATGGTAATGGTTTCTATAAGAATGCTCTTGAAAAACACTGTTCAGTTCTGTCACTGCACTTCAAGGGAAAGCTAGAATAATACACACACAATCCTAAACAGCATTATTAGGCAATCAAAATTGAAAACATTATATACCATTTTTAGTTTGGAGAGAAAGCAGAACGTGAGAGGTATGATAGAAAATAGTGTAAGATATGGAAAATGAAGATAAAAAGTTTTTGGACATTTTTCACAACAGATTTTGAAGTCCTCTGTTACAAATAAACATGGAGATATTCAAGACCAATAATAAATATTGCTCTGTGCATGCGCAAAAGCAAAACTCAAGATGGTGGTGCTTATGCCGCCGCTGGGAAAATCGGTTTGGGGACGTGGCAGGCCTGGGTCGCTATGACCCAGGCCATCAAGTTACTACCTATTCAGCCGAATCAGGCCAAACCAGTAAGAACCCATCTCTGGTTTAGACGCATAGAAGTTTGAGAATACAAACAAGCCACAATGAGCTAAAAATGAGACTTAAACAGAGGCTTGAATAACAATCAGCGTTTAATCTTTGATCAAAGAAATGATGGTCAGTTGTTCCCAACATACCCAAGGATATGCATGGAAGAACTACCCACAAGAGCAGGAACCCTTCTTCTTTTTTCTTTTTTTAAAAATATTTTTAATTTAAAACAAATACAACATCCTTCTTTTCATGCTATAGAAAATGTATCAGTTGGTTACAAAAAGACTTTCGTGCATCTCTTCCACAGTCAACAAACATAATTCATATTAACTTAAGTAGTTTAAGTCAAATATTCATAAATGTCACCATCAGCATATCTCCATTTTCAATTGACTATAATTGTTTGAGAATCCTTCTGTCAGCTGCAACTTCATTTAATAATCAGGAAAGAAACCACTCAACTCCATTTGTTTGAAATCAAGTGTACTTTTACTAATTATAAACGAACAGTAGCAAAGCTAAGCTAATTCTGGTTAATTAGGCGCGAAAAGTGAATAATATCATGTATAATTCAATCCCCTCCCCTTGGCACCCCTGTCCATAGTCCAATTATAATGCACCCAACTGTCAGGTGGGAGATAACTTCAAAAGTCATCACCAGGATGGAATGCTGGACAGTTAACCTTGGCCGGAAATTCCCTTCCTGCACATGCGCAGTAAGATGGTCAGGTCAGCGTCTAGAATCTTCCTCCAGCACATCATGATTCCCCTCCCAAATACCATGCCCCCCCTCCCCGTTTCAATGGCAGCCGAAGCAGCAGCAAAGCAGACGCTGACATCCGGCCCCCCTCCAGAAAAGAGCGGTCAGACCTGCAGAAACGAAAAGAACACAAACAAACAGACAAACAACAATACATGAAAGAGGGAAAGGGGAAAGGAGAAAAACAAAAGAAAAGGAAAATTAGGGGATTGTCCAAAATCAGGGCTTGTCAGGATAAGCAGAGTAGAACTTGCGGAGCAGACGAGGCGCCCGAACATGGGACCCATCAACCCATTCAGTGTGAGAAGGGGGGAAATGCTTCCAAGCCAGGTACTGAACACGGTTGCACCGTCTACGAGAGTCCTAAATTTCACAGACTTCGAAATGTTGCTCACCCTCAATCAAAAGTGGAGCGGGTGGAGGTGGGAGAGGTGGTCTCAAAGAAGAAGTGCAAACAGGCTTCAGAAGGTTAACATGAAAAACAGGGTAAACCCTGTTGAGATGCTTAGGCAACTGGAGCCGGACAGAAACAGGGTTGATGATTTTGACAATGGGGAATGGGGCAACATATTTGGGCCCCAGTTTCTTCGACTTTTGGGGTGTTTGAAGAAATCTAGTGCACAAATAAACTTGATCACCAACTTTGTACTCATAGGGTTTAGTCCGTTTCTTATCAGTCTGTTTCTTATGAGCGCGGTGTGCAGCATCCAGAGTTTGGAGAGCCAAAGGCCAAATGTCCCGAAGGCGATCACTCCACTCAGACAGCGATGACACTTGGGGTTGCTCACGAGGAATCTCAGGAATGGGCACAAAATCTTGGCCAAACACCACACGAAAAGGGGTAAAATCAGTGCTGCTGTGCACGGAATTATTGTAAGCCACCTCAGCATGAGGCAACAAATCCACCCAATCATCCTGTTGGTAGTTGATGAAACCGTAAATATTGTTCTAGTACAGAATTAGTCCTTTCACAAGCCCCATTAGTCTGAGGGTGGTGGGAGGAGCTTAATCCCTGGGCGGAGCCAATCCGCTTCAGAAACTCTTTCCAGAAGAGGGAGGTGAACTGAACACCCCTGTCCGAAGTGATGCGGTCGGGCATCCCATGCAAGCGGTAAATATGGGAGATGAACATCTTAGCAAGAGATTTAGCAGAAGGAATCTTGGAGCAAGGGATGTTTGTTATGTCTATGTCTATGTCTATGTCTATGTCTATGTCTATGTTCTCTTTTACAACCCCCGGTATGCCCAAATATGGGAGGAAGATCACTACATCCATTCTCTGTCCTTCGGCTCGTCACAAGAGACCATCCAGGCAGAAACCCAATATTTTTACTGTTGCCTTTTTGTTACATTTGTTGTATTTGTGCTGATAAATAAATAAAGGGAGACTAGTATAGATCTATTTCAAGCTATTTAGCTCTCATCAGCTAGCCATATCCTTACTGGGATTTGAACCTGGGCTATATTACATATTAGGCAGACGTCTTAGCCATTAGGCCACAGGCTCTGATCCGTTATCAGCCAAGCCAGGGTGAAAGGTATCTATTAGATTTTACAACCCCCGGTATGCCCAAATATGGGAAGAAGATCACTACTTCCATTTTCTGTCCTTCGGCTCGTCACAAGAGACCATCCAGGCAGAAACCCAATATTTTTACTGTTGCCTTTTTGTTACATTTGTTGTATTTGTGCTGATAAATATTCAAATCCCAGTAAGGGTATGGCTAGCTGATGAGAGCTAAATAGCTTGAAATAGATCTATACTAGTCTCCCTTCCTTCTTCATCAGCAAAAATTTGTTTGGATTCTATTGTCTTTTTGACGTATTATGCTACACCTCTTTTACATTTGTGTGTCACTGCAGTATATAATTCTCCCAATTTTGACTATTCCAAAAGTTTTTTGTGTTGTTTTCTAATGTGAACTTCTTGTAAACATATTTTGTATCCATTTTTCATTTATCCAATTTGGTAAGAGTTATTTTCCTTTTTATTGCCGAATTTAGTCCATTTAGATTTATTGATATAATGTTTATTTCTCCTTTCATAATTTACTTGTTAATAGGTTTTGCTAATGTGATCATTCTTGGCTCTCTTTGATCCAAATAATAATCCAAAGAAGAACAGAGGAGTAATGAAAAAAGGCTTTATATCTCAAAAAAAGAAAAGAGAGAGAAAAAAAGCAAAAGTCCAAAAATTATATGTTTTCTAGTATAAATCCAATCACCAATCAGTCCCCACTTTTCCAGTCAGGCTCTATCCCAGTCAAGATGCAATAACAACAGTTCATTTAATTAATGGTCAATCAAACTTGTATCTCTAGATGGCACTATAATTAACTCTTGAACAGGGAAAATAAGCAATGTTGTAAAAATAGTTCATTTAATCACCTTTACCATCTTAATTTAATTTGATTTCAATTTAATCAAAATAGCAAAAATAGTAATTTAAAAATACTTAATCAGGATTCCAGTCCTTGTCCTTTCATTTCCAAATCATTTTTTCTTTCGATTCTTTCTTCTTCCACTGGGCCCACCCACTTTTTTTCACAGCTATATTACCGGAGGTGAAGCAGCACACACGCACACACATACGCACACACATACTCCCACCTCCTCTCTTGTGCCATTTTCTCCTGTTTTACTTAGTCCAAGGAGATTAGAAAAGAAACATCTTTTTTAAAGTAAAACAAGGAGCACCCAGTTGATTCACACTTCATTTACTTCAGCTATTCTGTTGTGGCTACCCCAGCTTCTTAACGGCTCACAATGTCCATTCTCCCAGTCATCTGGTTGAGAAGCTTCTTCCAGCCAAACAAGAGAATTTGTGAGTTCCCTGTGCTCACCGGTTTGTGCCTCTCTCATTCATCATTCCTACAGGACAGTTTCAGTCAAAAAGAGACCCCCCTGATCTTACGCAATATCAACAGGAGAGCCCGAGGAGAACATTGACTTGTTGCGATGCTGCCCACCCCACCACCCCACCCCCGTGGCATGAGTAATCCTGACCAGTAGTCCACAGAGGATTCCGGCTAACACCTTGGTGGGCTCCAAAGCTACAACAAACTTTATGGACGTGTTTGCAGCCAAATACGCAGTCCCTCAGTGTCCAGTGGATCCTCCTATGCTCGTGGAGACCATTGATGGCCAGGTGCTTCTGTCTGGGCCTATTAAAGCCGCCACGCAACCCTTGCACCTGACCATCAGTTCTCATGAGGAGGCCATCCAGTTCTATATTACCTCTCGCCTGCATTTTCCCGTGGTCTTGGGCTTGGCTTGGCTCCGGACGCATGATCTGCAACTCTACTGGCCCCAGAACTTCATCTCTTTCCTGAGCCTGCAATGCGTGGACCACACCTGCCAAGTCTGAGCAGGCCGGTTGTTGAATCCATCTTGGATGTCCTTGCCTTCTGATATAGCAGACTTCATGAATGTCTTCAGTGAGCAGGAGGCGGGCCAATTGCCCCCACACCGGCCATATGACTGCCCCATTGATTTGATTCCAGATGCACCACTCCCAGTGGGCATTTGTATTTGATGTCGGACCCTGAATTGGCTGTGTTGCGGGACTTTCTGAACAAAAGTCTGGCTTGGGGTTTTATCTGACCCTCGTTGCAGCCACAGTCTTATTCGTGAAAAAGAAGACCAGACACCATCTGTAAACACCATCACAATTGGTATCCTCTGCCGCTTATGCCTGAACTGTTGGAATGGCTCCAGGAGGCTACCGTTTTCAGCAAGTTGGACTTGCATGGAGCTTATAATCTTGTTTGGATCTGGCCCATCTTCCAACATTTTTTTAAAAAAAATTATTTTTTATTACATAAACCACACCTACGCACAATAATAAAATAAAAAAAAAAACACACACACACAGACAAAAAAAACCCATCATCACATACAGCATGTCGTTTGGTTACAGGTGTTTTAACATTTATCATTCTTATACATTTATTATTTCATTTAATAGGTTATAATATGCTGTTTGGGTTGCTTTATTTACCATTCCTTCCTCCTGTTGTAACACCACCTTATTTTCCCTTTCTTTTCTCCCTCCCTCCCTTCTCCACTCTCCTTTCCCTTCCTTCTTCCTGTACCTTTCTCCTACTCCCACTCTTCCTCTTCCCCTTTCTACCCTCTCTCCTCCTCCTTTCCATCCTCCTCTCCTTACCTCTTTCTTTTCACCCTCTCTCTCTTCTCTACTTCCTTCCTTCCTCCTCTCCTTCCCCTTCCTTCTTCCCTTACCTCTCCTTTGCTCCTGCTCTTCCTCTTTCCCTTCCTACCCTTTCTCCTTCCTTTTCTCTCCCTTCCATCCTCCTTTTCTTTCCCTTTCCTTTTGTCCCTCCCTCCCTTTTCCTCCTTCCTCCTCTCCTTCCCCTTCCTTCTTCCTGTACCTTTCTCCTACTCCTGCTCTTCCTCTTCCCCTTTCTTCCCTCTCTCCTCCTCTTTCTCTCCTTTCCCTCCTCCTCTTCTTACCTCTTTCTTCTTTCCCCCGTCTTTCTTTCACTCTCTCCTCCTCTCTCCCTTTTTTTTCTATTGTTGTTGGTGTGTCTATTTTAAATCTCAGTTTATGTTTCCTTGGGATGGTATTTCCGCCAACCGAGACATAATTTAGTATCATTTCTTATTCCCTTACTTTTGCTACCCTGTCCTAACTATACTTCCCCCCCCCACACACACACTTTGTATCTCTCTGTTGTATATATACTTATATATTTAGTACACACAACAATTAAAACAAAACAAAAAAAACACAAAAAGAAATAAAAAACCATCATCACATATAGCATGTTGTTTGGTTACAGGTATTTTAGCATCCATATTCTCAAATAATATTTACCATCTCAGATTTTCCATCTAGTATAACTCAATACCTCCCTTTCATTGGACATTATATATTCAGTTACCATTAGCATTATTTTTTCCAAAAAATCATGCTTTCCATACATTCTAAATTATCTATTTGATAACCGTTAGAATTATTATCAATAACAAGATATCATTGTAGTACATTCTTAACGTTATACATTATATCACCAGTCCTCTTATTGAATATACATAAAATCATTATTATCCTTATCCTTTTTAAAGCAAAAAGTTCTAGAGTATTCCATTCATAGATATATTAGTTTTCCATTGTATCATTGTTAATTTATTTCACAGCATGATTGTCTGATCATTTAACTCCTTCAGTTCAAGATTCTTCCCTCTTCCTCTGCGTAGATTAATTTTGCTGGAATATTGCCTTTAAAATAGAAGATCACTCCTCTTTTCTTGCAGTTCGCCAGTGTTGAAAGCATTTTCCCAAGCTTTGGTTGAATTAGTAGATGCTCATTTCTCTTTTGATCTGCACTTCTTGTAGGCAAATTATGGCAAGTTTTAACTTCTCTAATTTATAGATTTTTTTTTCTTTTAGTAACCAAATTAAGTCCATTAATGTTAATTGTAATCATTTTTCTTTCCTCCATGTTTATACTTTATATACAGGGTTTATAGTTCTAGTAGATCTGGGTTCTCGTTTTTCTCTATGGCTTACATCCCCCACCGCACCTTCTTCTTTCTCAATTCCACCTACAGCTCCTTCTATTTTTTCAGTCACAGTTGTGGGTGATTCCAGTAGTTGTACCACAGAACCATCTTTCCCAGTTTTCTCAGCCATTTCTCTAAAATATTCTGCATAAAAAGCTTCTGCCTTCTCAGTTGTATCTATCCTGTATCTTTGTCCTTGCCATGTACATAGTAGACCTTCTGGTATGAGCCATCTGTAATTAACACCTTTTTTAATCAGAACTCTGGTCAGGAATTGGTATTCTCTTCTCCTCTCTCTCACTTCTCTTGGATTTGTTTGAGGACTACAATCTCCTTGCCTTTGTATTCTAATTTTCTATCTCTCATTTTCTGTAAGATTTGTAATTTGGTTGTTTTCTTAGTAAATCTTACATGCACTTCCCTTGGAAGAGCATTCCTCATTGCATATCTTGTATATACTCTAAAGGATTCGTCAATCATATTTATCATCTTATCTTGGGAAATATCTAATGCATCTATCAGGGTCTTGGATATTATCTGAACTAAGTTCTCTCCTTTTTCTTCTTCTATGTTTTGAAATCTTAAGAAAAATTCAGACCTATCCATCTCCCATCTTAGTATTCCACTACTCTCTCTTTCAACATTGCTTAGTCTGCTCTCTAGCTTCTCGGTTTTCTTCTCTCCTTCTTGGATTTTATCTTCAATTTTTTGAATCCTGTCTTCATATTTCGTCATCCACTTATGCATACTTTCAATTTTCCCTTCCATTTTATCAACTTTTTGTACTATGCTTTGGTTTTGTTTTTCCATTATCTCCATTTTTTCCATACTTTCAAACTTCTTTATGAGAGTGTCTAACTTGTCATCCTTACTATCAAGTCCTGCTTGCATTTTCTGCATCGCTTGCATGAGTGTTTCAAAATTTGCTCCTTTCTCTTTTTCTTGCTGAAGCATTGGCTGTATTGTCCTTTGGCCTCCCACAAGTGTGGGGGCAGAAGTTGATATAGAGCCAAGGGGGGATGCTTTTCTACTCATAGTTAGCAAGTTTTAGAAGGTGTAAGATTGTAAGTACAATGCAAAAAAAGCGTAAGAGACAGAAGAAGGGGGGGAGACTGGAGATCTGGCTTAAGAGAGAAGATGAAAAAAGGAGAGAAGGGAGAGATAGTGAAAGAATAAAGAAAGAGAGAGAGAGAGAGAGAGAGAGAGAGAGAGAGAGAGAGAGAGAGAGAGAGAAAACTCTTCAGACTGTTTTGCTCAAAATTTAAGATGAACCATCTATTGATGTCCCAATGTCTTCAAAAAAAATGCCAAAAAGAAGACAAATGGTAGAAAAAGAAAGCTCCAAAAAAAGGAAAAAGCAAGGGTGCTTCAAGCCACAAGAAAAAAAATATAAGTAGTCAAATAGTCAAAAAGAATAATCATAAAAAAGGAAAAAAGTCAATATCAATATCTCCCCAGCAGAATGATATGAAAGTAATGTTGAAAAAAGAGAAAATGCCACCAAGCTAAAACAAATAGTCTTTGCAGACTCTTTTTTCCCCCCTAAGATAAAAGTCTTTCCAAGGTCATTCTCAGCTCCTTCACCGCTCTGTTATTTGGTCTAACAAAGCTCCAGATAAAGAAAAAACAGCAGCTGTGTAATAAAAAGCTGTAAATAAAGCCTTTTTCTTTTTAAAAGTCGAATGAATTACAGGGGAAATTTTGGTAACAATAGTTTAAGTCCGCTAGATGGCAGTATTAGCTTGTAACTTGTGGCTTGCATTAACTCTATATTAAAACTTCCATAGCTTCTTTGTTTACAGATTGCTAATTACTAATTGTTAAAACGCAACCAAAAAGCTAAAAGAAAACAAAAGACGGCTCTTCAAAGCACTTTAAGTTTAAATTCAATGTCCCCACAAGGTTCAAAGTTAGAGATATCAACAACAAAAAGGAGAACACAAAAAGCTGATTTGAATTACAAGAAAGTCCAGCCCAGTTTCCAAAGATAAAAAGAAAAACAGAAAAAGTAATCCTTCAAATGGCAAAGCTTATACCCGCTGCTTTTCTCACTAGTCAGCCTTATTTTAAACTAAGTTTCCAAATTTAGAGTGTTTTCTTTCCAACAAAAAAAAGGTTTAAAACTCACACCAAACGACATGTTCTTATCCAGTCTCTTTAGGGCTATCCGCAGTTTCAGCAGCCTTGATGTCTGGTCCGGAAATCACTGGCAAAGGGGATTTTCCTAGGCCCCCAGAGACTTTGTGAACGTCTCTGGGACCACTGGGTTTCCCCCTACCTTTCACTGTCTCTTCGGGACAGCTTGGGTCCAAAAAAGGACCGTCCAGATGACCCGATTTAGATGGTCTCTCAGGAACAGCCTGAAAGTCCGTCTTCACACTGCTAAGCCCCGCCTTCTTCCCTTCCAACATTTTATGAACAATATTTTCAGGGATCTTTTGGACCAGTTGGTCATGATTTATTTTTATGACATTTTGATTTACTCTTACTCCTGGGAGAACCATCAACAGCATCTCTGCCTGGTCCTGCAACAGCTCCAGGAAAATCACTTGTATGCAAAACTGGAAAAATGCCAGTTCTTTCAGTCCACCATTGAGTTCCTGGGGCATTGCATATATCCTGAGGGCATAGCGATAGAGCCAAGCAAGGTCGAGTCTTTGTGTATTTGGCAACCTCCTCAGTGAGTGAAGTAAATCAGTGACTCCTTGGGTTCGCCAACTATTATCAGACCTTTATCCCCAGCTTCACTTCCTTGATCGTGCCCCTCACTTGGCCCCTTCAGAAAAAAGTCCCATTTCAATGGAGTACCCCCAAGCAGCAGGCATTCCAAGCCTTGAAGCAGGCATTCATGAAGGAGCCCATCTTGAAACATCCTGACCCCAAACATCCATTTGTGGTGGAAGCGGATACGTCGAATATTGCTGTTGGAGCGGTGTTACTCCAGGCTCACATATCTGGTGGTACCCTCTTCTCTTGAGTGTATTATTCACAAAAGCTCAACTCTTCCGAGTTCAACTACACTATCTGGGAGAAGGAGCTACTGGCCATTAAGATGGTGTTTGAGGCCTGGAGACATCATCTGGAGGGGGGCCGACATCAAATTGAGCTCTGGAAGGACCACAAAAACCTGGAGTTCCTGCAGACCACCCGGAAACTGAACCAATGCCAGATTCGGTGGTTCCTCTTCTTTGCCAGGTTCAATTTCTGTGTCACCTACATCTCCAGTGGTCACAACCAAAGGGCGGATATGTTCTCACAGAAACTGCAGTATTCCCATCGAAGGCCAGCTTCTGCTCTGTACAGTTTTGCCTGGAAAGTCTTTCTCCCTAGTTCAAGAACCAGTGGACTTACAGGCTCAGATATGGGAAGCACAGCGGCATGATGCTTACATGGAGCAACAGAAGGGAGAGGTGGGCATTTACCAAGGACCTCTTGTGGTACCAAGACAGGCTATATGTGCCGGTGGGGCAGTTCCAGGGACTTATCCTGTCGCAGTGCCATGATAATCTTGTGGTGGGGCACTTCAGCCTCTTTAAGACATTGAACCTAGAATCCAATGCATGGATTCCTCCTCCCCCCCCCATTAGAAATGAGGCGGCTGTCAAAGAGAAGGAGGCAGTGTGTGCCACATGGGCTTGTCCAACAGCTGAAGAAGGACCAGGAGGTGAGGATTCGGCTGTTGGACAAGCCCACGTGGCATGCACTGCTCCCTTCTCTTTGACAGCCACCTGGTTTCCAGTGGGGGTAGGCAAAAAATCCAGCATTTTTCCTCCCTCTGCATGAATTCCCCCCCCCCATTGGAAACGAGGCAGCTGTCAAAGAGAAGGAAGCAGTGCGCGGCATGTGGGCTTGTCCAACGGCTGAAGAAGGAACAGGAGGCAAGGATACGGCTTGTGAGAAGCCCGTGTGGCTTTAGAAATGAGGCGGCTGTCAAAGAGAAGGGAGCACGTGCCACATGGGCTTCTCCCAATCCTCTACTCTGGCAAAGGAAGTGAGTGGGCGGGGCAAGTGAATGGCAACTGGGCGGGTGGGGGGAGTGAGTGGGGGGGGAGCAGGCCAGGGGAGGGAGCATTCTGGTATGGGGCCTCCAGAAGATCAGGTACGGGAAGACGCTAAATTTCACCATCTGGTACGCCTGTACCGGTGCGTACCAGCTGAAACCCACCCCTGGGTTCATATTCCAGGTGAAGTTGCTACCATTTTGCTAATGTTTAGCTATTGCAACACTTACTGGATGGGTGTATAAAATACACCAAAGAATTGGTGAATAAGTCTTGGGAATAAACAACTCCTAATTTCAATTTTGTTAAAAATAAAGGGCAAAATGGTAATGACCATGCAATGAACCAAACAATAATACTTCACTTTTTTCTAGTTTGCTTTTATAAAACTGAATATAATATGCAGTACAAGTGCAGTGCAAGTGCATAAAATAGTCTTCCAGACAAGATTCCCATGATTGCCTAAGAACTGAGATCCTTTCAGCTTTACGGCCAGTTATTTCACTTGATTCACTCAGTATTACTGCATATATCCTGCTATGTTTTACTACTGAAAACCACAGAACATATTGTTCGTTAATAACTTATGAGAACATCTATTGAAAATTAAAATTCCTAAAGTTAACTAAAGTGCTGGAGAAAATTTTTACTTCTGTATTGAATATCGAATTGCTTCACAGAGATATATCAAAGAATCAAAGAACAATGAACGTTCTTGATAAAGAATTGGAGGTTGAGCCTGGATTCTAGCTTAAAGTGGAGGTTAATTTTTTATTTATTATTCTGTAAACCAGTGTTGTAATTTGTAAACCATAGTTTATAATTCTGTTTTTTTGTGAATCATAGAACCACATTGTGATTTTTTGAAATCATGGCTAGGCAAGCCATAAATGTGAGGTGTGCGACCAGTCTGCATAAATCAGAATTGTTTGTGTTCATTGCACAATAATTAAAGTTTACTAACCTCTCTTTTCTCTTTCTTTCCTTGGGCATAATGATGGGGCCTTTTCTTGCCAGTCTTTCTTTGCATCTGCCCTGTGCATTCGGTGTGGGCTTGTGTCCGTTCCTGTCCTGCCAGTTGTATCTGCACTGAAGAGAAGAGTTGTGCCATTCTTTGTGACCGAGCTGGCCTTGCACAGATCCCTAATGAGTTTCCTTGTGAAGCATATTCTATTAACTTGGATAAAAATAGCATCAAATTCCTTGCTGAGAGAGCATTTGGTACTCTCCCGTCCCTAAAATCTCTCTCTATAAGCCATAACAACATATCATTTATTACTCCTGGTGCTTTCAAAGGGCTTGCTAGCTTAACTGAGTTAAAAATGGCCCACAATGAATACATTCGTTATCTCCATACCAGGACTTTCATTTCTCTCCAGAGGCTAATCCGATTGGATTTAGCAGACTGCAATCTTTTCAACATTCCAGACAGGATTTTTATAGAGCTTCCAGCTCTCCGAGAACTCTTTTTTTTTCAGAATAATTTCCGAAGGATCCCAGGAGCTATAAGAGGGATGGAGAATTTGACTCATGTTTATTTGGAGAAAAACAAGATAGAAGCTGTAGCATATAATTCACTTCTGGGCCTGATCCAGATGAAATATCTCAATCTGCAAGTCAACAGAATAAATGTCATTCACAATAGAGCTTTTCAGGATTGCCAGAAATTGGAGTACCTTTATTTAAATGACAATTTAATCAGTGACCTCCCTAAGAATTCCTTTGATGGTCTGCGGCATCTAAAGATGCTTAATCTTGGTGGCAACTTTCTCAAGATTGTCTCTAATACTTGGTTCCAGGATCAATCTGAACTGGAAGTTTTGTATTTGGACAGAAACTGGATCAGTTATATTGAGGAAGGTGCTTTTGAAAACCTCACGAGCTTGGTATATTTGCACTTGAACAGTAACAATCTAACTACGTTGCCTTTCTTAGTCTTTCAACCAGTCTACCTCCTAGGAAGACTCTACCTTTTCCGGAACCCCTGGGAGTGCGATTGCAAGATTCAGTGGCTAAAAGAGTGGATGAAGAATTATGGACTTGTGAGAGATATTCCTTGTGCTTCCCCATCTTCAGTAGTTGGCCTTGACCTAATTGATGTTATTTTTGAGAAGACAGATGAAGGTTTATGTCTTAACCCAGAAGAATTAAACATCTCTTCTTCTACGCCTCTTCCCATGCAAGAATTACAGTCGACTACAGAGAATAAATTCCACAGTCTTATCTCAAAATTTCTACTCCAGAAGGGACTTTCAGAGGAAGTGATTAACACTACAGAAGGTTTCAGCAACACTACTCTGTTAGATGAATTGATTAATGAAGCATCTTTAGGACTAAGAGAATGGCATATAAAACAAATATATTTTAATATTTGGGTATTTTTTATAGCTCAAGCATTATGGACCATATAACCCAAAATACTTTAAAATTAATTTGGCTGTTTATCTACTCAAACATGGATCAAAAGAAGAAGATTGTGATATTAATACTACAGAACTAAATATAAAAATATCTTCTGGGCCCATATTTTAAAATAGATTCATATACATAGTTAAGAAATTAAAATGAGAGAAAATTGAAAGGTAATAAACCCAGTTGTCTTTATTTACTAAGGAAGTTCTGCAAAAAATAAAGTGACCAGATTTTCAGATTGGTAAAGGGGGACACGTTTGACCGGGGGGGAGGGCTTGATTAAAAAATTTATACGGAGCAACAAAAATTTTCATACAACGCAAAAATAGTATTGTAATATTTTTTTTATTTCAACATAACTACAATTTACAAATATAAATTGTAACTGTTGCCAAACATCGAAATTTTGATCACGTGACCATGAGGATGCTGCAACGGTCGCTAAGTGTGAAAAATGGTCATCAGTCACTTTTTTCAATGCCATTGTAACTTTGGTCACTATACCACCTTTCTTGCCACAGTTCTTAAGTGAATAACTGCAGCTGATAAATTAGTAACATAAGTTTAATCTGGTTTCCCCATTTGACTTTGTTAAAAGGTGATTATATGACCCCAGAACACTGAAACCATCATAAATATGAATCTGTTGCCAAACATCAAAATTTTGATCGCGTGACCATGAGGATGCTGCAACAGTCGCTAAGTGTGAAAATGGTCGCTAAGTGTGAAAAATGGTCATCAGTCACTTTTTTCAATGCCATTGTAACTTTGGTCACTAAGCCCATTATACCACCTTTCTTCCCACAGTTCTTAAGTGAATAACTGCAGCTGGTATTTTGTATTTTGGATAGAATCTTTTTTTAAATAGTCTAAGACAATTTAAAAAAAAGAATCCACACAGAATAAATTGAAGTAAAACATTTCAAACTATTCCACACAGAATAAATTGAAGTAAAACTATTTTTAAAAATTCTATGCACAATATATTTTAAAGTATTGTGCATAGAATTTTTAAACATGGTTTCACTTCAATTTATTTTGGATAGAATCTTTTTTTAAATAGTCTAAAACAATTTAAAAAAAGAATCCACACAGAATAAAACTATTTTAAAAAATCCTATGCACAATAAATAAAATATTATTTTAAAATACATTAAAAAAATAAAAGAAAAAAACCTAGCTCACTTACCAGCAGGCAGGAACTCCAAGTCAATCCAGAATGATGTAGATGTTAATACAAAAAACTGAGCAAATTGAAATGGTGAAATTAGTCAGGGAAATATTTTTCAAAGAAACTTTGCCACCATTTTTTCCACACGAGCAGACCTCCAACCTCCGTGCCTCTCCCCTCCGGAAAATCCAGGAGGGAACATTCGCAACTTCTCTAGCCAAGTATTTCCTGGAGCTCTATGGTACTGGGTCATTTTTTCTTATAAAAGGAGGAAAAAGGGGCGCGGGGGGGTCCATTTTCTTGCTTTAACGTTTTAATTATATCTTCAATGAAAGTACTGAGACAGAGAGAGAGGTTAGGACAGAGTGTCTTTTGTCTTGCCCCGGTTAGGATTTCTTAAGCAAATCCACTGGGCTTTCAACATGAAGCCAGAAAATCGGGACTTTTTAAAAACGCCCCGGGACACGGGACAAATTGTTATAAATCGTGACTGTCCCGCCAAAATCGGGATGTCTGGTCACCTTAGCAAAAAAAAAAACCACAGATTTCACCACTACAACTCAGATATGGAAACAGTATTATAGTATTTAGAAGTTCTGAATGGAATGGAAGCCAAAAAGAGGAGTAACTTCTGTTACAGAGGTTTCAGGACATTTGACACCTGTTGTGGGAAAAGATATATTGGTTTAGACCAGTGGTTCCCAACCTTTTTTTGGCCATGCCCCCCTAAGCATATCTAAAATTCTGACACCCCCCCATGACATATAATTCCTACTATTCAAAAAATGAACTCCTACTCATGCAGAGGAAGCCTAAAATGCCATTAACTTGGTTTAAACAAGGTTCCAAACATGGAAAAAGAACGAGACGGTAGAAATACTGAGGAACTTAAAAAAGTATGAAGGGATATGAAAAAACAGCAAATAAAGTTTCAAAACATATAATAAAGAACTGAAATGCATAAATATAAAATAATTTTAATAAAAGCTTTTTTTGTAATACTTTGATCATATTAATTACTATATATATTAAAATAAAGATATCTAACAAATTCAAAATACAATCTTAGCTCATCACAAGATCCTATTTACAATGCAATTCTAAGCATGTCTACTCAGAAATAAGTACCACTGTCTTCAATGGGGCTTATTCCTGGGAAAATGTTATAGGATTGCAGCTTTAGTCTACTTAAGTTAGTGAGATCCTTGTGCTTGATGCCTGCTACAGAGAGATTTTATATTAGGCTCCAATTTAATCAGCTTCATTCTCAAGTCTCCTTGTTCAGTGATATCCATTTGATTTCTTTTCTTCAGTAGCAAATCATTTACAGCACTAAAGCCACATTCAGCTAAATATGAAGATGAGAACGGTAACAGCAGTTTTCTTGCAAAGTAGCTTGAATTTGGGTATTTAGTTTCTGTCTCATCACAAGGCCATGCCATAGCTCCTTTTATATTGAACAATATTTTAATAAAAAGATTGTCATGAATGAAAGGGGGGTTGTACCCTATGACCCCCCCCCCATACTCGCCCACTCGGTTTGAACCTGCAGCTTAGTGGGGAAATGCTTTGGTAGTTCAATAGGTGGAGGTGAATCACACAGGCCTGGCAAGGCCTATGCACGCATGGCCCAACACCAGATTGCTCTGAGAGGAAAAGTCTTGTAAAACACAGCCTGGGAAAACACAGACTAAAAATAACTGTAAATCTTACTTAAATTTGGGTCCTGGTTCAGTATCCTCACTGCTGGGCTTCCCCCAGCAGCCATCCACTCTGTCTTCCCCCAGAGCAGCTCTCGCTGAAAACACCCAGCAGCAAAGCCCAGAGGCATAGAGAGAGAGAGAGATTCTACCAGTCCCAGGATCCTTAGTGGGAACACATCTGATTGGCTAGCAGTTGCTCCCTCTTCCACCCAGCTGGGATAGCTTTTTCAGACCTAGGATAGTGATGGCTAACCTTTTTTGGCTCCCATGCCAAAAGCGGGGGGAGCGCAGGGGCATCGTGCATGGACATGCCACACCCATAATGCTGTGTGTGCAACCCCCCCTCAGCGTGCATGCATGCGCAGCCAGCCCCCCACTTTTGGCATGGTTTATTTGCCCTCCCCAGGCTCCAGAGGCTTTCTAGGAGCCTGGAGAGGGTGAAAACAAAAACGGCCCTACAGACAAATAGGAAGTTACTTCCGGTTTGCTCATTTTTTGCCCTCCGGAGCCTTCAGGGAAACCTCCTGAAGCCTCCTGAAGGTTCCGGAGGGCGAAAAATAGCCCTACGAGCAAACCGGAAGTCCATTCCCAAACTTCCGGTTTGCCCGTAGGGTTGCTTTTTTGTGCTTCGGAGGCTTCAAGGAAGCCTTTGGAGGGTGAAAAACAGCCTCAAAGTCCAAAGTCAGCTGACAGGGCAACGCTTCACGTGCCTAACAAATGGCTCCATATGTCACCTGTGACACACGTGCCATAGGTTCACCATCACGGCCCTAGGAAATGCATTTTAAAAAAATTGGTAAATGAAACACAGCTATTTCATAACAAATACATAAGAACAATTAGTGGGCTTTCAAAAATTCAGTAACATAACTGATATTCATAGGGATTGAAACTAATAGAAGAGAATATTTTAACTCTGAGTTGAACTGTAGAGTCCTTGATACTCTGAAGCATGGAAGATGTTATCTAGTTGGATAATGAATCATCTGTAAGAAACAACCAAGCTCAGAGAGCATCAAGGACTCCAAATAGGGATTGATACGGTAACTGTTGTCCAGTTTGTGATCGACTTAAGCAGGTCCTCATATTTTTTTTCTATGAAAAATGCCAAAAAATCTCTGTAATTCTTTAAAATAAGAAGCAAACCTATGCATGTACATTGTGTTACACTCTAGATCTCAAAAACTAAAAGGCATAATAAACTCTACAAGCTCATTCATGTCCATTTGATTTTTATTTGCCTGCAGGTGGCTTAGTATGAAATATTGAATAAAGAGCTGCAGCTGTATAGAACAGTGGCATATATCAAATATGAATATTGTTTTAATAAAAGCTTTATTTTTTTACTGTTGCCATGGTTCCACATTTTATAGCAGTGAGCTTTAAGCATCATCCCCCTTCTATAGAACAACATTATACTGGGACTTCCAATGGCCCCAACTCTATGAGAGTTTAGGAAAAATTGAAAACATGTTTGTTCCACTGAACTTTAGAAGTAGAGATGTTATAAGGTTGTTTCTTCTTTCAATATCTTGTTTGTTCAGATTTTTATTATCTCCTGGTATCAGAGGTGGGTTCCTACCAGTTTAGACCAATTCGGCCGAACTGATAGTGATATGCTGGCCTGGGTTGCAGAACCAGTAGTGATCGCTGGCCAGCCATTCCCCCAAACCGGTCCCCCAGTTGCCAGTCGCTCACCCTGCCCATTCTCTGCTCTGCAGCTTGCCTGCCTGAAGTGTTGCGCCCCTCTATCTGCCAGGTAAGCCTGCGAGTCACGGGTTTAACTAGCGGCCCCTTCCCCCTTCCCTGTGGCCCTGCCATGCTTCCCTGCCTTCCACGGGTCCCCATGGCCAGCTTGCAAAGGCAGGCAAGTAGAAGGCTGCGTGGAAGGCAGGGAAGCATGACAGAGCCATGGGGAAGGGAGCAAGCAGCCTACTCCCTTCCCCGTGGCCCTGCCATGCTTCCCTGTGGTCTTACTGGTGGTCCTCCACACCTGCTTGCCTTTTGAGGTTGGCATCCAGCCCTGTCTATTTATTAGTTTCACTTCCCTCAGTGAAAAATCTGAGGAGCTTTATAGATATGCTTTTGTCCCCCAACATAGGCTGTTCCTTAGAGCAGTGGTCACCAACTGGTGGTCCGTGGACCACTGGTGAGAAAATTTTGGTGGTCTGCAGAAAAATTATTTGCATTTTTTATATTGCACTAAATCAGGGGTCCTCAAACTACGGCCCCTGGACCGGATACATGCAATGAATGTTTATGTTGCTGCAGAGAGTCTCCCCCTTTGGGGTCTTTTTGTGTTGGTTGGAATGGCGGCAGAAATTCTGACTTGAGCTCTGCTTCACCCTCCTGGTGCAGGACTTTGGCAAAGGCTGAAGGGAAGCGCCACTGGTGGCAAAGAGCTGGAGGACCTTGGTCCAGTGGGACTGAATCATAGTCTGGAACTGGCTGACCATCTCAGCTCACTGAGCCTCCAGGCACTCCCTGGCCTTGCACTCCCCCAGGTCTTCAATCTGCTTGGAAAGCCTATGCCCATAGTCCTCAGTGAGGTGCTTCTACTGAGCCTCCTTCTCAGTCAGATCCAATTTGAACTGAACTGTTTTGCCAACTCTTTCTCATGGTGTCTGCTTAGCTCCAACAATTGCTTCCTGTTGGGGTCCTAAGGAGCCTGGGAGGCAGGCAAGGTGTGGCTGGGAGGGGAGGGATGAGTAGAGTCATAGAGGCACCCCTCAATGTGAGTGACATCAAGTTGGCTACACCCACCCAGTCACATGACCACTTAGCCACGCCCACCCAGCTGATCAATAGGCAGATCATATTAATGGTCCATGGGATTTAAAATTATGAATTTAGTGATCCCTAAGGTCCAAATGTTGATGACCCCTGCCTTAGAGATTGCAAATGCCAGCCAGTACTCCCATTTCATTAGCTGCCATTCAGGATCGTCCAAACAGATCTCCCCCTCCACCCATTGTCAGAAACTTTACTATTAGCATGAATTTTGCTACTTTCTCTACTCGCTCTCTTTCCCCGCCTCTCTGCACCATGCTTGCCCTGCCCACCCACTTCCTTCGCTGGAGCGGAGGACTCAGCTGTTGGAAGAAGTCCACACTTCCTTCTCTTTGATAAACGCCTTGCAAAACCAGTACTTTGCAAACCGCTTCCCAAAGAGAAGTAAGCAGGCACAGGGCTTGTTCAGAGGAGCTGAGATTGGAGCGGACCCTGGGTCAGTCAGCAGCCTAACCCTAACCATGTGACACTCTGGGGCACAGCGTGACGACAGAGTTGCGGAGCTGCTCCAGAAGGTCTTTCCTGGCCAGGAAGGATTGCCAGGAGAAAGCCAACTGCAGCTGGCAACAGGACATGAAGGAGCAGCCGTCCAGCAGAGCCGGGAGTATCTCCAGGTTGGTGGGGTGGCGTGGAGATTGTGTGGGACTGGACTGGAGGTGGCAGGAAGGCAGGGGTTGTGTGTCTGAAGAGACTGTTTGATTGGTGAGTATGATAGGATCGGGAGTGCGACCTGGAGTCCCCTCCACTGAGTGCAGAAGCAGAAGTGGATGGGGGCCCAGATTCGCCTCCCATCCTGGAGTGAATGGTATGCGTGGCCTGCCGGGAAGAATGGGGGCCATGGGGGAGGGGGGTCTACAGGGATGGGGTTACAACTGGGAGGGGCAGATATGACGGGAACTGTAGGGCTAGCCATTACCAGGGAAGAAGGACTCGCTACATTACAGCGATTCCTTGTTCCGGCCCCTCAGGCTCAACTCAAGGACCTGGTGGTAGAGGAGTTCAGGGCCCTGATCTCAGGTTGTTGCTTCTAAATGCCAGGTCGGTTGTGAACAAAGCTCTCCTCGTCTGGGATTTAATATTAGACGAGGAGGCAGACCTGGCATGTATAACTGAAACCTGGATGGGCCAAGAGAGAGGAGTCCCCCTCTCAGAGATGTGCCCAGATGGGTTCCAGGTGCTCCACCAACCACGACACCTGAGAAGGGGTGGGGGAGTAGCAGTTATCGTCCGAAGGTCGTTATGTCAGCTTCTGCTTTGCTGTCGCTTCAGCTGCCATGAAATGGGGGGGAGGGCCTGGTATATGGGAAGGGTTACTCATTGTGCTGGAGGAAAGTTCTGGAGTTCACCGACTGAGCGGACTGCGCAGGCGTGGGTATTTCCCGCCTGGACTAACGGCACCGACATTCCATCTTCGTGATGCCTTTTGAAGTTATCTCACACCTGACACTTGGAAGACTTATGATTGGGTTGGGACTGTGATGCCGAGGGGTGGGGAATGGGCTATTCTATATATCAACTGCTTTCGCGCCTAATTAATCAGACTTCGCTATGCATAGCCTTTTAGACATTTTTAATTAGTAAAAGTACATTTGATTTCTACGCATGGAGTCTCATGGTCTTTCTTTCCTAATTAATAAATGGAGAGGAGCTGACAATTAGCGAAGTCTCAACAACACCTTTCCAGGAGACTACAACCTACCGTGGAAGGTGCCAAAACTACAAGGAGAAAGGACAGAAAAAAAAAATATGTCTACGCCGGCAAGCGAAGGTGAAAAGGACAAAGAACCCGCTGATATCTTGTTTCCTGAAGAATTGGCTCAACTGGAAATCTCGTGTCCTGCTAGTCCCCCCCGTTGGTGTTTGTCGGTGGGACAAAGAGAGGAGGGAACGAACTGGGATGCGGCCGTTACCAGAAGGAAACACCAGGAAAGGCCGTTTGAGGCGGGAGCCGAACGACGACCCCAGGAGAGAGATCAACCTGATTACTTGGAACAGAGGTACTCTGGACTAAGTTTTGGGGAGGGTGAAGAGGCCGAGAGGGGATGGGAGCAAGAAAACCCACGAGCAGCTTCGCCCCCCCCCTGCCAGGGGTGCTGCTAGACCCCTATTGTCTTTTGCCAGATAGATGGGAAACCGCAAGGGCTGCTCCAATCTGTGGCACGGCCTGTTGCCCCATGGAAAGAAATTTCGATGGACTTCATTGTCGAGCTTCCTGAGAGCCAGGGGCACACCGTCATTTGGGTCGTTACGGACTTATTTTCTAAACAAGTTCATTTTATCCCTTGCCACAAGATTCCTTCCGCTAAGGCTCTCGCTAAGCTTTTCATTTCCCACGTTTACCGGTTGCATGGAGTGCCTGATCGTAACATTTCTGATAGAGGTGTCCAATTCACCTCGACCTTCTGGAAGGAATTTCTTAAACGCATTGGCTCCGCCCAGGGGCTTAGCTCCGCCCACCATCCTCAGACTAACGGGGCCTGTGAGAGGACTAATTCTGTTCTAGAACAGTATTTACGTTGTTTCATTAATTATCAGCAAGATGATTGGGTCGACTTGTTGCCGCATGCTGAAGTCGCCTACAACAATTCTGTTCATTCCAGCACTGGGTTTACCCCTTTCCGAGTTGTTTTTGGTCAGGACTTTGTTCCTATTCCAGAGGTACCTCGTGACCAACCGCAAGTTTCTTCCGTCGCTGACTGGAGTGAGCGTCTCAGCCGTCTTTGGCCTTTGACTCTTGCTACGTTGGATGCCGCTCATCGCGCTCATAAAAAGCAAGCTGATAAGAAGCGTACGCAACCTTATCAGTACAAGGAGGGCGACTTAGTCTACTTGTCCACAAAATTCCTTCAGACCACCCAGAAGTCCAAGAAGCTGGGACCTAAGTATGTCGGTCCTTTTCCCATCCTCAAAATCATCAATCCTGTTTCCGTTCGTTTGCAACTGCCTAAGCATCTTGACCGTGTTCACCCCGTGTTCCATGTTAACCTCATTAAGCCTGTTCGTGTTTCCACCTTACGTCCGCTGGCAACTCCTCCACCTGCTCCTTTGTTGATTGATGGCGAACAACACTTTGAAGTCCGTGAGATTCTGGACTCCCGCAAGCAGCGTAACCGCATCCATGTTACGTTGACACGTTAGTTCCTCGCAGGATCCCTGCCCCAGAAATTGTGAGGTGTGAGTCTCTCCTCTTGAAGTTGGACCTAGGGGTTCAATTGGGCTTGCTGTTGACGTACCTACCTCCCAGCTTCGTCACAACAGCCCTGCCTGTGCTGCTAGAGGCAGTAGCCGGGTTGGTGGTGGAGTTCCCCAGACTAATGGTACTGGGGGACTTTAATCTGCCGTCTCTCGGTGAACACTCAGACTGGGCACAGGAGTTCATGGCTTCCATGACAACCATGGACTTGACCCAGGTAGTTCAGGGTCCAATTCATAGAGCTTGACCTTGTATTTCTCTCGGGGCAGTGGAGACGTGATCTCGAGTTAAGGGGAATAGCGACCTCGCCCTTGTCATGGTCAGATCACTCCTTGCTGAGGCTTGACTTCAGGATGCTACTCCCCCATTGCAGGGAGGTGGAGCCGATTAAGTGGTTCCGCCCCAGGCGCCTGATGGAACCGGAGGGATTTCAGCGGGAGCTTGGATAGACACCTGACTCCCTTGTCCGCAATCCGGCCGAGTCTTTGGTCGCTGCCTGGAATGTTGCAGCGGCTGAAGCATTGGATCGGATTGCGCCTTTGAGGCCTCTCTGTGGCAGTGGATCCAGGAGGGCACCTTGGTTTACCGAGGAACTCCGGGAGATGAAGCGCCAAAAGAGATGCCTAGAGCGACGTTGGAGGGCTAGTAACTCTGAATCTGATCGATCACTATTAAGAGCCTTTATCAGGACTTACCTAGTGGCGATACGGGCGGCAAAATGTACGCATTTTTCCACTCTTATTGCCCAGCCGCCCTGTTTAGGGTAACCCGCTCCCTCCTGAAAGGTGAGGAGGCCGGGGAACCCCTGCAGGGAAGAGATGAGGAGTTCGTTCAGTTTCTGTCGGATAAAATCACTCAGATTCGGACAGACCTGGACTCCACTTGGGCAGTACCAGCCGAGATGCTGAGGGTTAGTCTTAATCAGATTTTCTGGGATGAGTTCGAATTTGTCACCCCTGAGGAAGTGGACAAGGCCATGGGAGCGATGAGTGCCTCCACCTGTTTATTGGACCCGTGCCTCTCCTGGCTGGTTTCGACCAGCAGAGAGGTGACACGAGGCTGGCTCCAGATGATTACTAACGCATCTTTGCAGGAGGGGTCTTTTCCGCAACCATTAAAGGAAGGAGTGGTAAGACCCCTCCTCAAGAAGCCTTCCCCGGACCCAGCTATTTTGAAAAACTATTGTCCTGTCTCCAACCTTCCCTTTTTGGGAAAGGTTGTTGAGAAGGTGGTGGCGCTTCAACTCCGACGGACCTTGAATGAAATGGATTATCTAGACTCCTTTCAGTCCGGTTTCAGGCCTGGGTACAGCACGGAAACTGCTTTGGTCGCCCTGACCGATGATCTCTGGCGGGCCAGGGATAGAGGACATTCCTCTATCCTGGTGCTTCTTAACCTCTCAGCGGCCTTCGATACCATCAACCATGGTATCCTTCTGTGACACCTACGGGAGGTGGGAGTAAGAGGCACCGTTTTAAGGTGGTTCTCCTCTTACCTCTCTGACAGGTCGCAGTTGGTGTTGGTCGGGGGGCAACGGTTGACCCCTAGGCCCCTCAAATGTGGTGTGCCACAGGGTTCAGTCTTGTTCCCCCTCCTATTTAACATCTACATGAAGCTTCTGGGTGAGATCATGTGACAGCACGGGGTAAAGTACCATCAATATGCAGATGATACTCAACTGTATCTTTCTGCCCCGTGCCAGCTCAGTGTAGCAGTGAACGTGATATGCTGATGCCTGGAGGCTGTTAGGTTCTGGATGGGGGTGAACAAACTTGTGCTCAATCCCGATAAGACTGAGTGGCTTTGGATGCTGCCCCTGAAGGACAGCTTAGATAGTCCATCCTTAACCCTAGGGGGTGAAAATTTACACCTATCAGAGAGGGTCCACAATTTGGGGGTCCTCCTGGATTCACAGCTGAAAGTGGAACATCATCTATCGGCTGTGACCAGGGGGGCCTTTGCCCAGGTTCATCTGGTGCACCAATTGCGGCCCTATTTGGATCGGGAGGCACTTCAAACGGTTACTCACGCCCTTGTCACCTCAAGGCTGGATTATTGCAACATGCTCTACATGGGGCTACCTTTGAAAAGCGTTCGGAGACTGCAGTTAGTCCAGAATGCGGCCGCGCGAGCGATATTGGGTGCACCGAGGTACACCCACGTGACACCTGTCCTCCGCGAGCTGCACTGGCTACCAATTGGTCTCTGGATGCAATTCAAGGTGTTGGTTATTACCTTTAAAGCCCTACATGACTTAGGGCCAGCGTACCTTCGAGACCGCCTACTGCCACATACCTCCCAGCGGCCAGTAAGATCCCACAGATTGGGCCTCCTTCAGATGCCGTCAGCCAGACAGTGTTGGCTGGCGGGCTCCCGGAGGAGAGCCTTCTCTGTGGCTGCTCCAACTCTTTGGAATCAGCTACCCCCAGAGATCTGGACCATACCCACTCTCATGGCCTTCAGGAAAGCTGTAAAAACTTGGCTGTTCTGGCAGGCCTGGGGCTGTTGACTGGCTCCCATCACTGTTGAGGTCCAGCCCCGATTAGAATGAATATGAGTGTTGCTATTTTAAACCGTTTTTTTTTCCGTTATGTGTTCGTTATGTGTCTTTCCCCCCCCTCTTTTTTGTAAGCCGCCCGGAGTCCTTCAGGATTGGGCGGCATATAAATTTTATAAATAAATAAATAAATAAATAAAATTTAAACAAGCTTTTACTGCTTTACATCTCAAAGTTTAGCTGCATATAGGTAGCCCTTGGTTTACAACAGCAATTATGTGACCAGAATTGCTATCACTAAGCAATATGGTTGTAAAATGTGATGTCATGTAACTGTGCTGTTTTGTGACAAGAGAGGTGGTGCAGCAGGTCATGGAAGTCTCTTCCCCCTCTAGTGAAAGGGAGGGAACTGCAACTCCCAGCAATCCCAACCTGGTCTTGTACAAGAGCAACAGCGAGGGGGATTATGATCTGATGGTAAGTGGAACCATTGCCCCTTTCACTGCCTGGGTGGTGATGCTAGTGCCCTACTCAGGGGTGAGAGGGGTCTTTATGGCCCTGGTAAACTCAGGTTGCATTCACTGCTTGGTTAGCCTGCAATCTGTAGAAAAGATGGGACTGAGACTTAAAAAATGGAAGCAACCTATGAAGGTTGAGCAAGTTGATGGTTCCCTTACTGAGGGGCTGCCAGCCTTGTTCCTAACAGAACCAATAACCATGAGATCTGGAAGCCAAAAAAAAAAATTCATTTCATAGTAGCCCTGAAAATGGCGGAGACAATGATATTGGGGTTGGCATGGAGAAATGGAACTCAGAGGTTGACAACAACTGTCTTTCTAGTCAAGGAGGCAGACTGCAATGCATAAGGGTGAAGCGCAGAGGCAGCAAAAGACTGCTGGTGGAGAGGAGAAAGGTAGACCTCATCAACTCATTAACCAAGAGCAGCCAAGGGGGACTGGTCATCCCAAAGGACTACCAAGACCTAGTGGAAGCATTCAGCGAGCTCCTCATTGCATCACTGACTGTGCTATTGAGATACTGCTGGGGGCAAAATTACCTGAGCCAAAGATGTACTCAATGACCCTAAGAGAGATGGAGGACCTCAGGAATTTCGTGGATAAAAAACTAGCTACGGGCTTCATCCAAACAGCAAAATCTAGGATGGCAGCCCAGGGCTCTTCAAACAGAAGAAAGATGGATCGTTGAGATTATGCATGCATTTTTGGGGGATCAATGGTGTCTGTGTGGAAAACATGTAAACCCTCCACTTCATGAAGGACATGCTGGGATACCTGGCCAAGGGACATGCTGGGATACCTGGCCAAGGGAAGGTGTTCACCAAGCTGAACTTGAGAGAAGTGTATTACCGAGTAAGAATAAAAGCAGGTGATGAGTGGAAAATGACTTTCAATTGCCCCTTAGGGTGTTTCAAATGCTGGGTGATGCCATTCAGGCTGCAGAGAGCACCTGCAGAGCCAAGGTGGCGCAGTGGTTAAATGCAGCACTGCAGGCTACTGCTAGATCATCAGGTCATCGGTTCAAATCTCACTGGCTCAGGGTTGACTCAGCCTTCCATCCTTCCGAGGTGGGTAAAATGAGGACCCAGATTGTTGGGGGCAATATGCTGACTCTCTGTAAACTGCTTAGAGAGGCCTGAAAGGCCTATGAAGCGGTATATAAGTCTACTGCTATTGCTATTGCTATTGCTGCAATGTGCATGCAACTAATCAATGAAGTACTGCATGAGCACATGTGTAAGGGGGTATTGGTGTATCTGATTGATACCTTCATTTATTCTGAGACAATGGAAGACCACATGAAATTAGTGCGGGAAAACTATTGAAAGCTAAGCTCTATATTAAACTATCCAAGTGCACCTTGCACAAAACCAGTTTAGACTACTTGGGGTACTGAGTGTCCAGTGTTGGGGTGGAGATAGACCCTGGAAAGGTGAAGGCTATTCTGGAGTGGGAAGCCCCATGCACCAGAAAGCAATTGCAGATTTTTCTAGCCTTTGCCAACTTTTAACACCAATTCATCCCCCCCCCCCGTTCACATAGATATCCTGCCTATCACTGAACTATTAAAAATGGGCAGAGTGAAGCCTAAACCAAGTCAGCCACTCACTTTGACAATGTCTCCTTCCAATTTAATGCCCCCTACTTTTATTCAGCCACTTCCCACTTGTTTGGTTCATGTAGCTCCAAAGACAAGGGCATAACTCTTGGGGAATAGAGATTGGCACAACTAGCCCTCAAATTGAGTCTCATGGTATTAAATGGCTCAACTCTTAGAGACTCTGAGGGACAATTCACTTTCTTTAATGGAAAAAAAGATAGTACACTTGATTCAGTAATTATTAATTACTAGCTACATGATCAATTGCTGCATAAACTTTTGTCCTTCCTTCTTCCTTGACAGTGACCTGAAGTGAAGATGTTTGTTTTAATTCATAAATTCACCCAGACCCATTAGCCAAACAGGTTATGGCTGATCCAGTGCAACATAGACTATTTTTGATAATTATCAAGATATTACAATGCAGCAATACAAATGGCCTACTTCTAAGCTAGCGGACTAAATTCTCTAGGCTCTAGTTTGTCAAAGATTGTGCTCGCACTCACACCTTTAGTGATTGCATCGGTAACGCCACTATGAATATTAATGATTATAATCCCTGCTTTCATGAAAACTTTATTTCCAGGAACAGAAATACAAAGTTCTCCAGAGTAAGAAGTGAGCAAGTCAAATGGTAGAATAGGATAGGCTGATTGAGTTTTAGCCCCAAATGACAAATGTTGTAGGTCAAAGCTAAATAAGCTATGGAATTGCCTTTACTCAGAGCTGTTCAGCAAGCTGGCAATATTTTGTCTACAAGTAAACTGTTTATATGCTTAATTCATTTATGTTGCATCACAAGTGATTTGGTTATTTTAAGCAAGCCAGTATATCACATAGCATATACTGATTACACGTAATCTATAAAAATTTATCATTAGTAATGAAAAATTGGATGAAACGTAGACTTGAAAAAGTAGTTGAAAATGAGCTTGTTAAAATATTGTGGGATTTCTGAATACAGACTGAGAAAACCTTGGCTCATAACACAAGAGATGTAACAGTGGTTGAAAATAAGAAAATGTAGATACTTGATGTGGCAATACTAGGGGATAGTAAAATAGAAGCAAAAAATTGGAGAAGATCCCAGAGTAGCACAATCTGAAAATCTAAACTGAAAGATTATGGCATAAACCAGCAGTGGTGGTCCCAGTGGTTAGCAGCACACTGGGTGCCGTATCAAAAAAACTTGGATGACACTTAGAAAATCTCTGCCTTGACAAAATTACTGTTGCAACAGGAAAATATTGGGCTTTCTGTCTGGATGGTCTCTTGTGACGAGCCGATGGACAGAGAATGGAAGCAGTTAGCTTCCTCCCATTATTGGGGCATACCTGGGGTTGTGACTTTAAATATATACCTTTCTCCCTGGCTCAGCTGATAGCGGATCAGAGCCTGTGGCTTAGTGGTTAAAACATCTGCCTAATATGCAATACAGCCCAGGTTCGAATCCCAGTAAGGGTATGGTTAGCTGATGAGAGCTAAATAGCTTGAAATAGATCTATACTAGTCTCCCTTTATTTATTTATCAGCACAAATACTACACACACACACACACACACACACACACACGTTTTTGTAGATTTTCACAGGTGTAGGTCTTGTTGTATTCGGGTCTTTTCCCATGTAAGATTGAGATTGTCTTGGCAATGTTTTGGAGAGGTTCCACTCGCCATCTTCAGGCTGGTGTTTTCGGCTTCGTGCTTGTGCAAGTAAGGCGTGGTCGGAGCTGTCATATTTCTATAAATCTTGGTGGGTGGGTGTGGAATGCTGGCTTTGTTGCTGTAAGTGGGTTGATTAGTTGTGTGGTTGCATCCTGATTGGTAGATGAAGTTGATGTTTGTAGATTGATTGGCTGTTTTGTATCGTTTAGGTTTAGGTTTAGGTTTTATTTGCATTTGTCTTGTATGGCTGAGATGCTGGCTGTGAGTCCGTTGTTCTTTGTGGTAACAACCTGGGTGGGGTTCATTTGTTGACTAGGACTGGTTCCCAGATGTCTGGTATATGAGAGGTATCATCACATTTATTCATGTTGTGGTGGTGTTTCTCTATTTCGATGGCTTCCAGCACCTTAAAGCAACAGGACATGAAATTGATTTTGAAGGAACCAAATTAATCTCCAAAACAGAACACTTCAACAAGAGAATAATTATGAAAGCCATCAAAATAGAGAAACACCCCCACAACATGAATTGGGTTGTTTTTGTTCCAGATAGCTGTCAAGGCTTCTTTTATAGGCACTTGGTTGAAGAGGGATATGACATCAAAGCTCAAGTGTAGGTGGCTGGGATGTAGGTTTTGTTTCTTTATTTTTTCTATGAAGTGGAGTGAGTTTTGTACATGTGAGGTGATGGATTCTGTGTAGGGTTGGAGTTGTTTGGCGAGGAATTTGGCAAGATTCTGTAGAGGTGAGCCTATGGAGCTGATTATGGATCTGAATAGTGTTCCTTCTTTGTGTATCTTGGTGAGGCCACAGAGTTTGGGGCATCTGGAAGATTTCTCTCTGGGGATGATTCTTTGCTGGATCTCTTCACTGATGGGAGAGGCTTTTATTTTGGATTTGGTGGTTTTTTTCCAGGTAAGTGGTAGTGGTGGGGTGTCTGTGTTTAGAGGTTTGTAAGCGGGGTCTTGGAGTAGGTCGGATAGTTTGGCTTGGTAGTCAGACGTGTTCATCACCACTGTGGCATTACCTTTGTCTGCTGGGAGAATGATTAGGTTGTTGTCTTTCCTCAGGTTGGTGAGTGCTTTTTGTTCTTTTTGCTGTAAGTTGCTTCTGGGTGGGTTGCTGGAGCAAAGGACTGCTGGTGACTGTTGGTGACTGCAAGTCTGATTTTATTGGCTTCACCTGGGTTGATTTTGGTGAGTGTAGCTTCAACTCTGCATATGTCTTCAGTGAGGATGCGTTTAGGGGCAATTGCAAAGTTGAATCCTCTGGAAAGGACATTGGTTTCACCTGTGGTGAGGGTTCTGTCTGATAAGCTGTGTACTGTTTGTTTCATGAGTTGCTGTGGAGGGGGGTTGGGCTTCTGTTGTTTTTCTAGTCTGTGGTGTTTGTTGGTGTGTGTGTCTGTCTTGTAGGAGGTTTCTGTTTCAGCTCTCCCGAAGGCTAGTTGTTTGGATTTGTCCCAGAGTGCTAGATGGATTTTGTTGCTGAGTTTGAGGTAAAGAGTGAGTAGGACCTGGTTGGTTTGGTCTAGTAGCAATATTTTCCTGTGGAGTTCATTTCTGATTATGGCTAATTCAGTTCTTTTCAGAATCCTTTTGGTGGCTGAGGTTTTAGAATGGAATTTTAGTTGGAAGCATGTGGGGATTAGGCTTTTGTCTCGGCAGTTGCATAGGAATGTGAGGTCACATAAGATGGTGGCTCTTCGGATTTCAAGTTTCTCATAGGTCCTGGTGAGCAGGAAGGTTTCCTCCCCATAGAGGTAAGATATTTATTTTTGTAGATTTTCACAGGTGTTAAGTATGCTGGTGTTGTTGTATTCAGGTCTTTTCCCGTATAAGATTGCGATTGTCTTGGCAACGTTTCGGCGAGGTATCACTCACCAACTTCAGGTTGGTGTTTTCAATTCAAAGCATAGTTGGAGCTGCGGTCTTTCTATAAATCTTGGTGGGTGGGTGTGGAGTGCTGGCTTTGTTTCAGTAAGTGGATTGGTTGGCTGTGTGGTTGTATCATGATTGGTAGATTGGTGCTGATTGGTGTTGGCTGTGTGTCGGTTGTTGTTTTTGTGTTGTAACGGACTGGGTGGTGGGTGGGGCTCATTTGTTGAGTAGGGCTGGTTTCCAGATGTCTGGTAGGTGGGAGGTATCATAACATTTATTCATGTTGTGGGGGTGTTTCTCTATTTCGATAGCTTCCATAATTATTCTCTTGTTGAAGTGTTCAGTTTTGGAGATTAATTTAGTTCCTTCAAATTAATTTCATGTCCTGTAGCTTTAAGGTGCTGGAAAAGTGAGGAAGTTTTTTTGTTTTTTTCTTGCTGCGTTCTTGTGTTCTGCGATGCATGCATTTATTCTCCTGTTCGTTCGTTTGTTGTATGTTGCAGGGCAGATTTTACATGGTATTTCATAGACTCCTTGGTTTTCTAGCTGGATTTTGTCTTTGGAGTTTCTTAAGATGTTGGCTATTTTTTGGTCAATGATGTAGGTATCTCAACAGCCTATACCCCAAAATACAATTGACTATGGAAATAGAAGCAAACAACCAACTTCCCTTTCTGGATGTCCTAATCTACAAAAAACCCAATGGCTCCCTAGGACACACCATCTATCGGGGAAAAAACACACACCAACCGCTACTTAAATGCACAATCCCATCATCACCCTCCATAGATCAACTCTGTAGCCAAGACCCTCATCTCCAGAACTAAATGCCTAGCTGACAAAGACCACCTGAAAACTGAATTACTCACTCTCACAAATGTATTAATCTCCAACGGATTCCAAAGAAACACAATTACAAGCCTAATCCAAAGGGAGACTCCACCCAAGAACCGAGACACAGAACAGGACAACGGCATCGCCCTTCTCCCTTACATCAAAGGCACCACAGATAAAATCAGCAAAATTCTCCACAAACACAATATCAAGACAGCCTTCAACATATATACACACACATACATACATACATACATACACACGTACATACACATGTACATACATACATACACACATACACACGTACATACACACACATATACATACATACATACATACATATATACATACATCTACTTCTACACACACACCTACACACACACACACACACCTACACGGACACACCCACACCCACACACACACACACATATATTTGTAGATTTTCACAGGTGTAGGTATGCTGGTTGTGAAGTTCCCAGAAGATGACCTAATTAATTTACGAGCCTCAAAACAAAGTTCAAAAGAAATCCAATCATTTATTAGGATCAACATTCTGGCAAATGACTCCTGTGGAGCCAAAACTGCTTTCGCTTAATTGTGTTTGAACTTTACCCCTGTATCCCCTCCTTTCTGTCCTGCGTCATAATTCATATTCTCTAACTAGGCTGTAGACATGAGATCTGACTCCAGCTGAAGGCATGCATGGAATTTCCCCTTCCATGCCAGCCTGATAATAGACATGGCAATGCTTTAGAAGTTGACATCCGGCTCCCCTCACTTCCCGAAAGTGACCTGTGTGACACAAAGACAATTTGAGTAAAGGTATATAACTTAGGGATGTGTTCCTCCCCCAGGCTTGCTTGGATTTTCTGCATGGAATTTTGCTATGAGGCAATCAGCCTGGATATTTCTACTTTTCACCCAAGATGCCTCCGATAATGGGTAGCCCTTCCACTTGATTAAGTATTGGAGTTGTCTCCTATGCCACCTTGAATGGAGGATTCGTTGAACTTCATAATGGGTTTGGCCCCCTATGACCATAGGCCCCGGGGGCTGCCAGGGTAGTGGTCTCAGAGTGGATCCAATCACAGGTTTTAAGAGGCTACTATGAAACGCTGGGTGTATCTTCCCCGACAATCAAGGTAGTTTCAATTGCACTGTGACTGGGTTGATGATCTTTATTATGGGGAATGGTCCCATAAACTTCGACCCCAGTTTCTTGCTAGGCAGTTTTAATCTCAAATATTTTGTGGAGAGGTTAACCTTCTCTCCCACCCGGAATGGCCGTTGCGGAGCTCAGTGTTTATCTGCCTGTTTCTTATAGGTTTGTGCCGCTTTAGCCAGTGCCTTTTTGACATTTTTCCAGGTTGATTTCAGCATCAACATCTAATCAGTCAAACTGACTGAGGAGGAGGGATCCCTTGGATACTCAGGCACTGGGTCCATACCGCTCACTATTTTAAATGGCGTGAGTCTCATTGTATGCTACCTCAGCAAAAGATAAAAGGTCTACCCAATTGGACTGCTGATAGTTCACGTAACACCTCAGGTACTGCTCTATCATGGCGTTCAGTCTCTCTGCTGTCCCATTGGTGCTCGGATGAAAAGCTGAACTAAGACCCTGAGATGACTCAATGGACCGCAGGAACTCCCTCCAGAACTTAACTGTGAACTGGACCCCTCTGTCTGAAATAATTCTTTGAGGTACACCATGCAGTCGGTAGATATGCTTCACGAATGGTTTAGCCAGCTTGTGAGCTGAGGGTAGTCCTCTACAGGGTATGAAGTGTGCCTGTTTGGAGAAGAGATCTATTACAGTCCAAATCACCGTGTTTCCCCCACTTTTTGGCAACTCTACTATAAAGTCCATTGCAATCTCCTACTACGGCCTCGTTGGCTCTGCTACTGCAGCAGTCCGGGGGTGGGGGGTGGATGGGTTCCTGGTTGTCTCTTCATTGTGGTGCAGATGGTGCAACTTTTCACATAACTAACCACATCTTTCTTTATGCCAGGCCACCAGAATTGCCTCCGGGCTAAGTGTAAAGTCTTTAGGAACCCAAAGTGGCCTGCTGGTTTGGCGTCGCAACTCTTCTGGAGAACTAGGTACATAGGGATTCTGGGATGTAGAGTTTTATCCCCTTCAATGCAAGGTCACCTCTTTTTGTCAAGATGTGTTGGTTGTTTTGGAACCAGGAGTCTGCTAGCAGTTCAGTTTTGAGTCTCGTGGTTAGGTCGCTTGCGGGTTGGTCTTGTCGGTCATGGTGTTGCCGCCTGGTGGTTACTTGGGCAGCTGTTTGAGTAGAAGGAATGATAGCATCCACTATGTGCTCCCGTTCGCATTTGTACTGAGGCATGCGGGAGAGGGCGTCAGCTAGAAAGTTCCTCCTGCCTGAAATGTGCTGTAAGACAAAATCAAAATGGTTGAAGTATTGAGCCCATCGGACTTGTTTGGGTGATAGTTTCCATGTGGTCCTAAGTGCCTCCAGATTTTTGTGGTCGGTCCAGACTTCGAACGGTTTCTGGCTCCCTTCCAACAGGTTAGCAGTGTCCATCTCACTGCGAAAGCCTCCTTTTCCCATGTGGCCTATCGTCTCTCTGAGTCTGTGAGCTTGCGGGAGATGTAGGCGCAGGGTTGTAAGTTTCCTTGGTTGTATCTTTGGAGTAGCACCGCTCCCACCGCCACTTCACTGGCATTTGCCTGGATCACGAAAGGTTGCTCGGGGTCAGGATGCTTCAGCACTGGCTCCTTTGCAAACATTTCCTTTAGTGTCTTGAACGCCTTTTGGCAGGTTAGGTCCCATGGTAGGTTACCCCGGATGAGGTTTCATTCCTGTGTTCCCTGTCTTCAGGAGGTCTGTCAGGAGTTTGGCAATCTTCGCAAAGGAGGGGATGAATTGCCTGTAGAAGTTTGCAAACCCTAGGAAGCTTTGTAGCTGTCTGCGGGTGCGAAGGGGATGCCAGCTTAGGACGGCTTGCACTTTCACTGGGTCCATCTCTATTCTCTCATTTGACACTTGGTAACCCAGGTAGTCTAACCGTGCATGGTGGAATTCACATTTTGATACCTTGACGTACAGTTTGGCTGCCAGAAGTTTCTCCAGTACTTGGTGGATCAGGAGTACGTGGTTGTCCATGGTCTCCGTGTAGATAAGGATGTCATCTAGGTAGATGAGGACCGCCTTGTAGAGGTACTCATGCAGCACCTCGTTTATTAACTGCATGAATACCACTGGGGCCCCCTGCAGACCAAAAGTCATCACTTTGAATTGAAAGCTCCCTAGGGGGCAGTTGAATGCTGTTTTTCACTCATCTCCCTCTCTGATATGTACTTGGTAGTATGCTTCTCCGAGGTCTAGTTTGGTGAAGACTTGGCCAGATGAGAT
The DNA here is from genome assembly GCF_009769535.1 of Thamnophis elegans. Lineage (NCBI taxonomy): Eukaryota > Metazoa > Chordata > Lepidosauria > Squamata > Natricidae > Thamnophis > Thamnophis elegans. The sequence goes on along the minus strand of NC_045546.1, from coordinate 60,023,901 downwards.
AGCATGTCCTTCATGAGGGGGAGGAAGTATAAGTTGTGTACGCACACCCCATTTATCCCTCGAAAGTCCACACACAATCTCATGGTAGAATCTTTTTTTTCTTTGAAGAGGACTGGTGCCGCGAGCCATGGCTTGGCTGGCTCAATGAACCCCCTTGCTAGGTTTTTGTCTATGTATTTGCACATCTCTTGCATTTCCTGGGGCATCATGGCATACAGTTTGGGCTTGGGTAGTTTTGCCCCGGGGGTGATTTCCCTGGTGGGAGGCAGAACATCACACTCGGCCTCGCTGAATACTTCTGCAAGATCCTGATATTCTATTGGAATCAGTTTGGCCTCTGGGGTTTTGTCGTATGTGGTTGCCAGTTGTTCTTGTGGGCTCTCTTGGCGGGTTTCCAGCGTAGATGGTGTTTTTGCTTGCTGGTGAGGGAGGGATTGGGGGCCCCTTGATATCCTAATTGCGGGTACCCCCTTGCCACCAAATGGTCAGTCCCCACTTGTCTAGCCAGGAAAGTCCCAATATGACTGTGTCTGTCATTTTGGGGGCTATTATGAATCAAATTACTTCCCAGTGATCTGCTAGTTCTAGCCTCACTGGTTCAGTTAGGTGGGTGGCATAGGCTCCTCCCATTAGGGATCCGTCGACCTGCTCGAACCAGATCAGGTGGGTCAGTCTTTTTGCTCTGATCCTTTTTGCTCAGTTTCAGGACTGTGGTTAGGTTGATCAAGCACCTTGTGCAGCCTGAGTCTATTAGGACTTGAAAATCCCCCTGGTTTCCTGTTTTGGGGGCTGTAAGGCGTATTGGAAAAAGGAAAGGGTGAATTGATTCACTCACCATTGGGTCATTTTCTCCCACATCATCGCGGTCATATGATTTGGGCGATTGGTTGTCATTGCCTGGGGTTCCATCACTTTTGCCTGAGGGGGAAGGGGTCATTGCAGCCTAGAGGGCTTTCCTGGAAGTGTTGGTCATCCATTTGGGCCCTCGTTCTGGTCATGCCCTGGGCGGTGGGTTTGGCCTTGGTTTTGGGGCTTGGGTTGGGCATGCAGCTGCCATGTAGCATTTCAGCAGACTTTGAGGGAGGGCTGGTCTCAGAGCCTGCTGTGGTGCTGTGGTTCCTGCCGGCTGGGTGGTTTCAGGTTGGGTTGACCTGTCTCTTGTGTGTCCGGTTGCTTTGTCATGTTGTTGGTGCACAGCCCGCTGTCGACTTTAGTTGCTACTTGGAACTACTCAGAAAGTTGATTTGGGATGTTGCAGTATGCAGTTACCTGGGCAATTTGCTTGTCCAGGCTTATTCTGAAAAAATGCACCAGCAGCTGTTCTGGTAAAAGGGGTAGCCTTCCTATGACCCTCCCAAATTCATGGATGTGCTCTTTGATGGGGCGGCCCCTCTGCTTTAGGTTGCTGAGTTCCTCTTCCACATATGAGTCCTCCTCCACCTCCTCAAATCTGGCCTCTAGCAGTTGCAGGAAGTCATCTATGTCTTGCAGTTGGGGGGCTCTCCTCTTGTGGAGGGTGGCTAGCCATTCCCTTGCTTCTCCCTCTATACCCTGTGCGATGGTATTCACCATGGCTTTGGGGGATGGGTAGAGGTGCCCATAGCATTCTACGTGGATATCAGCTGAATCAAGGAATAGGGCTAGCTGGTCTGAGTCTCCGTCAAACTTTCCCCTGAATTGGGGTGAGTCATTCATCCCTACTCCTCCAACCTCCTGTTGGCCTCTGTATGCTTGTGCCTGACTGGTCATGAAATACATACTATGGCTGGTCATCTTCTTCACCCCTAGTTCGGAGAGAGGGAGGCAATTTCCTGCTCTTGGAAGCCTGCCTGCTGCATGGGAGAGGTACTGGTTGCCATTTTGGGCTCTTTCTCCTTCTATTGGGAGGGGGAGGGGGGCTGCAGTCTGCATCTCCTCCCTTCAACAGGATCAGATGTCCCTCCCCTCTCTTTTGGGTGGCATGATGGCCCCTCATGAAGAGTGGCTCGGTAAAATCCTGCCTCTGTTGCTCTTTTGCACTCCCTTGGGATTCCATCTGGGGCTTTGGGAGCCTGGCTTGTTTCCAGTCCCACCTCCAGTCCACCCTTGCCAGCTTGCTTGAGACCCTTCCCTGTATCTGAGGACTAGAGCAAGGGAATTTCCACCAGTACTTATCTTCTTTTGCTTCTGCTTCTGAGAAGGCATCGCTGCTTGGCATTGCTGCATACCTCCAGCCGCAATCAATCTCCTGTGAAGCCAAAACTGCTTTCTCTTAATTGCGTTTGAACTTTACCCCTGTATTCCCTCCCTTCTGTCCTGCGTCATAATTCATATTCTCCAACTAGGCTGTAGACATGAGATTCGACTCCGGCCGAAGGCATGCATGGAATTTCCCCTTCCATGCCAGACTGATAATAGTCATGACAACGCTTTAGAAGTTGACACTGGTCTTGTTGTATTCAGGTCTTTTCCTGTGTAAGATTGAGATTGTCTTGGCAACGTTTCGCCATCTTCAGGCTGGTGTTTTTGGTTTCGTGCTTGTGCGAGTAAGGTGTGGTCAGAGCTGTCGTTTTTCTATAAATCTTGGTGTGTGTGTGTGGAGTGCTGGCTTTGTTGCTGTAAGTGGGTTGATTGGCTGTGTAGTTGCATCCTGATTGGTAGATGGAGTTGATGGTTGTAGATTCGTCGCTGTTTCGTATCATCTTGTGTGGCTGAGGTGCTGGCTGTGTGTCTGTTGTTCTTTTGTGTTGTAATGACCTGGATGGGGTTCGTTTGTTGATTAGGGCTGGTTTCCAGATGTCTGGTAGGCGGGCGGTATTGTCATGTTTATTCATGTTGTAGGGGTGTTTCTCTATTTCGATAGCTTCCATAATTATTCTCTTGTTGAAGTGTTCTGTTTTGGAGATTAATTTGGTTCCTTCAAAATCAATTTCATGTCCTGTTGCTTTAAGGTGCTGGAAAAGGGAGGAAGTTTTTTCTTTTTTTTCTGACTGCGTTCTTGTGTTCTGTGATGCGTGCTTTTGTTCTCCTATTAGTTTGTCCAATGTATGTGGCCGGGCAGATTTTGCATGGTATTTCGTAAACTCCTTGGTTTTCTAGATGGATCTTGTCTTTGGGGTTTCTTAAGATGTTGGGTATTTTTTGGTCAGTGCTGAAGGCTGTCTTGATATTGTGCTTATGGAGAATTTTGCTGATTTTATCTGTTGTGCCTTTGATGTAAGGGAGGAGGGCGATGCCATGGTCCTGTTCTGTGTCTTGGTTCTTGGGGGGAGTCTCCTTTTGGATTAGGTTGGTAATTGTTTTTCTTTGGAATCCGTTGGAGATTAATATGTTTGTGAGAGTGTAATTCAGTTTTCAGGTGGTATTTGTCGGCTAGGCGTTTGGTTCTGGAGATGAGGGTCTTGGCTACAGAGTTGATCTGTGAGGGTGATGATGGGATTGTGCATTTAAGTAGCGGTTGGTGTGTGATTTTTTCCGGTAGATGGTGTGGCCTAGGGAGCCAATGGGTTTTTTGTAGATTAGGACATCCAGAAAGGGAAATTGGTTGTTTGATTCTATTTCCATGGCCTCCAGGTTGTGCTGGATGATGCAATAAGAGAAATAGGAATAGGAATAAGTTTATTTATAGGCCGCCCTTTTCCCTGAGGGGACTCAGGGCGGCTAACAACTTATAGGGAGGGGATACAAACAGTAACATATAACACAACACATAATTAAAAAGTAAACAACATTCATTCAACATTCGGGTGGGGGCGGATCAAATCTTTACCCCCAGGCCTGGCGGGATAGCCAGTTCTTGAGGGCTGCGTGGAAGGTCTGAAGGGTGGTGAGGGTACGAATCTCCACGGGGAGATCGTTCCAGAGGGTCGGAGCTGCCACTGAAAAGGCTCTCCTCCGCGTAGTAGCCAGCCGGCACTGGCTGGCAGATCGCACTCGGAGGAGGCCTAATCTATGAGATCTAATCGGTCTTGAGGAGGTAATCGGCAGGAGGCGGTCTCCCAAGTACCCAGATCCACTACCATGAAGGGCTTTATGGGTGGTAAAAAGCACCTTGAAGCGCACACGGAGATCAACAGGTAGCCAGCGCAGCTCGCGGAGGATAGGTGTTATGTGGGTGAACCGAGGTGCACCCACAATCACTCGCGCGGCCGCATTCTGGACTAGCTGAAGTCGCCGGATGCTCTTCAAGGGCAGCCCCATGTAGAGCACGTTGCAGTATTCCAGCCTAGAGGTCACGAGGGCGCGAGTGACTGTTGTGAGTGCCTCCCGATTCAGGTAGGGTCGCAACTGGCGCACCAGGCGAACCTGGGCGAATGCCCCCCTGGTCACAGCCAACAGGTGGTGATCAAAGGTCAGCTGTGGGTCCAGGAGGACTCCCAAGTTGCGAACCCTGTCTGAGGGGTGTAAAATTTGGCCCCCCAGCCTGAGTGGTGGAACGCTAACCAAATTATTGGGAGGGAAGCACAACAGCCACTCGGTCTTTTCCGGGTTGAGTACAAGCTTGTTAGCCCGCATCCAGTCTCTAACGGCCTCAAGACCCTGGTTCATCACGTCCACGAAATAAAGCAACTCAACCACTTCAAGATCTTCCTTGATAAAATACACATCACCTTCCACAAATCCTACAAGAGCCGGAATGACCTTTTCCAAATCTCTGAACAATTGGCCATTGAAATTGTGAAGATTGGCAGAATTTTGGAACCAAGATGGGCTGCCTGTAGTTTAAGGGCAACCATGGCTATGTGGTGTGCTTATCCAGTGCTACATCAATTTTTTCTGGGCAATGAAAGATGCCCAGGCATGGCTTCCCGTTTTGACAATCTAAATTTTTTGAAGGATTTGGCCCTCATAATAGACATTCTAAATGAGATTTCTCTTCTGTCAAATGCCCTGCAGGGAAGAGACCAATATCATCAAGGCCAAAAAGTTAGTATTGCGAACAATCAAAGCTTCTGAAGTGCTTAGACAGAGAAAGGGCACTTATGAAACAAACCTTGAAGCAATGCTACAAACAAAGCCTTCATAAACATCAATTTAGCTCCAAATCAACGATTTGTTGCCCTTCCTCATGACAAGATTCTGTCAAGCATCATCACCAATTTGAAGAAAAGGCTGCTGGATTGCGACCATCTAAAAACAGGTAGCCAATTACCAGCCGCAAACAAGTTACACTTTATCACATATTTGGAGCCCGATTACTGGAACATTGAAGATGTAGTCATTCCATGGGCTGAGGCAGAGGTAGCATTGTTTGAATTTGGTGAAATTTTTAATTGTGAAATTAATTTGGACGACTACAGAGATTTCTTGGAAAATGTGCTCAAAAATCCAAACAAGTATAAAATTCCTGATGGTATCAGAAAAGCTAGAGATATTGTCAGGACAATTGCTGTTAGTTCAGCAGAGGTGGAAAGGAGGCTCTCAAAAATGAACCTCATATGTTCAGAGCAAAGAACATGCCTAATTGTTCCAAACATAAGTAATCTGATGGTGATAAGTGTTCTTGACATGCCTGTTGAGAGATGGGACCAAATTCCTTCAGTGAAAAAGTGGCTCAGAGTGCCCCACCATATGGCTGATGATCCACGAGTAAAGACCAAGAAAGCTGCAACTGAGGAGTCTGGCAGCCTAAGAACAATATGGAAATATCAACAACCAGAAAACCAATAACATAAGTAGGTACCTGAGTGTATCTCTTTCATTGTGTTATTCTTATGTAAGGTGTAAGTGCATGCAATTAAAGTCTTCCTTTCTGTGTCTCTTCTTTGTGCAGGCTATTCATTGGAGCAAGTGTGGTTTAGTGATGTAGAAGACTGGCAAGGCCAGTCATCCTTCCTCTGTAAGTAGCTGTCTTTATTGCTGGGTGTGCTGGGTTCATCCTTAATATAGTACAGTAAGTGCAAGCAATTAAAGTCTTCCTTTCTGTGTCTCTTGTTTGTGCAGGTTATTGGAGCAAAGTGGTGAGGTGGTGTGCAGAAGACCAGCAAGGCCAGTCATCTTTCCTCTGAAAGTAGCTGTCTTTATTGCTGGGTGTGCTGGGTTCATCCTTAATATAGTACAGTAAGTGCAAGCAATTAAAGTCTTCCTTTCTGTGTCTCTTCTTTGTGCAGGTTATTGGAGCAAGGGGGTGAGGTGGTAGTGCAGGGCAAGGCAGTAATCTTCCCTCTGTAAGTATCTGTCTTTATTGTTTTGTGTGCTGGTTTCATCCTAATGTAGTGCATGCAATGGAAGAGTTGATTTCTGTGTCTCTTCTTTGTGCAGGCCATTCATTGGAATCACTGATACTGAAGACTGGCAAGGACAGTCATCTTCCTTCTGTAAGTAGCTCTTTTATTGTTTTGTGTACTTATTTTAATCTTACTGTAGTTCATCTATTGGGGCAAAGAATTCAGTGACATCGTCTTGGCCACTCTCACTTGGTCACATGACTACCAAGCCACTCTCATCTGGTCACATGACTGCCCAGCCACTCCCACCCAGTCATATGGCTGGCAAGCCACTCCCATCCAGTCACATGGCTGGCAAGCCACTCCCACCTAGTCACATGGCTGGCAAGCCACTCCCACAAAGCAGGCCACACCTACAGAAGAGGTTCCAAAAAATTTTGAAACCCACCACTGCCCAGATCTATTCAATAGCAAAACAACCTTTGCTGCAGAAGATTGGAACATGGTCACCATCTCTGCCTTTGCAAAGAAGAAGATGAGGGGTATTTGTGGGAAACCTGCTTCGCCAACACCATCTGCCGCATCTGTTACATTGCCTGTGCCTAAGACAAAGTTACAGGCACACACACTATCCGAAGTAAAACAAGATGGCATAGAAAGTGTGCTCAAATGGATGCCTAATGTCAATAATGACTATTACTGCACCATTTTGAAGAAACCGTTATGCAATACTGGGGTTAAATAGTAATTCTCAATATTAAGACATGAATTTACATTCCTGCATTTATGCTGAACCTTCAAATAGTAATTTACAAGCATTTCATGGTCACAAAAACAAATTCGAGTTCATATCAAGTTGAATTCAGTGCTGTTTTCAAAAAAGTTTTTATTAAACTTTGTAATTCTCATTTTGATGGTGTAACTTAGTGTGACAAGGTTCTATCTGATATTTGGAGCCTGCAGTATGACCCCAAGATGAGTCACCATTGACTTCATTTTTTTTCTTGCATGCACTATTTGTTGGTAGGTTCACATACCAAAAATTTTCTATGTATGTATGTATGTATGTATGTATGTATGTATGTATGTATGACCAGTACAATTTTTCAAATGTTTAAGGCTCATTTCCCACAAAATGTTCATGACAAACATAGAACCCTGTAATTCTGAGGTAGCGAAATAGCAAGTGCTGTCTCTGCAAAGGAGCTTAAGAAACAGTGGATCACCTGATTAGCTGCTGCAAGAAGATCGTATAGACTGACTACAAACATCAGCATGACAAAATAACGATGGTCCACTGGAAGATCTGCAAGAAATATCATGTGCCTGCAAGCAAGAACTTTATGGTGGGACCATAAAATAGAGAAAATAATAACAAATGAAGAAGTTTAAGTACTTTGGGACTTTAGAATTCCAACAGACAGGCACCTGCCACATAACACCCTAGACTTAACAATTGTTAATAAGAAAGCCAAAAAAGTCTGGATAGTGGATATGGCAATTCTTGGAGACATAGGGGAAGAATAGAATAGGGGAAAGAATTGGATAAGATAACAAAATTCAAAATAGAAATAGAATGACTGTGGAAAAAAGAAGCAAAGGTAGTATCAATAGTAATAGGCACCTTGAGTGCAACCAGAGCATCACTTAAACACCATCAGCATTGACAAAATTCACCATCAGTCAATTGTAAAAGGCAGCTTTATTCAAACAGCTTATATCCCACAACGATATCTCTAACACCATCAAACATCAACATCTGCCTATCCCAGGTCCTTGGGAAGGACTCGATAAGTGGATAAAAATGCCAAATCAAGTCTAAACATCCGTCTGATTGTGCAATGAACCATAATAATCTCTTATTTAAAAAGGTTTTATTTCTTTTAAAAAACACAAATATTTCATCATTCGTCAATCATTAAAACATTGAAGTACATTTTTTTGTATGCCCCTCCCTCCCTCCACCCCCCAACCCCCCTCCGACTTCCCCCCCCCCCGACTTCCCAGAACCCGTACACGGTATGGATTTTTAACTAACACAGTCTAAAATCTATTGAGAAAAAAGAAATAAAGAAATTAATGACATTCTACATTGACCTTAGCTTCTTCTTACTGAACTAACTTTAAACAGTTTAAATCATTTCTGATCTTAAGCATAGGCTAACTGGAATTTCTTGGTCCCATATTTATTTTGTATATAGTCAATCCATTTTTTCTAGTCTCGTTTATATCTCTCATTTGAGTGATCTTTAAGATATGCCGATATTTTAGCCATCTCGGCTAAGTTTGTGACTTTCAATGTCCATTCTTGGATTGTAGGCAAGTCTTCCTTCTTCCAGTATTGCGCTACCAACAGTCTTGCTGCAGTTATTAGGTGCAGAATCAAGTTAGTCTCTACCACTGTAAAGTCAGTACATATACCTAGTAAAAATAACTGAGGAGTAAACTTTATCCTTCTTTTAAAAATATTTTGCATGACCCACCATATTTTTATCCAGAATGCCTTAACCTTTTGGCAGGTCCACCATATATGATAATATGTAGCATCGAGAGAACCACACCTCCAACATTTAGGCTGTACATTCGGATACATAGAAGCCAACTTTTTAGGATCTAAATGCCATCTATAGAACATCTTGTAAAAATTTTCTCTCAGATTTTGAGCTTGTGTAAATTTCACATTTCTTACCCAGATTCTTTCCCATGTATCCAACATTATTGGTTCTTCAATATTTTGAGCCCATTTTATCATACAATCTTTAACTAATTCTGTTTCCGAATCCATCTGTATTAATACATTATATATCCTCTTTATATGCATTAAGCTTTGATCTCTTATTTGTTTAAACAAGTTATCCTCAACTTGGATAAAACCAATTTTTTGATCTATTTTCCACCTAGCCTGTAATTGCCCATACTGGAACCATGTTTGAACTACCTTCTCCTCTTTTAATACCTCTAAAGATTTTAATTGTAATACCCCCCTTTCCGAGGTAAGAAGCTGTCTGTAAGTAATTCTGTCCTGTTTTTGTGCTATATTCATATTTTCAATTGCGTGTCTAGGAATTGCCCACATGGGTATCTTGTCATTTAATTTATATTGGTATTTTTCCAAACCCGCAGTAAAGCATTTCTTAAAATATGACTTTTAAAATTCTTATCCAACCATAATAATCTCTTAAAGTTGTATGCTACCTAACTCAATGATTTGGGGGTGGCTAATTACAATCAAAGAAAGAAGTTCTAATAAAATCAATAAAAGTTAAAAGATGACAAAGGTAACAACCACATTGGATGAATCAAGGGGCCTCACTTTGCCAAACAATAGAATGGAAACCACCCAGATCGTTAGAGGTCTTGTTCCAGAAAGAAAGTGCACTTCTAAGATCCTGAAATATAATATTGTTTAATCGCAGGAACCCAGAGTGTCCTAAATCTGCATGATTGAGTTGGCCAGGCAGATACATTGGGAGACAGGATCGAGTTGGAGATGATTCAATAAAGAGTTGAGTGGATATTCAGTATGTATTTCATAAAAACCAGACAGGATTTAGGAATTGGGGACAGGGATAATAATAATGAAAGAATAGCCATAATGACATATATTTTCCCTTCTACCATATCCACCAGAATATGTAATAGTATTAAATTATGCAAGCTATAGCCTGCCAATATGATTTTTATTTACTTTATTCTTTTCCATTTTATTTTATTACATTGGTCTGTCTAAAATGTGCAAAGGTCTTCCATTATTAATTTTTTTCTGTTTTGGTGGGGAAAAACCCAGAGCTATTAGTTGATGAATTCTCTTTCAGATTCACCATATCAAACCAGCCAGCCAGCCAGCTGGAAGTAATTCTCTTCTGATGCATAATTGAGAAAGGCTTATGCCAGATATTGGATTTCATTTCATTTCAGAAAATGGTAGTCCTCAATGAAAGTTAGTCAGAAGGAACAAATACTTATACAGAGAAGAGATACTCTGCTGTCATGGTATTTGTAACTTTAAACACAAGGTTTAATGAATTATGCAAATGAGCAACATTATACTTAAGATATCTTAAGGATAATGTTAAGATATGGAACAGCTTTTTATTCAAATGTAGATCTATGTTGTAAGGAACTTGCATGCTGGGTAGTGCAAGCCATACAAAACAGGCTAAAATTGATGGCAAGTAATCAGGAGTCCCAATTAACCCTAAATTTAACTTACAATTTAAGTTAGCTCATGTTAAACCAGTCCCAAACTGTTGATAGTGTCAGGTCCCATAGATTCCTTTCAGAACATTGCCATTCTGGTGGGGAAGGGGCCTGGAAATATTCCTCAGTTTGTAACATTCTTCCTGGTGCCTATCTATCCCGTGCTTTGATTTACCTTCCTGGGAATGTCTGTCTTAGTTCCAGAGAAACCAGCAAGTGATGCCCGAGAACAACTTCTTATCACCTTCTCAGTCTGTGTTTCTCAAAACATCTTCACACCTTCAGATTGGCTTATTCAACACTGGACTGAGGGGAGGGGTCTCTAACTGTTTTAATCTAATGGAATTATGCAGGAATCCTCAGATCCTGCTTTCTTTGTCTTGCTATCACTTTTCTTTCAATAAAAGTTTCCTTTTGAAATGCTAATAATTTCAAGAGTTCTACTTTCTTGAGCCAAGAGGAGAGACAAGTCCTTACATAAAGTAGGATCTGCAAAAGTGGTCAAACTGGAGAAGCACTTACTCTACAGAAAGAACCCTGCAAACCATGTCTGAGCAGAGCCCTGATACAATAGCACTAAGTCAGAGATATTTAAGCCCTTGCTCCCAGCTTCCCAACTAGCCACTAAAGTAATGACCAGGGCACAAGGAAAACCTGCCAACTGACAATGCTACTACACAAGCATTCAAACAGGCACTCCTCACTGATGACTAGTTCCAGGCTCATAAGAACACTTGCTTGCTAAAAGATGTCCTGGCATGGATGGGAGGGAAACTGTATATCCCAGATAGCCAGAAACTCAACCTCATGAAAGCCTGCCATGATTCAAAGCTAGCCAGCCACTTCAGATTTGTAAAAATATTGCACTTGATAAAAAGGCAATTCTGGTGGCCTTTTTAAAAGTAAGACATAGAAAGCTACGTGGTCAGTTGCCCTGTTTGTGCAGCTGCAAAGAGAAAGCAGGGGAAACCCTCAGGGCTATTACAAACAGTAGCCGAACCGTCAGCACCATGGAGACAGATCTCTATGGATTTCATAGTAGAACTGGACAGAAATACTGTCATTTGGTTAGCAACAGACCTGTTTTCCAGCAGGTCCACTTCATATTTTGCAGACTACCTGAGAAAGCGCCACTACCACCTATTATAGTCGAGGGAGAACAACACTTTGCATACACCATAGTGCCATGCAAAGTATCATGGAAACACTTGCCTCCATCTCAAAATGAATGGGTAGCTAAGAAACATATCAGAGCCTCCAAGTTACTAAGATGGTTTCATGCCCAATATCCTGATAAACTGGCTTTCATGGCTAAGGCACGATTGAACTCATAGCCTCCTGATTTCTAACCTGGTGCCATAATACTAGAGAAAACTGATTCTTCAGCATTTGGTTTCCAAAATTAATACCCACAAATAATATATTTCTAAACCATAATGATATAAGAATATAAAACTAGTGCACTATATGCTATAGTACCTGTTTATATGTTAATAAATGTGCATTTACAATTATGCTAATTGCATAAGCAGAAAGCCTGTGAAGTATATAGTGAATGGAGAAGTTTGATTAAAAATGGTGTAAAAGAATGTACCAGAATTAAAATGAAAATGAAGCTAAACTCTTAGGAAACGAGAATAAACTTTGGTGACAGAAGAAAAAGTGTGCATAATTGAATAATCTTAACCAAATTCAAGGTCATTTATTTATTTAATGGGGGACATGCCACTGGCCAGCAGGGGGATAGCCAGCCCTCAGGGGAGATGCCATGCTAGGGCTAAGTTGGCTGCTCTGCTGGGCTGCACATGTGCAGCCCCGGGACATCCACCCACCTTCCTGGAGTGCTGCTGCCGCCACTCTGGAGCTTGCCTTCCGCTTCCACCACTGCAGCTCTGGAGCTCCGCTTCTGCCTTCTGCTGCCGCTGCCATCACCACCACCACTCTGGAGCTTGCCTTCTGTTGCTGCTGCCCTGGAGCTTTGCTTCTGCCTTCCACCGCCACCACCACTACTACTCTGAAGCTCGCCTTCTGCCACTGCCATCACCGCTGCTGCTCTGGAGCACGCCTTCGGGATGGATCAGTTCGTCAAAGCCATACTTTGCTCCCCGGGAAGGGCTTTGTTGTGGAGGGCTGTGTGCACCAGGCACTTTCTCTCGGGTCTCCCTCCTCACATGGGGTCACGCAGTGGTGGTATTCAAAATGTTTTACTACTGGTTCTGTAGGCATAGCTTATTTTGTGGGTATGGCTTAGGGGATCATGTGACTGGGTGGGTGGGGCTTAGTGGTCATGTGGTCATGTGACTGGGTGGGCAGGGCTACATGGTTATATGACTAGGCGGGTGGGGCTTCATGGTTATGTGACTAGGTGGGCGTGTCCAAGTCAGCAACCTACAAAAAGGTAGTTTATTATTCCATGCACTTACTACTTACATAAGAATAAAATAAGTACACAAAATAATAAGAGCTGCACACTTGAATAAGAAAGATGACTGTCTTGTCTGTCTTCAACAGTGACAACCACCTTGCTCCTGCGCAAAGACCTGCATGAATGACCTGCACAAAGAAGAGATACAGAAAGGAAGTCTTTAATTGCATGCACTTACACCTTACATAAGAATAACACAATGAAAGATACACTCAAGTACTTGTGTAAGTAGTTTTTTGGTTTCAGATATTTCCACATCGTTCTTTTGTTTGCGGCCTCCTCAGTTGCACTTTTCTTACTCTTCACTTTTGGATCATCGGCCGTGTGATGGTGTGCTCTGAGCCATTTTTTGATTAAAGGAATTGGGTCCCATTTTGTTACAGGTAGGCCAATCATACTAATTGTCATCAAATTGCTTATGTTTGGAATAGTTAGTTGGGTTCTGAACATATGAGGTTCATTTTTCAAAAACCCCTTTCTGCCTCTGCTGAACTCACAGCAATTGTCCTGACAATATCTTTAGCTTTTTTGATATTGTCAGGAATTGAATCTTTTAGTATGTTGTCCACAAAATCTCTGTAGTCATTCAAATTAATTTCGTAATTAAAAATTTCACCAAATTCAATCAATTGTTCTTTAGCTTCTGGACATGGAATGACTACATCTTCAATGTTCCATAATCTAGCTCCAAAAAAGTGAGAAATCATAATTTATTTGAGTCTGGCAATTAGCTTCTTGTTTTTAGATGTTCCCAATCCATCAGCTTTTAAAAAAAATTGGTGATGATGCTTTCCAAAAGTTTTTCCCGAGGAAGTCCAACAAATTGTTGATTTTGAACAAATTATATATTTTTGAAAGCTTCTGAAGTTATCATTCTGTCAACCTTTTTTTCATATGGGCCTTTTTCCGTCTAAGCATTTCAAATTCTTTAATTGTTCTCAGCACAAAGTTTTCGGCCTTGATGATGTCTGTATTTCTCCCTTGCAGTGCATTTGAAGAAGAGAAATCTCATTTAGAATGTCAATCATGAGGGCCAAATCAGTCAAGAAATTTATATTTTCAAGACCAGCAGCCATATCTGGGTATTTTTCATTTCCCAGAAAAAATTCATGTAGCGCTGCATAAGCATACAACGCAGCTATGGTGGACCTTAAACTACAGGCAGCCCATCTTGGTCCCCAAACTATTTTGAAATGGTTCAGTTCAGTGGTGGGTTTCAAAAATTGTTTGAACCTACTCTGTGGGTGTGGCCTCCTTTGTGGGAGTGGCTTGCCACCCATGTGACCGGATGGGAGTGGCTTGCCACCCATGTGACCGGATATGAAGATGCCGACGACACCTGTCAGAACCACCTTAAATTACCTCACACACAGCACTGGCATACATAAGAATATGATGTAAACTTGTTTTTTAAAAGGCATCTTTGGTTTGCGTTAAAACAAACTTCAACACACGCCATGTTCTGATTGCACCACAAGCGCAGTAGTCATCCTTACCTTTCACAGAGGCACTGAGTTTATAAATATGAGCATGATAGTGTAGAATAATCATATCCAAGGACCAGTGGTGGGTTTCAAAAAATTTTGGAACCTCCTCTGTAGGTGTGGCCTGCTTTCCGGGTCCACTGGTGGAACCTCTTCTAACCGGTTCGGTAGATTTGATGAACCGGTTCTACCGAATAGGTGCGAACTGGTAGGAACCCACCTCTGGTTCAGTTGCTTGATGTCCTGTATGAAGTCATCTAGAACAGGTTGAAGGCAATGGTTCAAGCAGTGCCATATTACAATGTTTGGGAAATCTTTTGCTATTCTTGTGCTCACTCCGGATTTTCTCCCAAGTATAACACTGGCACCATCAGAGCAGAATGCAACTTTATATAAACTTCCCATCACTGAAGAACATTTCTCTGCATCTTGTTTGTCCAATTCCACAAGTTCAACAAAAATGGTTGTTGGGTATTCTGAATCCTCAACTTTAACAAAAACTATCACAACTGGTTTGCATGATAGCATTGAGGCTTCATCAATTATCAGACATATTTTTAGATTCTGCCCAATAATGCTACTAAACATTTCTGTTTTAATTTCGTTTGCAATGGAAGCAACTACTATCACTGCAGTTGACCGTGAATGCAATCTAATACCAAGATCTACTTCATTTTCAGTTTACATTTTTATTGCTCCTTCTATGTCTGAAAATGGTTTACATCTTTGGGCTAGACTGAACATTGTGACAAATATTCTACAAGTAGTAGTTAGATATTTTTCAGATACCTTATTTACTGCTTTTGTCAGAACATCCTGTTCCCCCTATTTAATGACTCAGCAGATGATGTGAGCTTTAGATGCAAAATGTTCCTTCCTTTTCTTCCTCAGGGAAGCTTGCTGGACTTCTTTAGTTTTCCCTGCTGCTTCAATTTTGAAATGTTTCCATTCTTTGGAAATACGAACACCTTTCTTCACTGCAGAGTCATGTTTTTCACAATACTTGTGTGAGATAAAAAGTTTAGTTTTTTTAGTTTATACTTTATTTGTATGCCGCCCTTTTCCCTAGGGGGACTCAGGGCGGCTCACAATTGGAGGGAGGGGAAAGACAGACAAGTTACAAACATAGAACCATACATCGTTAAAAACACAACAGTCATATCATACGAGTGGGGTTACAAATCACTAGCCCCAGGCCTGTTGGAACAGCCAGCTTTTAAGGGCTATGCGGAAGGCCTGGAGGGTGGTGAGGGTGCGAATCCCCATGGGGAGTTTGTTCCAGAGGGTCGGAGCAGCCACCGAGAAGGCTCTCCTCCGGGTAGTTGCCAGTCTACATTGGCCGGCTGATGGAATTCGGAGGAGGCCTAATCTATGGGATCTTATTGGTCTAGAGGAGGTAATTGGCAGTAGGCGGTTTCTCAAGTACCCAGATCCAATACCATGCAGGGCTTTGTAGGTGACAACTAGCACCTTGAAGCGCACCTGGAGATCAACAGGCAGCCAGTGCAGCTCGCGGAGGATAGGTGTTACGTGGATGAATCGGGGGGCACCCACGATCGCTCGCGCGGCTGCATTCTGGACCAGCTGAAGTCGCCGAATACTCTTCAAGGGCAGCCCCATGTAGAGCACGTTGCAGTACTCCAGCCTAGAGGTCATAAGGGCACGAGTGACTGTTGTGAGAGCCTCCCGGTTCAGGTAGGGACACAACTGGTGCACCAGGCGAACCTGGGCAAATGCCCCCTGGTCACAGCTGACAAATGGTGTTCGAAGGTCAGCTGTGGGTCCAGGAGGACTCCCAAGTTGCGGACCCTATCTGAGGGGTGTACAATTTGACCCCCCAGCCTGAGAGATGGAACACTTGGCCAATTAGTGGGAGGGAAGCACAGCAGCCACTCGGTTTTATCTGGATTGAGTACAAGCTTGTTGACCCCCATCCAGTCTCTAACAGCCTCAAGGCCCTGGCTCATCACGTCCATCGCTTCATTGAGTTGGCACGGGGCGGACAGATACAGCTGTGTATCGTCCGCATACTGGTGGTATTTTATCGCGTGCCGTCGAATGATCTCACCCAGCGGTTTCATGTAGATATTGAAAAGAAGGGGGGACAGGACCGAACCCTGCGGCACCCCATATGTTAGGGGCCTAGGGGTCGATCTCTGCCCTCCAACTAACACCGACTGTGACCTGTCCGAGAGGTAGGAGGAGAACCACTGTAAGACAGTGCCTCCCACCCCCACCTCCCGCAGTCGTCGCAGAAGGATACCATGGTCGATGGTATCGAAAGCCGCAGAGAGGTCAAGGAGCACTA
Organism: Thamnophis elegans; assembly: GCF_009769535.1. Classification (NCBI taxonomy): domain Eukaryota; kingdom Metazoa; phylum Chordata; class Lepidosauria; order Squamata; family Natricidae; genus Thamnophis; species Thamnophis elegans. The sequence continues at coordinate 60,007,338 of NC_045546.1, read as the reverse complement.
GGATGGAGGCATGACCTCCATCCCTGGCTCTCCAGAGATCATCGGTCAATGCGACCAAAGCAGTTTCCGTGCTGTAGCCAGGCCTGAAGCCTGACTGGAATGGATCCAGATAACTAGTTTCCTCCAAGGACCGCTGGAGCTGAAAGGCCACCACTTTCTCAACAACCTTCCCCACAAAGGGGAGGTTGGAGACTGGACGGTAGTTGTTTAGGACGGCCGGATCCAAAGATGGTTTCTTCAGGAGGGGTCTCACCACCGCCGCCTTTAATGCGGGGGGAAAGACCCCCTCCCAAAGGGAGGCGGCAACAACCACCTGGATCTAGCCCCGTGTCACCTCCCTGCTGTTAACAACCAGCCAGGAGGGGCACGGGTCCAGTAGACATGTGGAGGCACCTACAGCTCTCATGGCTTTGTCCACGTCCTCAGGGGTAACAGCTTGAAATTCAACCCAGCGATGACCTACCAAATTATCCCTTAGTGCCTCGGCTGGTTCTGCATGATTGGAGTCCAGGTCCGCCCGAAACCGAGCAACTTTATCTGCGAGGAATTGGATGTAGTCCTCAGCTCTGCCCTGTAAAGGATCACCCGCATCCCTCCTATTTAGGAGGGAACGGGTTATCCTGAACAGGGCGGCTGGGCGCGACTCAGCGGAAGCAATCAGAGTGGCAATGTAAGTTCTTTTTGACGTCCTGATTGCCCGGATGTACTCTCTGATGCAGGATGTTAAAAGTGCTCGGTTCGATTCGGATTTCCTGGATCTCCATTGGTGCTCTAGGCGTCTCTTTCGGTGCTTCATCTCCCGGAGTTCCTCAGTAAACCAAGGGGCCCTCCTGGATCCACTGTCTCGGAGCGGCCGTAGAGGCGCAATCCGGTTAAGAGACTCCGCTGCTGCCGAGTTCCAAGCAGCAACCAGAGTCTCCGCCGGACTGCGGGCGAGAGTATCAGGAATAACCCCAAGCTCCGTCTGGAACCCCGAGGGGTCCATAAGTCGCCTGGGGCGGAACCACCTGGTCGGTTCCTCCTCCCTACAGTGGGGGTTTGGTCTCCGAAAGTCAAGCCTCAGTAGGTAGTGGTCCGACCATGACAGGGGTAAGATCTCACTACCCCTCAGACCAAGATCACAACTCCACTGCTCCGAAAGAAATACGAGGTCGAGCATGTGCCCCGCCGAGTGAGTTGGGCCCCGGATTACTTGGGTCAAGCCCATGGCTGTCATGGAAGCCATGAACTCCTGCGCTCCATCAGAGCATTCACCGAGCGAAGGGAAATTGAAATCCCCCAGTACCATAAGCCTGGGGAACTCAACTGCCAGCTCGGCTACCGACTCGAGGAGCGAGGAGCGGGCTGCTGCAACGCTGTTGGGAGGCAGGTACGTTAGCAGCAAGCCTACTTGACCCTTGAGGTCCAACTTCACCAGCAGGGACTCACACCCGACAAGCTCCGGAGCAGGGATCCTACGAGGTACTAGAGACTCTCGGATAACAATAGCCACACCCCCACCCCTTCCCAAGGCCCTCGGCTGATGAAGCACCTGAAAACCCTCTGGGCACATCTCTATGAGGGGGACTCCTCCCTCCGGACCCAGCCAGGTTTCAGTAATACATGCCAGGTCTGCCCTCTCGTCTAAAATTAAGTCCCGAACGAGAGGAGCTTTATGAGCTACAGACCTGGCATTTAGCGACAGCAGCCTGAGACCAGGGTCCTGATTACTCGCGCCATCTGGCCTTGGAGTGGGACTCGTAGGGCTGGAAGGAAGGATCTCTGTGACGTAGCGAACCCTCCTTCCCCGGTAATGGCCAGCCCTAAAGTCCCTGCCATATCTGCCCCTCCCTGTTAAGCCCGTAATGCTCCGGCCCACTCCCATGTCCGTAGTCCCTCCAACCACCCCTATGGCCCCCGCATTTCCGGACAGGCCCTTCGAATCAGTCATCCTCTCACGCAAACACAGCCGTTCATCCATGCATTCCCCACATAAGTCAATTAAAACACAGAAAATACAACAATAATGGGGTTAAAAAAGTGGGTACAGTCATCCATCAAACATACCAGTCACGCCTCATACATAAAACACGGAAAAATTGCGATTGGCGCAGTTAGAGATAATAGTAATAGGGCAAGAGAGGACAGTCTTTACGCCCAGGAGCTCCTCTTCTGCTGGATCAAATAGAAGGGACAAAGTTCTACAGTTTAGAGTAGGTGTGGGGTTAATCCCGGTCACAAGGGGAAAGAGCAAATTCCCTACCCACGTCCTCTTTGTCCTCCACTTTCCTTTTCTGCAAGAGTTGTAAATACAGGGTGGCATACACAGCTCTCGGCGAAGACGGAGATCAAGGAACTCCATGGCCGAGCAGCAACAGCCAGAGTGGCAGGGGGTGTGAGTGGTGGGAACAGTTCAGGGAGGCAGCGTTGTCTGGGAAGGCAAGCCAAGAACAGTCACAGATGGTTGCAGTAGTAGTAATGGGAGTCGGAGGCAAAGAAGTCGGCCACAGGGATCACAAGCCAAGATTGTAAAAGCCGGTCTGAGGTAGCAATAATTAGATGGTAATTAAAGTCAGAAGCCGTGATGGAGGAGGGGGGGGCGCACTAGGATCAACCACGGCAACGATGAAAAAGCCAGTCACATGGATCCATAGTGCAGGGTAGTAAATTCCCAGCCCTGCCCACAGCCGTCAGTGTACTGCCCCCAAGCACGGTGTCCCTTCGCGGTCAAACTCAAAAACTGAATTATTAAATCCTCACAACACAGAGACAATTCTGATTCACAATTCAAAAAGCTTTATTTACAGAAAAACAAAAAGCATTTGCAAAGACGGCCTCCAAGTCCCCTCCCAAGTGTACAAGGAGAGCAAAAAATAGCATTCAAACAATATATTTTATTCCCAAGAAACTCCTTCCCTACTTTCTCATTCATTTACGTCATTTCTTTTATCATTCCATATTCTAAAGAGTCAACTTGACAATTTCTTGAGAGGCCCCTATCTCTTATTTGGTTTTTTCTGGTGCCTTTTGTCTGAGCACATGACTTCCTATCTAACTTGTATGTAGGCGCCTGTAAACAGCTTGGAATAACAAAGGTTATCTTGTCCTGTTTACTGAACACATTTTGTGGTTAGCAAAAGCACAGTAACATTATACATTTTAGGCAAGAATATGATGGCTTTATACCTTTAACATTGTAAAGGAATACAAAAGCAATATTTTAACATTTTATAAAAGAGTAACTTAATATCATTTCCTTCAACCCTCACTTTTTCTCTTTTTAGTAACTCTTTTATACCTGCAATTTTTATACCTACAATAGTTCATAATGTCCTAACTTCTACTTAGGTTCATATGGAAGCAAGTTTTTACATTCAGATTCTCCATCTCCATCTCCTGCTTCTTCACTTCCATTATTAGCATAGTCTTTTTCTATCCATTTGTGATTGATGTAGTTATTAAGGTCATACTGCTCATAGTCCTTTTTATTAACATTTGTATGAGAAGAATCAAGCATGGTTAAAACATGATAGATAGGAATCCTAATATTGCAAATCTTGCTAAATCTTTCCAATTTGAAAACCCACCAAACCAATCATTTACCCCATTTAAAATTAGCCCTTTTCAGATTTGGACCGGAACACGGGCTAGTTTTATCATTCTGTCTTTAATTTTCTTTACTACTTTCCCACTCTCATCTATTTTAATACAATTACTCAAATTAAATTTTCCACACACAGTTTCTTCTTTAGCTAGTAAATAATCTAAAACTAATCTATTCTGCGTAATATAAATCTGAAACTTTATACTCTCCTTTGCTAAATGTTTTAAAGTACTTACCGTGTCATTAGTTAATACTTCCAGCACTGCTTGTAATAGAATTACCATATTTAAAATGTAGATGGGCTCTCTGGCACCTAATGTACCAACTTCTGCCCATGTGGCAGGTCCATAATAATTGATTACCTTCTTTGGAGTCCATTTATCATCTTTCCACTCTCCAATCTGTATATCACTTGGTTGTACAGATCTTTTTTCTCAATTTCTGCTTGATAAATCATCATATAAAATTAATCCCAGCAGTTGTTTGGATTCAATTGGGAGGAGGAAAAAGCTTGGTTTTATTATTCCCAATACACAGATCCATTCCATCCCATAGGTAAGTATCCATAGGCATACTTTCCACATATCCATACATACCTTCTAGGGCCGTGATGGTGAACCTACAGCACGGAAAACTGGCCCTACGGGCAAACTGGAAGTTCAGGAATGGACTTCTGGTTTGCTTATAGGACCGTTTTTTGCCCTTTGGAGCCTTCAGGGGCCTTCAGGAGGCTTTCCTGAAGGCTCCAGAGGGCGAAAAACAACCCTACAGACAAACTGGAAGTCACTTCCAGTTTGGCCGTAGGGCCATTTTTCACCCTTTGGAGCCTTCAGGGAAGCCTCCTGAAGGCCCCTGAAGGCTCTGGAGGTCGAAAATCACCCCTATGGGAAACCTGAAAGTTTGGGAGTGGTGACTTCCGGTTTGTCCGTAGGGCCAATTTTTGATCTCCAGAGCCTTCAGAGACCTTCAGGAGGCTTCCCTCCTGGAAAAGAGATTCATAAATAGTTATGCTTTCCCACTGTTGCTTATCACCTTCTTGCCACTTTCTCCCAACAATGGACCTATTGTTTCCTTAACTTTTTTCTTGTTTTTAACATGTTGGAAGAAGCTTTTTAAAATGTTGGAAGAAAGAGTGGATAGATCAATTACAGAACAGCTAGCCAGTTGTGTGCAAAGCCTTAGACGGAGTGAGAGTAGCTTACAAAGTACAGGCAGTTAAAAAGCAAGTAGAGCCAAAACCGAATTGGAGATAGGGTGTATCTTTCCACTCAATTCCTACAGTCCCTGCAACCATTTAAAAAGCTGGAACCTAAGTTCATATTGCCCTTCCACATTACATACATCATAAACCCTTTTATGTTAGAACTCCAATTGCTGAAAATGTTGAGACGCTCCACCCAGTATTCCACTGCAGCCTCCTAAAACCTGAAATAACCTCGCCCTTAAGTCCCAAGGTTGCCACAATGCCACAGCCTATTATGGATGAGGAAGAACAGCATTTTGAAATCAAGGAAATCCTTGATCTACAAAAGCACCATGGAGTAATCCAATATTTGGTTGCTTGGAAAAACCTCCCCTTTTCTGAAAATGAGTGGGTGCACCAAAAATGAATTAGAGCTCCTAGGCCTATTATCCAGACAAACCTAACTAACCACTTGCTCTTTTCTCCCCCCTCCATGTTTCCTTTTCTTCCAGGTGGACCTCTCCTTCTCTTAGGGGGGAAACCAGGTCAGGTCCCCATAGATCCCTATCGGGACACTATCATTCTGGTGGGAGGTGGCCTGGAGACATTTTATGATCTTTTCTTACTTCTGATCTTTCCTTTACTTTGATGTACCTTCCTAGAAAATGGGAGAGGGGGGAGGATGAGACAGGGGCCATCTGTTCTGTCTCAGATCCAGAGGGATGAGCAGTTAGCACCTTAGAACATCTTCTTATTGCCTTCTCAGCTCAAAGTTCTCACAACAACTTCACACCTGTGGATTGATTCGCCTCGCACCTCCCAAGGAAATGTCCACATACCATCATTACAGTAGTATTTTTTCACTCAGATATTGGCTTTTGTTTAAAGATTATCCCAGTAATTTGTCCCCCCCCTCCATGCAGTGATGAGAAGAGCTTTTACAAGCTGTTCTTAAAACAGGAAGTGAGATTGGAGGAACTTTTAGAAAGTGAAAATACCTTATATTAAAAGCTGGACTGGATACCCCAAACATATTATTGGACTGTAGAAAAGTATAGAACTTGCAGAATGCTTGGATAAATTGAATTGTCTTCTATTCCTATTTTATTTTACTTTATTTTTGTTTAAAAATCAAGACTGAATCAGGTATACTGTCAGAAAGAGAAGGCTAAGAGAGAGAGAGTAGCAGAGCCAGAGTGCCATCTACTGGTAGAAGGTGGAAGCGGAGATGGGGAGCCACAGTGGCAGCTGCAGAGACAATCTTGAGAAATTGTATAAACAAAGATAAGTGGTCATTGGAAATAATCTCAGGGGTACGAGTTGGTGTGAATGAAAACTGAAAACTGAGAGCATAAGCTTGAAATGTACTATTAAATAGCTTAGCTCTTGAAACTCAAAGGGAATATAAACACTAAAAAACTTTCTTTTTCTTTATTTTTTTCTCTTTCTTTGGCTCTGTGAACTCCATGAATTCTGTGACTTTTTTCTCCCCCTCCCCCAGGAAATAAAACAACAAGTGGGTTTGGTGGGCCAAAGTAGATTACAATTTATTGTTATATTACTATTATTTTTGTCTTTTTGCCTGGATATTAAAGTATTGGGGTTGGAAGAACCTGAAGAAAATAACAAACAAAAATTAGAAGGGGGGGGGGGCTCAAGAGATTGAAAGTTTGGAAATTTTGGATCTTTGGATTTTAAGTGATTTGTAGTTTTTTCTTTTGATTTTTTTGGCTTTGGGTTTTTTTGTTTATTCTCTTTCTGTTTTGGATTAAACATGGAGAATTTTTATTTTTTTCATTCTGTGGTGGATTATAAATATTAAAAAGATTTTAAAAGATTCAAGATGAGGAAAAAAGTGTCAGCACCATCATCAACAAACTCATCAGCAGCCTCAAGTCCCTCTGGACAGAAGACCTTGGTAAAACCTAGGTCAACAAGAGAAAGTGAACACAATGCAGTCAGAACTGAAAGAAATGATTCAAGAGCTCCTTGATGATTTTAAAGGAGTCAAAGAAAAAATAGAGAAAGTGGATGATAAATTAGAGAAAGTCCAACAAATGATGGCAAATAATGAACAACGTATACAGAAAGTAGAAAAAAAGTTGAACATTCTGAGGAAAAAGTGAATGAAGTTGATGACCAACTGAAACTAGCAGAAAATAGACTTAATGAAACATAAAATGAGTTTAATGGAGAAAGAAGAATTAGCATGCAAAATTAGAAGTGTTAAACAAAATTTCTTTGAAAATGCTAACAAACCCGGAAAATGGCTGGCATATGTTAAAAAAAGAGAAAAAAAAGAAGCTGATAGACAATGAAGGGGAAATTCTCTACCAAAATGAAGAGAAAAAGAAAGTGATTCAGAGTTATTATAAGAAGCTATATGAGCAAGAGTTAATATCAGAAGAGAAAATAAATCAATATTTAGAAAAGGCAGAAAATTCAGGTATTTTAGGAAATACCTAAAATACCTGAAACAGTTAAAACATCATTAGATGAATGTATATCTATGCTAGAGTTAATCTGGATCGAATGGTCTACCAGCTGAACTATATAAAGAACTGCAAGAAACTTTGAGTCAACCAATGTTGGAAGTATTTAATCAACTTTTGTTAGAAGCAAAGGTATCGAATTCATGGATGGATGCATATATTACTCTTATACCGAAAGGAGATGCAGATTTACAACAAATAAAAAATTACAGGCCAATATTCTTGTTAAATGCAGATTATAAAATATTTGCATCAATAATTGCAGATTATTAAAATGATTTTTAAATCAATTCATACATACAGATCAAAATGGTTTTTTACTTAAGAGACAAATTAAAGACAATATGAGAATAATCTTGAATACCTTGGAGTATTATGAAGCACATCCAGAGAAGCAAATGGCATTGATTTTCTTAGATGCACAGAAAGGGTTTGACAATGTGAATTGGCAATTTATGTTAGTACAGTTAAGAAAGATGGACTTTGGGGAGAGATTTATTGAAGTGATAAGGACGATATATTATAAGCAAACTGCAAAAGTGATGGTAAATGAAGATATTACTGAGGAAGTTAGTATTAAGAAAGGTACAAGACAAGGATGCCCTCTGTCTCCATTATTGTTTATATTGATGTTGGAAGTATTGAATAGAAATATTAGACAAGACATAAAGATAAAAGGCATGGAAAGTAAAAAGGAACAATACAAATTGCATGAGTTTGTAGATGATTTAGCCTTTAATTTGGAAGATCCATTAACAACAGGGCCTAAATTAATAAGAAAAATAGAAGAATATGGAGAAGTGGCAGGGCTGAAAATAAATAAAGAGAAAACTAAGATCTTAGTTAAAAATCTCACAGATAAGCAAAAAAAAAGAATTAGTAAAGAGGGTAGACATTCAGATAGTAAAGAAAGTTAAATATTTAGGGATCCAACTAACAGCAAGATGTGTAACAATTAAGGAAGATAATTACTATAAATTGTTGAAACAAATCCAAGTACATCTGGAAAAATGGAAGAATCTGCTATTATCTTTGGTAGAAGAAATAGCAACAATTAAAATGAATATACTGCCAAGGCTATTGTACCTATTCCAGACAATTCCATTAAAATTGGAAAATAAATATTTTGAAGAACTGAATAAAATAATACACAAATATATTTGGCAAGGGGAAAAGAGCAAGAATTGATCTGAAAATGATGCAAGATATAAGAAATAGAGGAGGCTTTGGACTACCAAACTGGGAATCGTATCAATTATATTATCAGGCAATTCCTAGCATGGATGTGTCAGCCTCCGCTTTGCTACTGCTTCGGCTGCCCTTGAAATGGGGAGGGGGGCATGGTATTTGGGAGGGGACTCATTGTTGTGCTGGAGGAAGATTCTAGAGTTTGACTGGACCACCTTACTGCGCATGTGGAGGAGGAGTGTTTCCTGCCAAGGCCAACGGACCAGCATTCCATCCTGGTGATACCTTTCGAAGTTATCTCACACCTGACATTTGGGAGAATTATGTGTTGAATGTTGAATGTTGATTTTATTTATATCCTGCCCTTTTCCCCCGAAGGGGACTCAGGGCGGCTCACAACTCAACCAGGGAAGGGGGGGATACAGACAAAATTAAAAACGACACAAAACAATACATAGTTTAAAACACACAGCAGTCATACCATTCGAGACGGGGGCAACGTTTCTTTAGCCCCAGGCCTGTCGGAACAGCCAGGTTTTAAGGGCTTTGTGGAAGGCCTGGAGGGTGGTGAGGGTTCGAATCTCCACGGGGAGTTCGTTCCAGAGGGTTGGAGCAGCCACAGAGAAGGCTCTCCTCCAAGTGGTCGCCAGTCGACACTGGCCGGCGGATGGAATTCGGAGGAGGCCTAATCTATGGGATCTAATCGGTCGGGTGGAGGTAATTGGCAGCAGGCGGTCTCTCAAGTACCCAGGTCCAATACCATGAAGGGCTTTATAGGTGACGACTAGCGCCTTGAAGCGTATCCGGAGACCAATAGGCAGCCAGTGCAGCTTGCGGAGGATAGGTGTTACGTGGGTGAACCGAGGTGCACCCACGATCGCTCGCGTGGCTGCATTCTGGACAAGCTGGAGTCACCAAATGCTCTTCAAGGGCTGCCCCATGTAGAGCACGTTGCAGTAGTCCAGTCTAGAGGTCACAAGGGCGCGAGTGACTGTTGTGAGGGCCTCCCGGTTCAGGTAGGGACGCAACTGGTGCACCAGGCGAACCTGGGCAAATGCCCCCTGGTCACAGCTGACAAGTGATGTTCAAAAGTCAGCTGTGGGTCCAGGAGGACTCCCAAATTGCGAACCCTGTCTGAGGGGCGTACTGTTTGACCCCCCAGCCTGAGAGATGGAACACTTGGCCAATTAGTAGGAGGGAAACACACCAGCCATTCGGTCTTATCTGGATTGAGAACAAGCTTGTTAACCCCCATCCAGTCCCTAACAGCCTCGAGGCCCTGGCACATCACGTCAACCGCTTCATTGAGTTGGCATGGGGCGGACAGATACAGCTGCGTATCGTCTGCATACTGATGGTATTTTATCCCGTGCCGTCGAATGATCTCACCTAGCGGCTTCATGTAGATATTAAACAGGAGGCGGGACAGGACCGAACCCTGCGGCACCCCATAAGTCAGGGGCATAGGGGTCGATCTCTGCCCTCCGACCAACACCGACTGCGACCTGTCTGAGAGGTAAGAGGAGAACCACCGTAGGACAGTGCCTCCCACCCCCACCTCCCGCAGTCATCGCAGAAGGATACCATGGTCGATGGTATCGAAAGCTGCTGAGAGGTCAAGGAGCACTAGGACGGAGGCATAACCTCCGTCCCTGGCTCTCCAGAGATCATCGATCAATGCGACCAAAGCGGTTCCCGTGCTGTAGCCAGGCCTAAATCCTGACTGGAAGGGATCTAGATAATCGGTTTCCTCCAAGGACCGCCGGAGCTGAAAGGCTGCCACCTTCTCAACAACCTTCCCCACGAAGGGGAGGTTGGAGACTGGACGATAGTTGTTTAAAATGGCTGGATCCAAAGATGGCTTCTTCAGAAGGGGTCTCACCACCGCCGCCTTTAGAGCGGGGGGAAAGAACCCCTCCTGAAGGGAGGCGGTTACAACCGCCTGGATCCAGCCCCGTGTCACCTCCCTGCTGTTAGCGACCAGCCAGGAGGGGCACGGGTCCAGTACACATGTGGAGGCACTTACAGCTCCCATGGCCTTGTCCACGTCCTCAGGGGTAACAGCTTGAAAATCAATCCAGTGATGTCCTGCCAGATTCCCCCCTGGTGCCTCAGCTGGCTCTGCGCAATTGGAGTCCAGGTCCGCCCGAAGCCGAGCAACTTTATCCGCGAGGAATTGGACGTAATCCTCAGCTCTGCCTTGCAAAGGATCGCTCGTATCCCTCCTATTTAGGAGGGAACGGGTTATCCTGAACAAGGCGGCTGGGCGCGATTCAGCGGAAGCAATCAGAGAGGCAATGTGTGTTCTTTTAGTCGTCCTAATTGCCCGGAGGTAAGCTCTGATGCTGGATGTTAAAAGTGCTCGGTCTGACTCGGACTTACTGGATCTCTATCGTTGCTCTAGGCGTCTCTTTCGGCGCTTCATCTCCTGGAGTTCCTCAGTAAACCAAGGAGCCCTCCTGGATCCACTGCCTCGGATCGGCCGTAAAGGCGCAATCCGGTTAAGAGCCCCTGCCGCTGCTGAATTCCAAGCAGCAACCAGAGTCTCCGCCGGACTGCGGGCGAGGGTATCAGGAACAACGCCAAGCTCCGTCTGAAAGCCAAAAGGGTCCATAAGTCGCCTGGGGTGGAACCACCTAATCGGTTCCTCCTCCCTACAGTGGGGGTTTGGTCTCTGAAAGTCAAGCCTCAGTAGGTAGTGGTCCGACCATGACAGGGGTAAGATCTCACTACACCTCAAACCAAGATCACAACACCACTGCTCCAAGAGGAATACGAGGTCGAGCATGTGACCCGCCGAGTGAGTCGGGCCCCAAATTACTTGGGTCAAGCCCATGGCTGTCATGGAAGCCATGAACTCCTGCGCTCCATCAGAGTGTTCACCGAGCGAAGGCAGATTGAAATCCCCCAGAACCATAAGCCTGGGAAACTCAATTGCCAGCTGCTGCAACGCTGTTGGGAGGCAGGTACGTTAGCAGCAAGCCTACTTGACCCTTGAGGTCCAACTTCACCAGCAGGGACTCACACCCGACAAACTCCGGAGCAGGGATCCTACGAGGTACTAGAGACTCTCGGATAACAATAGCCACACCCCCACCCGTTCTCTGGGATCACGGCTGATTAAGCACCTGAAAACCCTCTGGGCACATCTCTATGAGGGGGACTCCTCCCTCCGGACCCAGCCAGGTTTCAGTAATACATGCCAGGTCTGCCCTCTCGTCTAAAATTAAGTCCCGAACGAGAGGAGCTTTATGAGCTACAGACCTGGCATTTAGCGACAGCAGCCTGAGACCAGGGTCCTGATTACTCACGCCATCTGGCCTTGGAGTGGGACTCGTAGGGCTGGAAGGAAGGATCTCTGTGACGTAGCGAACCCTCCTTCCCCGGTAATGGCCAGCCCTAAAGTCCCCGCCATATCTGCCCCTCCCTGTTAAGCCCGTAATGCTCCGTCCCACTCCCATGTCCGTAGTCCCTCCAACCACCCCTATGGCCCCCGCATTTCCGGACAGGCCCTTCGAATCAGTCATCCTCTCACGCAAACACAGCCGTTCATCCATGCATTCCCCACATAAGTCAATTAAAACACAGAAAATACAACAATAATGGGGTTAAAAAAGTGGGTACAATCATCAATCAAACATACCATTCACACCACATTCCTAAAAATATTTCCCTCCTCCGGTAAGGCTAAAAGGTCCCAAGAGTCTAAGGTGGTTGAGGGGAGCAGAAGGTCTTCCTATGCGCAATGGGCATCCCTGTTTGTCCACAAACCAAGGCACTATGTTAGATGGAATTAAGTAAGTGCTGTTCAAGATGGTATTGGTATTCCTAGGGCAGTTGCAGCTAGTAGTAGTCAAAGCAGCTGGGGCTGAGATAGCACGTCCAGAGGCCCTGGGATTATGGTTAGGCAAAACTTGATGTTTAAAGCCACAGCTGGAAAAGGGCCAGATGACCAGCAAAGGAAATAGACAAAAGCTCCACAATATCGATGACAGGCTATAGGAGAAACTCTCCCAGTCCACCAAGGGAAGAAGTCCAAACAAATAGAGCTCAGGAGAGAACGAGGGCAGTGATAGTACAAAGGCTGAGCCACAGGGGGAGGGGAGGGGGAGGCGTCCGGGAGGGCTATGGCGGTGGCACTTGTAGTCAGCCGCCCAATTCGCCCAGTCTCTACAGGCGCCCAGATTGTTTTCTCCCCCTCTGAAGCGGAGGCAGTCCAGGGAAGTCCCCAGGGGTTCAGCAAACCGGGCGGGTGCCGTCGAAAGATGTTGCAGGCACCCAGGGCTGGAAAGAAATGCCGCCATCATCTGCCCGCCGCCTGCAGCAGCAACAGCGAGCAGCGAAGGAGCCGGACCAGAGAAACAAGGGGGTGGGGGGGAGGTGGCCTGGGGAAACTGTAGCGGCGGCGGCAAAACCAGCTGCCCAGTCCCGACCACTCAGCCGTTGGAATACAGCCACCCCTTCCTCAGGGCGAGGCGCAAGCTGTCTCATGTAGCACACCACCCAGCGCAGTCAAATACAAGCCCCGAAACCAGGGTCTCACCGGCAGTGCTGCGCAGCTGAGAAAAATGCCCGCCGCTGAGCAGCTGAGAAGAAAAACGCCCGCCGTTCGCCCGCTGTCTTCAACACCGCCGAGGCCAGAATGGAATCACAAAAACCGTCCAGGGGCCGTCCAGCAGCAGCCCCCCACGTAGGCAGATGCCTCTTCGGCTTGCCCAATAGTTAGTCTCCTGCCAGGACTCCTTTTCGCTGATCGCCGGGGTCTCACACCGCAGGATATTCGTTCTTTTTGTTCTTTGTAAGCCCAGCGTTTAGCTTGGGCAGCCATTTCCCGTCCTGCACATGCGCGGAGAAGGTAAGGTAAAGTGAACATCAGAAGCAAAAAAAGGTAATAACTTCCAAAATAAAGTACAACCAAGTCAGTGGTGAGTTCCAGATCCCGTTGCAACCGGTACAGTACAATGATTGGACTGTGTACGAGATGCCAAGGGGAGGGGAATGAATTATACAATATATTATTCGCTTTCGCGCCTAAATAACCAGTCTTAGCTTTGCTACGCTTCTATTCATTCATAATTAGTAAAAGTACACTTGATTTCAATAAATGGAGTCTGGTGGTTTCCTTTCCTGATTTGTGAATGAAGAAGGGCTGACAATTAAGCTAAGACTCACTTTCACCCCACCCGGAGCTACAACCTACCGAGGGGGGTGTCCTCACAAGAAGAAAAGAAATGTCTTTGCAAGTGAGTGACCAAGAGGAAACTGAGGGGGCAATGGCAGAACCATCTTTAACTGAAAGGCTGGCTGGATTAAGAATGGAAGAGCCCGCTGTTCCTCCCCGATGGACTTTGGGTGTGGGACAAAAAGAGGAGTCAGAGGAGTTGGATGCTGGAGTCACAAGAAGAAGACCCCAAAAAAAGTCAGCGGATGGGGGTGCCGCTGGGGAAGAGGATTACAAGATGTCCCATGCTATGAGACTCCTCGAGGAAGCTTGGTCTGAACGCAAAAGCCGTGAAAGAGCTGTGGAAAGGGAGCAGGCTGATGATCTTGAACAAAGGTACTCGATGCATAGGTTAAGGGAAGGTGAAGAAGCCAAAGGGGGTTGGGGCCAAGAAAACCCAGAACCAGCCTCCCCGCCTCCAGCTAGGGCCGCTCAAAGAGTAGGGGGGCCCCCAGGTGACGCCGAATGGCAAAAGTCCCTCCCTTAACTGTAAAATATGATGGTGACCCCCAGAATTTAGGGTTGTTTATCATTCAGGTCTGGAATTATATGGAGATTTATGGACCTGATTTAGAGACTGATGATATGAAAGTTAGAATGGTCTTGATGGCCTTGGAGAAAAAGGAGGCTGAATGGATGGTGGGCCTACACAAATGCAATTCCCCTCTCCTGAGGAATTTTAATGACTTTATGGCTGCAATGAAGAGGAGGTTTGATGACCCACGATTGAGAGATGCGGGCGGGTGAAATTTATGGCCCTGAAGCAGGGAAGTAGATCAGTAGCAGATTATATACAGGAATTTCAACAGTTGTCATCCTATATGAGGGGGTAGTCAGAAGACGCTTTATTGGATCAGTTCGCTGAGGGATTGAATGAAAAAATATACCAGCAATGCGTTAACAGACACCTTCCTCGCCGGGTGACTGCTTGGTATGAACACGCAGCAGATGTTGAGTTGGATTTGGCCAGGCTTCAATACATAAAAGAGAGAGAAGCAGAGAAATCCTCCCCTGTGCAACTCCAAAAGCCCCCCTGCCCCAGAAGCGAGGGAAAAGGAAGCTCCGCCAGCAAACCCAAGCCTTTCACATGTTTCCGCTGTGAGAAGGAAGGCCATCGTGCCATGAATTGCAGCATAAAAATGGCTCAGATGGCTCCAACCCCTCCCCGAAGAGAGGGAAGAGCAAGTAAGGCCCCAGGCAAGAAGAGAGAGGCTGCGTGCGCCACTGAAAATGTTCCCCAGCATTTCCAGCCGGAGGAGGAGGGAGGCGTTAGTTCCAGTTCTTCTGACGAATCAGATGAGGAGCACGATCATCGTTGGGTGAGTTCAAACAAAGGCCCCATGCTTATCCCAACTGAGTTAGCAGTGCCACCTACTGGCGCACCTGAAAAACTTTTAGCTCTTCTGGATTCAGAATGCTCTCGCTGTATGATAATCCAGCGATGGTGGAAAAACTTGGCTTGAAATTGAGAACTTTAAAAACCCCTATTGTTTTTTGCCAAATTGATGGTTCTATAGCGGGAGGGGGTCCTGCTCATTTTTCTACTGAGCCTTTAAAGATGAAAATGGGGACCCATCAAGAATTAATCACTTTTATTGTGGGAGCTGCAATGGACCGGCCCCTTATTTGAGGGCTCCCCTGGCTTCGTAAATGGAACCCTCGCATTAACTGGAGGAAGGGGTGGTTACGCATTCGCGCTAGCGCCCCCCCTGAAAGGAGCAATGAGACTCCAGACCCTGCTGATTCTAACCCCATTTTGGCAGCCAGGGGACAGGAGAGGATCGAAGGGGAAGAGAAGATTCCGAAAGAATATTGGGATCTGAGGGGAGTATTTAGTGAGCATTCTTCTGATAAGCTTCCCCCCCACAGACCCACTAATTGCACCATTGATATTTTGCCCGGGGTGAAATTTTCCAAGCCCCAGATATATTCTATGTCTCCTAGGGAGATGGAGGAGATGAGAAGATTCATTGACAAGAATTTGGAAAGGGGTTTCATTGAACCAGCTAGACCCAAGGTAGCGGCTCCAGTGCTATTCAGAGAAAAGAAAGATGGCTCTCTCAGATTATGTGTTAATTTCAAAAATTTGAACGCAATCTCCGCCCAGAACCTGTACCCATTACCACTGATGAAGGATATGCTGGCCCAACTGGGCAAGGGCCGCATTTTCACTAAACTGGACTTGAGGGAAGCATACTATAGAGTCCGTATTAAAGAGGGAGACGAGTGGAAAACGGCTTTCAACTGTCCCCTTGGCTGTTTCCAATTTCGTGTGATGCCATTTGGCCTGCAGGGGGTGCCTGTGGTTTTCATGCAGTTGATTAATGAGGTGTTACATGACCATCTTTACAAGGGCGTTATCGTATATTTAGACGATATCCTTATTTACACGCAAACACGTGAGGAACATGTCAAGTTGGTTCGTACTGTGCTGAAGAAGCTTCGGGCTGCGGAGCTTTACGCAAAGTTGTCCAAATGTGAATTCCATCAAGAGAAGGTTGACAACCTGGGCTATCGTATCTCCCACGTGGGCGTGGAGATGGACCGCGCTAAGGTCAAAGCAGTCACTGAGTGGGAGGCCCCTCATACACACAGGCAGTTGCAGAAATTTTTGGGATTTGCCAATTTCTATCGCTAGTTCATCCCTTCTTTAGCTAAGATAGCTCTTCCCATAACTAACCTATTGAAGTCCAAAGGTGGGCTGAAACCCAGGCCTAGCAAGCCGTTGGATTGGACCATGGAATGTCAAGCTCCCTTTGAGAAGCTGAAATGGCTTTTTGCCAAGGAACCGGTCCTCAAGCACCCAGACATGGACATGCCGTTTGTGGTTCAGGCTGATGCCAGCAACGTGGTGGTGGGGGCTGTATTGCTTCAGGCCAATGATCAAGGTAACTTGCAACCCTGCGTGTACACCTCTCGCAAACTGACTGACACAGAGAGATGTTGGGCTATCTGGGAGAAAGAGGCATTTGCTGTTCGTTGGGCTTTAACCACATGGCGCCATTTTCTGGAGGGCGCCAAGCACCCGTTCAAGGTGTGGACTGACCATAAGAATTTGGAGGCTTTGAGAACTCCCAGGAAACTTTCTCCTAAGCAAATGCGCTGGGCTCAGCATTTCAATCGTTTTAATTTCACCCTGAAATACATTCTGGGTGGGAAGAATTTCATGGCTGATGCTTTATCCAGGCTTCCTCAGTACAACTGTTCTAAGCTCAGCATGGTCCAGCCGGTCATTCCCACATCGAGCCTCGCTGCTCCAGTGGTTACTAGACATCAGGCACGTTCTAAGGTGGAGATGTCCCAGGATTTTCTTTCCAATCTCAAGAACGCTCTCGCTAATGATGAATGGTTCCAGCAGCACATAAGTGAATGTACCATGAGGGATGAATTGCCCTGGATTGGGGCAAAACTTTATGTTCCTAAGTCTCTTCGTCTAGTGGTTCTTCGGCGGGCTCATGATTCCAGGATGGCGGGGCATTTTGGTTTCGTGAAAACGCTGCATGTCATGAAAAGGCAGTTTTGGTGGCCTTCTTTGAAAAAGGACATTGAACTTTATGTGGCCAGTTGTCCCGTTTGTGTGCTGCTAAACGCCCGCCAGGGAAACCGCAGGGTCTGCTCCAGACTGTGGCTCGCCCTGTTGCCCCATGGAAATCTCTATGGATTTCATTGTTGAACTCCCTGAGAGTCAGGGACACACCGTTATCTGGGTGGTTACTGACTTGTTCTCAAAGCAAGTCCATTTCATCCCTTGTTCCAAGATTCCGTCTGTTAAGACCCTCGCTAAGATGTTCATCTCCCACATTTACTGCTTACATGGGGTGCCTGACCGCATCATTTCGGATAGGGGTGTGCAGTTCACCTCCGTGTTCTGGAGTTTCTGAAGCGGATTGGCTCCGCCCAGGGTTTAAGCTCCGCCCACCACCCTCAGACTAATGGAGCTTGTGAGAGGACTAATTCTGTTCTGGAACAGTATTTACGTTGTTTCATCAACTACCAGCAAGATGATTGGGTAGACTTTTGCCGCACGCGGAGGTGGCTTATAATAATTCTGTACATAGCAGCACTGGCTTCACCCCTTTCCATGTGGTGTTTGGCCAGGATTTTGTACCTATTCCTGAAGTTCCTTGTGAGCAGCCCCAAGTCTCGTCTCTGTCTGAGTGGAGTGATTGCCTTCGGCATGTTTGGCCTTTAGCACTCCAAACTTTGGACGCTGCGCATCGCGCACATAAGAAACAGGCTGATAAGAAACGGACTAAGCTGTATGATTACAAGGTGGGTGATCAAATTTACCTGTCCACCAAGTTTCTTCAGACGCCCCAGAAGTCCAAGAAGTTGGGGCCTAAGTATGTTGGCCCATTTCCTATTATCAAGATCGTCAATCCTGTTTCTGTTCGGCTGCAGCTGCCTAAACACCTCCACCGGGTCTACCCTGTTTTTCATGTTAACCTCATAAAGCCTGTTTCGTCTTTACGTCCACCTGCTCCACCTCCGCCCGCTCCACTGTTGATTGATGGTGAACAACATTTCGAGGTTCGTGAAATTTTGGACTCCCTTAGACAGTGGAATCGTGTTCAGTACCTGGTGGCTTGGAAGCATTTTCCCCCTTCTCATACCGAATGGGTGGACAAGTCTCATGTTCGGGCACCTAAATTGCTCCACCAATTCTATTCTGCTTATCCTGACAAGCCCTAGTTTGGCCGGTTTCCTGACGTATTTTCTCTCTCCCCTTTTTCCCCTTTATGTTTCTTGTTGTTCGTCCGTTTGTTTGTGCTTTGTCATTTTGCAGGTCTGACCGCCTTTTTCTGGAGGGAGGCCGGATGTCAGCCTCCACTTTGCTACTGCTTCAGCTGCCATTGAAACGGGGAGGCATGGTATTTTGTTGTTGTGCTGGAGGAAGATTCTAGATTTTGACCAGACCACCTTACTGCACATGTGGAGGAGGAGTGTTTCCCGCCAAGGCCAACGGACCAGCATTCCATCCTGGTGATGCCTTTCGAAGTTATCTCACATCCGACATTTGGGAGAATTATGATTGGACTGTGCACGGGATGCCAAGGGGAGGGGAATGAATTATACAATATATTATTCACTTTCGCGCCTAAATAACCAGTCTTAGCTTTGCTACGCTTCTATTCATTTATAATTAGTAAAAGTACACTTGATTTCAACAAATGGAGTCTGGTGGTTTCCTTTCCTGATTTGTGAATGAAGAAGGGCTGACAGGATGAAAGAGTGGATTGTACTGAGGAATATAAGATTATTGACTTTGGAAGGGCATGATTTGCAATTGGGCTGGCATGCATTCTTATGGTATGGGAAAAAATAAGATAGATGGATATTTTCAGAGACATTATATAAGGAATGAATTATTATTGGTGCGGGAGAAAATTAAAGAACAACATTATTTGAGGATACTAGTTTGGGTTTCAACAATGGAAGCACTGATCCACCCAAATGTTATTCATATGAGAAACATTGTCAGATATAAAGATATGTTGAATGAAGAAAGGGGACTTAAAATGAAAGAAGAAATGACTGCGCAAGAAATCAATATAATGTGGTATTCTCATGTGCAGATACAGTTTAGATATGAGAAAGATATTAAATTACAGGGTTTTTACAAAGAATTAACAGTTAGATAAAATTCTAACAGGAACAGAAGAAAGATTAATAAAGAAACTGTATAATTACTTATTGGGCATAAAATTGGAAGAGGAACAAGTAAAAGAGACAATGATAGCATGGGTGAAAATTTTTGGCTATTTGATAGAATTGGATAAATGTCAGAAATTGTTGGATAGGAATTACAAATTAGCAATGTCAACTTCTTATAAAGAGAATTTGTATAAGATGTTTTATAGATGGTATCTACCACCGGTGAGGTTGACATAGATGTGATAACTCAGCTAAATGTTGGAAGTGCCACCAAATATCTGGATATTATTATCATATGTGGTGGACATGTGGAGAGGCAAAGAAATATTGGACAAAAATTAAGACAAGGTTGGAAGAGATGATACAACAACGTATTGAGCTGAAGCCAAAAACATTTCTGCTAGGAATTTTGCCTGAAATTTATAATAAAGGGAATGTATACTTATTCACTCATGTATTAACTGCAGCTAGAATTGTATTTGCACAACACTATAAAAGTGTAGAGATTCCTATTGATGAAAAGGTGATAAGGAAAATATTTGAATGTGCAGAAATGAACAGATTAACATTAGCAATTAAGGAGAAAGAGAGCAAACTGAATATTATATGATTTGGGAAGTATTTTACCAATGGTTTGAGAAAAAAAAGTTTGGAAATGAAGAAAGCTAAAAATAAGTAGATAATATACTTAGAGATATAAATCAGATGAAAACTTAGTATGTGTATGATGAGAATAATGATCTTTAATGTTTATGTGATATTATTACTAGAAGATATTAAGAAGAAAAATGGAGAGTTTTTTAACGTTTAAAAGCTCAATATATTATAATACTAAACTTAGGGAAATAATGTTACTGTGAATGTGAAAGATGTGGCAAAAGAGGAACAATGTCGCACAGAGATGTTTGTACCCAGATGACACACTGCATAAGGAAAGGTGGAATGTTTATTTTTGTAATTGAAAAATAATGCAATTCTTATCTTTTTTTATCCCAGTGCAGTCATGGCTAAGGTGACCAGCCGTCCCGCATCTGGTGGGACAGGCACACCTTTTCATAATTTTTCCCGCGTCCTGGGCCGTTCTCAAAAAACCCCGCTTTATTTTGGCGCTCGCTGGCTCCCCCCCCATCAGCTGCCGCTAGCTCGCTTGTTCCGTTCCCCCATCTATTCTATTCTACACTAAAAATCTAAGCCAGCCTAGCTGCCGCTCACTGATTGGCCTGGACTCCAGCCAATCAGTGAGCTTGCTGGGATGGAAAACTTTAAGCATGCGGCATCTCAGCCAGCTCACTGATTGGCTGGAGTCCGCTTAAGCACGCCGCGCGAGTCTCCATTTCATTTTGCCTTCGCTGTTTGCTTTTGCTGCTTCACTGGTGAGTAACCGGTGGGAATCGGGAGGCTTCGCCGCTTCGGGTGGGTGGCGGCGGCCTTTAGCAAGGGAAGGCCTCCTCCACTAGCCTTTGTCCCTCCACAGTAGGGCGGCTGGGGGGAGGAGACGGCCCTCCTCTCCTTCTCCCCCTTTGCGGAGTTGGGAGGGCGGGCTGTCTCCTGCCCCCAGCCACCCTACTGTGGAGGGACAAAGGCTAGTGGAGGAGGCGGGGCGGGGGGGAAAGCCAGACCACGGCAGCTACTGCCAGACCGCGGCCTCCCTATCCTGAGAGAGAAACCGGGAGAAGATGTGGGGAGGGGGGGAATTCGCATGGGGCGGGCTGCAAGAGGGAGTGAGTGAGTCTGGATTGCTGCAAAGCAAGTCTTGGGAAGTCCTTTGCGCCATCTAGAAAAGTTCTTCACTCACTCCCTCTTCTTGCAGCACGCCCTGATGCGAAAAACACCAAGATCAGCACACTTGGGGCTGTTGCTGCGACTCTCGCAGTGATTTCTGTCAAAGCAAACGTGGGCGCAGCCAAAGAGCTTGTCTGAATAGGGCTGAAGGGAGCGAACCAAGAGCGCCGCATGCCCGCCATGTACCTTTGCCCGCAAACAAATCACATCCGCGCCCGCCGACAACTCCTGCTCGCGAGAAATGAGCCAGGCTCCCCCAGGAGACCCCCCACCCACCCACCCCCAGGCCAGAGTGGGCTGCAGGTGGGGGAAGGGCGGGGGGGAGTGGAGGAGCCGCCGCAAGGGCACCGCATTTACCCCTGCACCGAGGCTGGAAATGGCAAACGCGGCCAGGAAGGTCCAATCGGCAGAGACCATCACTCCGCGCTTCCTTCCCTAAAAATTTACATTTCTGTCAAAGGAAAGGTCAAAGTGTTGTGTGGTAGGCGGAGCTCAGAGCACAGCGGAGAGGAAGGAAAGCGGGCGGGCAGTACTGGCTCCTGCGAAGCGGAGCCTTCAGGGATTTAGGGAAGGGAGCCAGCCATGGAAGGGAAGGGAGTGTGCGGGGCCGTGTGTGCGCGCGCGCAGACCAGCCGCCGGGGAGTTGCATCTGCCTTTGCCAAAGGAATATGTTGCTGCTGCGGTGGTTGCTGGCCTCCCGTTGCCAAACAGCGCCTGGAAGCCACGAGCGGTGGATGCAGCCCTGCCTTGGCAGCTTCTAGCAGGAGACTGTAGCGAGCGTCTCTCCCTTTGGCTGCAGCTTCCTTGCCTCTCTCCGCCCGCGGATGCTGTGGCTGCTTTTCGCTTCTCTGCCTCTTCCTGGGGATCGTGGAGGAATCTTGGTCTGGCATCATTGAGGAGAACCCGCCACGCGCCTGTTTCGAGGCTCATCACTAGCAAATACCCACCGCTAGAAGATGGGGAGCCTGGGTCCCTCTCAGGCCAGGATCGGACCTTCCTGGCCGCCTTTGCCGCTGCTGCCGCCGCTACTACTTAGTAGGTTCTCCTCCATGATGCCAGACCAAGATTCCTCCATCATCGCTAAATTGGAATATTATTGGCTTGTTTATGTTTAACTCTGCCACATGATTGAACTGCAGGAATTGTAGCAGCTCAAGAGTGAATATTTTTCCCCCTGGGGTAGCTTGTTTCCTTTAATCTTATGCCTAGCATTATTGCTGCGCTATGGCAGGAGTCTGCTTGCTTTATTTCATTTAAATAACTTTATAAATTGTCCCCAGGAAATATACACCCCTTTCATTATAGTACAAGAATGATTTTCATTTTTATTCATATGATAAACTTAAATTCAGACTTTCTGGTGTACAATAATCTGAATTTAAACACTGACAGTGTTTAGGGAGGTGGCTGGAGTCCCAGGTAAGGAATGTGATGTGGGGGGGAGGCATGGGGGGGGTTTAGTGCAGGTGGTGAGTGAAGGCAGGGAAGCGAGGGGAAGCAAGATTAGTGCTTTAAAAAACAAACCAATACCTAATTCACGATTAAGGGTTAGATGAAACAATCATAATAGCTTCAAGACAGAAGATTTATCAGAAACTTTGAGAAAGTAGGCTAAGAATGTAGAAAGTCTGCATGGTCCATCCATCCATTGATTTTGGTAAGGTATCACAAGACACAAAAGGCTTTACCTGATTTGAAATTGTATTTTACAGTTTGCTATTTGGTTTGGATGAAAGAGTAGTGTTAATGAGAAATAGAAGGCTTTTGGAGTTAGAAGCATATGACTTGAGATTTGGGTAGTGTGGATATTGTAAGATAAAGTCAAGGTTATTGTGGATTTTAATCATTACGTTAGACATGTCATATTGAAAATATGGAAGAGTTAGAAATCTCAGTTGTGCCCCAAAATATCTTTGTGGCTCTCAGTCACATTTTAAAAACAAGAAATAATAGGAAAATTCACAGGCTAACTTCTCATGAGATATTAGATTTTTGTCAAGGGAAATAGAAAATGTCAACAGAAGAATTGATGGCAGAGTAAATAAGTTTTCTTATTTACTGTTATTAGAAACATTTAAAGTAGACAAAAGAGCTAAAGGTTTTGAACATTCTAAGATTGAGTCTGAAATGGAATTTTGTACAAATGAACATTTAATGTTACAAAATGTGTAAACTTCTATTGAAATTTGAAACAGAAGATTGAAATAATGTATGATAAACTGGGCTAAAATTTTGGTTATAATACAGATAGCCCTCAACTTACAACTACAATTGACCCCAAAATTTCTGTTGCTGAGACATTTATTAAGTCAGTTTTGCCCCATTTTACGACCTTTCTTGCCATAGTTAAGTGAATCACTGCACTTGTTAAATTAGTAACATAGTAACATGGTTATTAAATGAATCTGGATTCCCCATTGCCTTTGCTTTTCAGAAGGTTGCAAAAGGAGATCATGTGACAACAGGACATGGCAACCATCATAAATGAGTCAATTGTCAAGCACCTGAATTTTGATCACATGACCATGGGGATACTATTATGGTTGTAAGTGTGAAAAAGTCATGTCACTTTTTTCAGTGATTCCTGGGGGCTGGGGAGGGCAGAAATGAGTGAAAAACTGAGCGTTTTTTGCTCAATTTTGCCTTCCCCCCAGCCCCAGGAGCATTCTATAAGCCTCCTAAAGGTTCTGAAAAGGTTTTTTTTTTGGAAAAAAAATAGGCTGTTTTTGGGAGGTCTGCAGAGTGAAAAAACTTTTTAAAAAATTTGCATATTCAAAACCTTGGTGCGTCTTATACTCTGGTGCGTCTTATACCCCGAAAAATGCGGTATGTTGTAACTTTAGAAAAGAGGTAAAATTGTAATTGCACTTATAACTGCTGTAAAAAAGGTCAGAACAAATTCGTGTATCATTTGTATCATCAAAATATTGTATCATTTTTTCTTTTCTATTTTTGCTTTCATTTCTTGCATTTTTAGCTTTCTTTTTGTAGTTTCTTTCTTACTTTACATTAATTTGTATTTGTTTTTACCTTTTTTAAAATACTGTGCATCTGTGTGTATATGAAAGAATCTACTATGTAACTCTCAATACTCAGGACTTTCTTACGATGAATTCTGGCAAGGTAACAAAATATAAGTTTTTTAATAAAGCATGTTTCTGCATAAAAATAAGAGTGAAAGGACACATGATGTTGTAGATTAGCGTTCATATGCTATCTTGACCCTACATTGCATCTAGAGAACAAACACTCTAAAAAGTTCACAATTCCCAAATAGTTTATAAGTTTAGCTTTCAATTTGATAGATTTTGTTCTGTATTTTCCAATATTAATACAGTAATAGTAGCAAGAGCAATCCTTCACAAATGGATATAATCCTATTTTATTAAAATCAATTTATGTTTCATCATTATTATGGGAAGTGAATTTATGTTGCAATTTTATGCTGGTATGTTATTATTGATACAAACATTTAGCACCAATTGTCAAATCCTATTTTGTGCCTGAATATTTATCAAAATAAATAAGAGAACTGATAGTTTAGTATATAATAAACTATAAAAACAAAAACAACAGAGGGAAGAAGACCTCCATGCAGATGTCTGAGTACAAAGGGAGACTAAAAGAATCTTGAATGAATTCAGTGATTTAGATCCTGGGATCAGTTCTCAAAAGTAATGAAAACCAAAAACACAATGCAGCTTGCTCCAATGGCTTTTTCAACATACTGTAGTGTTGCAGAGCAATGTAAATCATATAATGACTATATGAGATGCTATAAATTATATAGACACATTGATCAAATTATTAGGAACCTGATCAACATATATAATCAAGGGCAAATAACAATAACCCCTTTCTTTAAAATATATGTAACATCCAGCTTGCAATGTGTACAAAGTTGAGAATATGTCACTGGAACAGAGACAGATAATCTTTCTGCCAATAAATATACACTTCTAAGTGCAAAATGACCAACTTGCTATTCTTTGACTAGTTTTGTTACTAATCAGCATTTCCTTTGATAATCTAATTACTGCTAACTTGGAAATGCATACAATGCAATGTTACAGAATATACAGTGCATTCAGAAAGTATTCACACCCCCTTCACTTTTGTCAATTTTGTTGTGCTGAAGCTTCATTCTACAGTTATTGAAATTCATTTTTTTTCTCATTAATGTACATTCAGTACTCCATAATGATAAAGTGAAAGCAGAAGTTAAGAAATGTCTGTAAATGTATTAAAAAGAAAAAACTGAAATATCACATTGGCGTAAGCATTCAGACCTTTTGCAACAATACTTGAAATTTAGGTCTAGTGCTTCTCATTTCTCTTGATCGTTGCTGACATGTTTCTACACCTTGGAGTTGACCTGTGGTAAATTAAATGCATACTGCAGCAGAGCAAAGTCACAAGGTCAAAGAAATTGCCTACACAGCTCAGAGTCAGGATTATTGCAAGGCACAGATCTGTATTGTTGCAAAGGGTCTGAATACTTACGCCAATGTGATATTTCAGTTTTTCTTTTTAATAAAAAGAAAACCCAATCAAAATGTATAAATCTATTGCCCTTTTAAAATATTTTGTTTCTTTAGAATGGTAATCATTGAGAACCTTACATCGTTCTCAAGAAATTTACATTAGTAAATAATACTTCTGTATTGCAATGTTGAAGATAACACTTTTCAAAAACATACTGGAATTTAATAACAAAAGCAAAGAATCCATATTAAATAATAAAAATGTAAAACAATCAGTCCAAGATACAGTAATACCAGTGATACACGGAAATTTGAGTCACAAAGATATTAAAAACTGGGATTGATAATGCACAATCTCCTGTTATGATGGGGAACAGATGTTATCCTTGCTAAGACATTGGTTAGAGAAATCAGAATATAGCAATAACCCTGAGATGAATTTATGGTAAAATTTGCTTATTAAGGCTCCATATCTAAGATTTAGGACTGTTCCACACATTGTCAAGGTTGTACTTTTTCCAACCAGAGCATATAGCTCAGCGAGTCATGGCCAATTGGAAAATCCATTTAATCTAAACCATATATTTATTTTATTACAATGTGTTTTGGGAATATATACTTTTCAGCATGTATAATACAAGCAAGTGCTAAAATATATGAATGTATGAAGCAACCCTTATTTGCAGAGTGAGTGTGCAATTAAAGCATGAATGTCAAATATCACAAAGATGAGAGAACTTTTTTCTAAATATCTACAAAAAATTGTTTTTCTTAAGTAATTGTAGAATCCTGTGATGAAATGAATGACTCAAGGCATTTAATCGTTGAACACGTAAAATGAAGTATATTTAAAATAAAACTTTAAAAAATGGTTATATAGAATCTGAAAAGAATTTACAGGGCTGCAGCAGCTGAGTTTTTTGGAACTGTTAATTTATCGCAAAGCCTAAACTGGGTTTCTTTCATTGCACAGTATTTTCTCTTAAAATATGTGCATTTTCAAAACAATTACATACATATTAAAAATCAGCATATTTGCTTAAACATAATTAAAACGGTAATACTCTCAGACAACATAGATCTGAAATGGCAAAACCAGTAATTTTTCCCCCTCCCATCTTTACAACAAATTAATTTGAGACAAAATTACAAACACATTTCACTACATGATTAATAATAAAAATTAAGAGTTTTGTTTATAAATTTGCCCAAAATGCAAGGGATGTGCATAGGTTTTACAACTTAGTCATAGTATTTTATTTTATTCCCTTGGGTATCTTCCCCCCATGAACGGAATGTACTTGGTTGTAGACTACAGTTTTTCAACACAGATACACCAACGGCATGAACGCTTGCAACTGTCCACATGCATTAAGAGTCAAGACCCAACTTCAAATCTCTATTCAGTTTTACAGAGTTCTTCAAAGAGACAGTATCACATTATCTGCCTATTAAACCAAAATACTTCAAAATGCTACTCTAAAAATGATTTTAAAAAGCAGAAGGCCATTAGAATATAAGTATTGATCTGGTCATGATTGGGCTAATAATTTCAAATAAATAAAGGAAAGCAACTCAATCCAATTCATAAAATCAGACTCTAAAAGATGCAATGTTCCACCCCCAATTAAAGTAAAGATCACATTATTATTAAAATAGATTATAGAAAGCAGCATCTATTTTGTGCAGTTTTAGGGGGCTTTGAAATTAAAAGCTATGAGTTCCAAAAATATAACATTCCAAAAGATTGAATACATATATTTAAAGATACATTTTAATAAAATTTAGAACTGATTAAAAAAGATACTGTCTCTTTAAATTATCATATTTTTTGCCTAGCTATAAGGACATGACAATAATTATAAATGTAGGTCACACTACATCTAGGTAGTCTCTAGGGGCCAAGACCTGTTGACATAGGTCAATAACAAAGAGGTTTTTCCAAGTATGAGGTGGCTTCCAATAATGATCACATTCTTCTGGTAATTGGATTAATATATCCAGGAAACAGGAACCCATTGCGATGCTTTACAAACAAGCTCAATAGCTTCTTCCAGATGCCTGATTGTTTCATCAATTTCATTGTTGATAATTGTAAGGTCAAAGTAGTGTGCATATGTTCTCTGTAAGATTTCTGATTCCTTTTGCAAGCGTTGAAGAGATTCATCCTGCACAGTGATTAGGAAAAATGAAAGAGGAACAACTTCGTTATCTTGTAGTTATTACATACAAGGAAGCATATTTCCAAATGCATTTCTTATATAGGGATTCATTCATTTTGAATCTTTTTGTAAGAAATGCATTTGGAATTTTGCTTTACTTTAATAAAATTGAGTTGAACTTATTAAAGTTCAATTATATAAATTTATTTTCTTCATATAACTCAGCATTTGTTTAAATGGGAGAGATGAATGTGAGAAAAAATACCGTATTTATCGGCGTATAACACGCACCGGCGTATAACACGCATCCCCCATTTTAACACAAAAATTTGAGTAAAATTTTTTTTCATTAAAAATAAATGACTTGGAAGCTCGGAACTTAATGTTGGATTAAAATTTATAACATTAGAACATGAATTATAACATTAACTCCTCAACATAAAGTGCCTTCCTTCCTTCCCTCCCTCCCATCCCTTTCTTTATGTTTTCTTCATGCTTTCTTTTCTTTTTCCTCTGCTCTTTTTAAATCCCCCCCCCTTCTTCTCCTCCTCTACATTTAGGTTGGATTAGTTTGTACAACGGTCATCAAACTTCTGAAGTAAAAATAAATAAATAAATCATATTTAAGAAGAAGAAGAAAAAGGAAGACGTTTTTAGTTAAGTCAAACGTTTTAATAAAAGTTTCATCTTTTAAGATTTGTCCAACACATCCAATTGTAACCTTAACAGTAAAGAATATCACCCCAGCTGCTAAAGGTTCAACCAGTCTGAGAACCATTGAAAAGACAACAGTGCAAAATCCAAAAGACACAACTTCCTCACCGCCATTGCTTTGGTACCAAATCTTTGAGGAAGGGGCTCCAGAAAGAAGGAGGAGGAGGAGGAGGAGGAGGGGGAGGAGGAGGGAACCAAAGAGAGGCTTTTACCGAGTCTGCGCCCCACAGCCAGGACCGTCCTTGCGCCTCAAGCCGCGTTTCTTCCCCGCAAAGCCCTTCGGGCAACCCGAGAGTTCCTTTTGGCGCCAGAAGGGCTTTGCAGGAAGAAACGCCGCGTTTCTTCCTGCAAAGCCCTTCTGGCGTCAAGCGGAACTCTCGGGTTGCCCGAAGGGCTTTGCAGGAAGAAACGCGGCTGGAGGCGCCAGGACGGTCCTGGCTGTGGGGCGCAGACTCGGTAAAAGCTCTCTTTGGTTCCCTCCTCCTCCCCCTCCTTCCACAGTCTGTGTGACGCTGCCGCCAGGCTGAGAGCTGCCGCTGAAACAAGTTTGGGGAGGTCCTTTGCAGGCAGCCAGTTCTAGCTGCCTGCAAAGGACTTCCCCACGTTTGCTTTGAAAGAAACCTCTGCGCGGGGGTTTCTTGCCACCTTAGAGGGAACAGTGGACCCGGCGTATAACACGCAGTATCGGCGTATAACACGCAGGCAGGGTTTAAGCTTGCAATTTTAGTTTTAAAACTGCGTGTTATACGCTGATAAATACGGTAATAGGATAAGCAAGGAACAAGACAGGAATGGTACCTTATTAATGAATCGCGAGAGATTTATTTATTTATTTATTTATTTATTTATTTATTTATTTATTTATTTATTATAATTGTCCATTTCAAATCAATGACTCTGGATGGTGAACCATAAATAATGAAAATCGTTAAATCAGAATATGAAAAAGAAATTAAATACAAATAGTAGCCAAGAGATATTATAATCTGTCATTGTAAACATCATTCAACATAAAACTTTGGTTTGTGACCAAATAACCTACTTAATAACAATCTGATTAATATATACAGAAGTGGCCAAAAGTATTGGTAATCTTCCACTTTTTCCTCACAAAATTTGGATTTGCTATGAAATAAATTGAAACTGATACATGTAAATTGCATTCAGTATTTTTATTCCATAATTTTTATGAAATGCTTTGCTTTTGATGTATGATATTGTTGCAAATAATAAAAGAACTAATAAAATAATAAAATGAACTATTCAGATTAGCTGGAAGAATATTTGGTGTCTTCTAGTCTAATCTCCTGCCCAAGGCAGAGTCTTCATACCATCTCAAACAAATAGTTGTCCAATCTTTCCTTGAAAAACTCCATTTACAACTCCATGTTAAAGGTGTAAGAGCACCCACAATTCCAGGAGGTAACCAACTCCATTGCTTAATAGTTCTTATTGTCAGAAAATTCCTCCTTATCTTTATCTCTCCCGATGGGCTTTCACCCACTGCTTCTTGTCCTAACCTCAGGTTCTTCATAGAATTTAGCCTCCACACCCCTTATCATCTTTGTTGCTCTTCTCTGTACTCTTTCTAGGGCTTCAGCATTAAAAAAACCAAAAAAAAACCTGTAGTGGCCAGAACTGGATGCAATATTTCTAATATGGCCTCACCCATGCAGTATACAGTGGTACTATCACTTCTGGTAATCTTGATGCTATCTCTCTATTGATGCAACCTAAGACTGTATTTGCTTTTTTGGCAGTTGCAGCAGACTGCTGGCTCATACGTAAGTAGTGGTCCGTATTATTATATAACTGTTCTCATGTATGTCATGAAACAATAATATTTATTGAGCTATGCCAGAACTAATTACTTTATTTTATGCAAAATATGATTTATAGGTAGTTCTTGGATTACAGCCACTAGTTCAGCATCATTCAAAGTTGTGATGGTGCTGAACGAGGGAGACTTACAACCAGTTTCAAAACTATGGCTATCACAGCACCTACAGTCATGATCTGAGTACTTGAGCTTGGATTGTAATTATAGCATTGCAGCAAGCCACTGTCATGTGATTGCAACTTCTGAAATTCCTGCTGACTTCCCACAAGCAAAATCAATAGGAGAGCTGGCAGGAAGTCAGGGGTTGCTCCTGCTACTTTTTGGCCTGCACTCCAAATTACCTGCCCACAGCACCTCCCTGTGGTACCCATGCAACCGAGACTACTGCAACAGAAGTTGTGGGAGCTTCATCACTGGAAGCGTTCAAGGAGAGACTGCACTGCCATCTGTCAGAAATGGTGTAGGGTCTCCTGCTTGAGTGGGGGCTTGGACTAGATGACCTACAAGGTTCCTTCCAATTCTGTTAATATAATAATTATAATAATGATAATGATAATGATAATGATAATCATAATGATAATGATAATCATCATCATAATAATCATAATCATAATAACAATAATAATAATAATACAAATTGAAGTTGAGCGCCTGTGGAAAAAGAAACCATGTGCTGTCCCGATTGTAATTGAATACCCAAAGGGCTACCTCGCTATTTGGAAAATTTTAATTTATCAGACTTGAACATTCTGATTCTACAAAAAACCACGCTACTTGGAACAGCTTATATCCTTCGACGTTACCTTAACAGTTCCTAGATTAACATAATAATAATAATAATAATAATAATAACAACAACAACAATAATAATAATAAGTAATAGCAATATATAGCAGTAGACTTATATACCGCTTCATAGGCCTTTCAGGCCTCTCTAAGCGGTTTACAGAGAGTCAGCATATCACTAATCCTGGCTGTGCAAGAACAAGCTATCCGCACAATGCCATTAAGGCCAAAATCGAAAAATCCTCTGATGATGCCAAATGCAGACTTTGCAAAGAAGCTGATGAAACTGTTGATCACAAAAACAGCTGCTGTAAAAAAATTGCGCAGACTGATTATAAATTGTGGCACAATTCAGTAGCACAAATGATCCATTGGAATTTGTGCAAAAATTATAATATTAAAACAGCAACAATCTGGTGGGAACATCAGCCTGAAAAAGTCACCGAAAATCAGATGGTCAAGATCTTGTGGGATTTTTGCATACATACGGGCAAAATACTGGCGCATAATACACCAGACATCACACTGGTTGAGAAAAACAAGGTTACAATCATAGACATTGCAATACCAGGTGATAGCAGGGTCGATGAGAAGGAATGTGAAAAAATCGCAAAATACCAGGACTTAAAAATCGAAATTCAACAACTATAGCACAAACCAGCAGTGGTAATTCCAGTGGTAATCGGCACACTGGGTGCTATTCCAAAAGCACTGGAATTACATTTAAAACAGTTAAAAATTGACAAAATCACCATCAGTCAAATGCAAAAAGCCGCACTGCTTGGATCTGCACGCATATTACGAAAATACGTTACGACGTCCTAGGCCCCTGGGTGGGGCCCGACTAGTAATCAATGCCAAATCCAGCAAAACAACTGGCTGCTATGATACAATTCCGTTGTTGCGATAATAATAATAATAATAATAATAATAATAATAATAATAATAACAACTCCGCCATTGCCGGTCCCAAGCCCGGATGAGAAAGGAGGAAGGTTGGGATCAGGTTGGCATCTGGTCCTGTAAAAAACCCCCCGCCAACCCATACAATATGGTGAAAAAAACAAATAAGAATTCCATACCGCATCGGTCGTCGCGCGGGTTAACAAGGGCCGCGGCGGATGTTGGGGTCCCTGGACATCCGTCGACAAGTGGGCTACAAGTGGACCAGCCAACAAAACGACAAAAATATAGTGCAGATGAAAACCGTGCCATAATGGCCTGTTACTACAACTCAGAGCCAGAAAAAAGAGGCTATTTAAAGCGAATGTATGAATTATGGAAACAACAATATCCAGATTCAAATGTTAGTGAACAACGACTAGCAGATCAAAGGCGATTTATTATACGGAATAAAGTGTTTAGTGAAGTTGAACATGAGGAAATTCAGGCAAATTGCAAAACCCAAAAACAATATCACAAGCGGAAATAACTGATATTCAAGACACAACTAAAGACATTATAGTAGAACTCCCAGAAGAAGCTCTTGGGGAGGAAATAACACCACCACCACTAGAACCAGTTATCACTGAACCAACTGATGAACTAACTCAAAAACAAAAAGAATTGAAGGATAAGATCATGGAGCATTTTCTGCTTAATGAGGAAAGGCAACGTTTACCATCACTAAAAACTGTGCCTAAGAAAATTTTGGCCCCTATCATGAAAATGGTTAATGCAGTGTTTTCAACAATTGAACCGGGATCCATCTTGGAAACAAACCAGTTAATGTACAGCGCAGCTGTAATAGTCACTAATGAACTAGGCATTAAAATTAAAGTACCTAGTCATACAACAGAAAAAGCATCAAAGCCAAAGTGGAAAATCCGTTTAGAACAAAAAATAAAAAAATTAAGGGCAGATGCTAGTAACTTAAAGAACATGCATGAGCAACGGCTTAAAAACAACAAAATCATAGATCGGCTAATCAGGAGATATAGATTGGATACAAGAAACATCAATGAAGCTGTAGAGATTGTAAAACAGCAGATAACAGCAACAGCTAGAAAAATTGAAAGATATGAGGCACGAATCATCCAATATAAACAAAATCAGCAATTTCGATCAGATCAACGGCGTTTTTATCAAAGTCTTAATGTAAATGGTGACACCAAAAGTGAAAAACCAGAAAAACAGGCCACAGTTGAATTCTGGAAAGAATTGTGGGAAAATGCAAAGGACTACAACAAGGAAGCAAAGTGGATACATGACTTTGAGAAAAGCATTGGCAACAAACAAATGCAAGTATTAGAAATAACAACTGAGATGGTCAAAAATCGAGTTAAAAAGGTAAAGAATTGGACATCACCTGGAAGTGACCAATTACATGGTTTCTGGCTCAAATATCTGACCAGTTTACATGCAATATTGGCCAGGCAACTGAATGAAATTTTACAAAAGGGCCAAATTGATGAATGGTTGACAACTGGAAAAACATACTTGATTCAGAAAGATCCAACTAAAGGAACAACACCAGAAAACTATAGACCAATAACATGCTTGCCAACAACCTTCAAATTACTCACAGGCATTATTGCAGATAACATGATGGATTATTTGGAAACAAACAACATCTTGCCAGTAGAGCAAAAAGGCAACAAAAGAAGGAGCAGGGGCACAAAAGATCAGCTTCTAATTGATAAAATGATATTAGAAAATTGTAAGAACAGAAAAACGAACTTGAATATGGTCTGGATTGATTACAAAAAGGCATTTGACTCACTGCCACATAGTTGGATCATAAAATGCTTAGAAACAACTGGCATTAGCAAAAATATTACATCCTTTACTGAAAAGGCAATGAAACAATGGAGAACTGAGTTGGCAGTAGGGAATGAGAGCTACGGAATGGTTAATATCAAGCGAGGAATTTTCCAGGGTGATTCACTTTCACCTCTTCTCTTCATCATCGCAATGATCCCACTATCAGTAATCTTAAAAAAAATGAAATTAGGCTACCAA